>NC_090650.1:31417614-31717614 GCF_040937935.1 Hyperolius riggenbachi | reverse complement strand
CCCTGGAAGGACTCGCTCAAAAGGCTCTGGCGTGGCCTTTTGCTGGCACGGGAATCAGCGGACACAGCAGAGGAGGCCACTGAGGACTGGCTGCCAGAACAGGCCTCAGTGTCGGCGGCAGGAGTTGCAGAGGGGGGAGGAGCAGTGCGTTTCCGCACTCCTGCTGGTGTGGACAGCAGAAATACTGGTATAGATGAGAAATAAACAGAGGACAGGAGAGAACAGCTGCCCACACAGGCAGGCCCTGAGGCCTAAAGCTGTAAGCCTGCAGCAGCTGTCTCTCTCTATGTAACACAAAAGCTACTAACTAAAATACAATGTCTATCTAACTAACAACAATATAGGTGTATATAGGAGGTGTATGTGAGCAAAAACGCTAGGTGATTGACCACAATAAAGCTCTTGCTAAGCCAAAGCACAAAGGAGCAGATCTCTCTCTGTACAAAGTCAGGCAAGGACGGAAAAACCGAACATGGCGGCCGCTATTTATAGGGTAGGGGCTGGCCAGGGTCCCCCTCAGTGATTGGCTGCCGTCAGAGGGCCTGGGAGCCTTCTGATTGGCTCTAAGGACATCAATCTAGGCTATGACGCTATTCGAGCTCGGTATTCGAGCTCGAATAGCGCTGTTTGCTCGAATAGCGCGAATAGTGAATGAGCTATTCGAGTTTACTCGAATAGCCCATTCGAATACCTGCAGCTATTCGGAGCTCGAATACTGAGCTCGAATAGCTGAAAAAGAGCTCGAATATTCGAGCTACTCGAATATTCGAGCTCTGCTGAGCACCACTGATTTCAACAATAAAATGGTTTATTTACATACTCCAGGTGGATGAAACGTGTTTTGTGGACATATTCCACTTCATCAGGCAATAAATTGGAGTACAATCAACTCATGCATTCTCAGTGAAAGCTTAGCGCCTCTGTACAGAGCGCTATACTTCTGGCGCCTCTGTACAACTGTGCAATGTGTTTTAGTGTGGAAGTGCCCTAATACACGATGATCGCACGCTGACAGAGTCACTCACTAGCGTCCTCTGTGTCTTGGAGGGCTTTCTGTCTGTTCTGATTAGCTCAGAATTCCATATAGCTAAACAGCCTAGGCTGTGACATCACTGGGGGGCGGGGTTACATGCCAATATACAGCATTATATATATATATACAAAGAAGTGTTTCCAATGCAGAAGTCAGGAAAATTAGCAAAAAAGTGAGTGTCCTGAATAATTTACTGCATTGTAATTTATGTCACTACAGGGCCTCTTTATGGGAGACCTGTAGGCTTTAGTCACCACCTCCGTTCATACGCTGCACATAGCCTGTACGCCGTGATTACTGGAGGGGGGGGGGATGGGATATTATGTATGGACTCCATAATCCCTGGCTGAGGCTCTGCCCTTCTGACTCATGACCGCAGCCATCATCTGGACTATGTCTGACGTGATCCAATTACAGGCAGATAATCCTGCATGAGTTACTGATCAGCCGCTCCTCTGCCTGATCGATGAGCCTATAGATTGAACACAGCATTGTTACGTCAGGGAAGGAAGCTGCTGCCAGTGTGAGGAGGGCTTTCATGTTCTTGCTGTTATTGTTACATGTTTTGTCTGATTTCGCTCCCCACCAACAATGCTGTTTCGTCCAATACTGCGCCCCCACCCACCAGCGGTCACCAGATTGTGATGAGAAGGAGACCCCCAGAACTCCCTCCACCAGTTGTGTGTGTAAGGGCCCATTCACGATTTACGGGCGTTAACTGACGGTTACTAAATCGCCAATGATTGCTAGTGCTTTTAAAGTGAACCAGAGAGGAAACACCATCATGTATTTTACCATATCTATCAGTGGGAACATTAGAGAAAACACCTACCCTGCTCTCTGTTTCATCCTTCACTGCACAGCTTGCTTCTAATCAGACCTGATAAAATCCCCGACTGAGCATTCAGTCTGGCTTTACTCAGGAATCATTATAGCTGAGTCATTACAAAAGAGCCAGAAGGGGGCAGGCTTGGGCTTGAAAAGACATCAGAGAAGACAGACTCGGCTATAATGATTCCTGAGCAAAGCCAGACTGAATGCTCAGTCTTGGATTTTATCAGGACTGATAAACAAGCAGGCTGAGCAGTGAAGGATGAAACAGAGAGCAGGGTAGGCGTTTTCTCTAATGTTCCCACTGATGTATATGGTAAAATACATGAGGGTGCTTCGTCTCTGGTTCACTTTAAAAGCTCTTGTGTAATTGAGGACGCATTCACAGTGCCACGTTGCGGAGCTGCGTTATAAAGTCTTATAACGCAGCATACCGCACTGCAATGCTAATCCTATGGGACATTCACCGTGCGACGTTAACTTCTCGTTGAAAAATGTTGCGTTGTGGTAACTCACTGCTTGCAGTGCGTTTCCTCTAAACGCAGGCGCGTTGCGACTTTAACGTCGCATTAAACCGCAACGTCCCACTGTGAATATGCCCTAAAAGTATATGGCAGCGATCCCACTACCACGATCTCCGGCAATTCGAGGTAAAAGGAAACGTGGCGCATGCAGAGCTTTTTGCGATTTTAGAGCGATCGCAATTGAAACGTTAAAACATTGTGAATCACGGTTGCTCAAAAATCACCAACATGTCCAATAAAAAATACCCGTTAATCGCAAAAAAAAATCCCAGTCGCAAAATGCTAGCGATTTTGCTACCTTTTTTTTGCAATCCCCACTGTGAATGGGCCCTGAGGGGGAAGGGGGGATGTTGGTTAGTACTGCATGGCTGTGTTTCCACTATAGGGCTGTGTTTTCACGTAAGGAAAATTGCGTGCACATTTTTAGCAATTTTCCAATTTGTTGTCATGCAGCGCTTGTGAAGCGTTCCTGTGCTCCGCAGATATCTCTTATAGTATCATGAATATTGCATTGCAGTTATTGACGTGTGGGATCACGATATGAGAAAGAACTTCCACAGAACGCCTAGGTCTGGAGGCATTGCCATATGCCACCATTATACAATGTTTACAAACTTTAATGAATAAACTATCAATAATGAAAGCAGGAACCGCTCTCAACACGGTGAAAAATGTAATTTTATTTCATTCAAAATCAGCCTGCGGAAACGAAACCCATCCTTCTTTCCAATGTGGACCCACATCCTTCCCTGTGCTGTCTGACCCCTGTGTGTTTGCTTTGTGCAACCATGTCCTGCCCTGTGCTGCCTGACCTGACCCCTGTATGATCAGGGCTGTAGAGTCGGTCCAAAAATCCACCGACTCCGACTCCTCAGTTTAGGATTCCACCGACTCCGACTCCACGACTCCGACTCCTCTAATTTGCAAATTACAATTTTGTTGATTAAAAGTATGTAACATGAAATTCGTCTCTTAACTGCCAACGCTTAGGAATTTTACAAGACAACTGAAGTGAGAAGGATATGTAGACTACTATATTTATTCCCTTTAGAGTAAAACTAGTCCTTGGTAAGAGTACTTGTAAAAGGTACAAACCGGAACAAAGAACCTCTATCAGGCCCTAGGCAATGTAAGTGTGGGTACATGTAAGAATGATGTGCAGGTACTCTGCAGGGGAATGAGGAGATTGTAAACAGACAACACCTCTGTGTTCAACGTGCACAGCATTCTCAGTGGATTCCCTGCAGCTCTGTGGGGAGTGCATATGTAGAGTATAGTACTACTGTGTAACAAAGTAAACCTGAGACAGATGAAATTAAAGTTTTATACATACCTGGGGCTTCCTCCAGCCGCCTTCAGGATAATCAGTCCCTCGTTGTCCTCCTCCACCACCTGGATCTTCTGCTATGAGTCCAGGTACTTGAGCCAGTCAGGCGTAGTGCGCATGCACACACTCCGCCGCCAGGAGCATACTACACCTGTGCAGCACTATTGCGCAGGTGCAGAATGTTCCTGGCTGTGGGAGCGGCATGCGGCCGGACAGCGCTGACTGGCTGAATTACCAGGACTCATGGCAGAAGATCCGGGTAGTGGAGGACAGCGAGGGACTGATTAGCCTGAAGGGGGCTGGAGGAAGCCCCAGGTATGTATAAAACTACTTTTCATCCGTCTCAGTTACCCTTTAATTTGTAGTCACCAAACCAAATTTTAATAACATATCACAATTATTTGATTTCATCAGCAAAGGGAGTGCATACATTTGCATAAATCAGAATCGACGCAGAATTATTTCCATCTCGTTGACCATCTCTATTAGTGACACGGCTACACATCAGGCTTTATTCTTACAGCATAGATGTTATTTAGTATATATAAGAGATTCCTGTGTACACATCATATATACAGTCACAATCAGATATGGATATCTGACCTTAAAAATACGGGGACTGCTTTATTGAAGCAGCACAAGTAACTAATTTTGATTGGTTTATTTCATTTTTGTGGACTAAGCACAGCTATTACTGTATATATACTGTATATATACATTATTTTTAATGACTATTATCTGAGAAATAGAACATTTTATCGGTGCATTTTTTCCCGACTCCGACTCCAGGCACCCAAAATTGCCCGACTCCACGACTCCGACTCCACGATTTCGACTCCACAGCCCTGTATGATTGCTCTGTGCACCCATATCCCGTCCTGTGCTGCCTGACTTGACCCCTTTATGTTTGTTTTGTGCAACCCCATCCTACCCTGTGCTGCCTGACCTGACCCCTGTATGATTGCTCTGTGCACCCGCATCCTGCCCTGTGCTGCCTGACCTGACCCCTGTATGATTGCTCTGTGCACCCGCATCCTGCCCTGTGCTGCCTGACCTGACCACTGTATGATTGCTCTGTGCACCGCATCCTGTCCTGTGCTGCCTGACCTGATCCCTGTATGATTGCTCTGTGCACCCGCATCCTGCCCTGTGCTGCCTGATCTGACCCCTGTATGATTGCTCTGTGCACCCGCATCCTGCCTTGTGCTGCCTGACCTGACCCCTGTATGATTGCTTTTTGGGAGTAATCACCTAGCAGTAACCCCTGAATGCATATATTGGGGTACTGATACCAGGGGCATAGCAATAGCCATAGCAGCTGCTATGGGGCCCTGGAGCATAGGGGGTCCAGGAGGTACTTAACTTCTTGCCGACCATTCCACGCCAATTGGCGTGACCGTGGAAACAGCCCCACGGCCGCTCCACGCTGATGATGGCGTGAACGGTCTTCTATGGGGCTCCGCTCCGCCCTCAGTCTCCCATCGGCGATCGCCGCTCGGAGACTGTTAGATGGCTAAACCGCCGTCTTTATACATTGTACAGCGCTGCGATCTGCAGCAGCGCTGTATTGGGGCACAAAAGTGATCGGCTGAAGCCTATGACAGCCAATCATTATGATTGGCTGGCGGGGGGAAGGAAGAGGGGAGTATAAAATACATTTAAAAAAAACAGTAAAATTTTATAAAAAATTATAAAATAAATATTTATAAAAAATAAAAAAAACTGTGGAGCGATTAGACCCCACCAACAGAGAGCTCTGTTGGTGGGGAGAAAAGGGGGAGGGGGGGTGTACTGAGTTGTGCGGCCCTGCAGCTAGGCCTTAAAGCTGCAGTGGCCCAATTAGTAAAAAGTGGCCTGGTCACTGGGGGGGGGGGGGGGGGGGTAACAGTCCTCAAGTGGTTAAAGGATTTTACTATTTACTTTCATGAATTCCTCCTCCCTCACTTTAGCTCAGTACCCATGGACCATATGCAGCGTAGATTGCATGAGAATGTAAATGGCACAGTTAAAGAGAAACTCCGACCAAAAATTGAACTTTATCCCAATCAGTAGCTGACACCCCCTTTTACATGAGAAATCTATTTCTTTTCACAAACAGACCATCAGGGGGCGCTGTATGACTGATATTGTGGTAAAACCCCTCCCGCAAGAAAAGTTTGAACTTTTGGCAGTTTCCTGTCTGTGAACCCCGTTGCTTTGTGGGAAATAGCTGTTTACAGCTGTTTCCAACTGCCAAAAACCATGCAGCAGCTACATCACCTGCCAGCAGTAAAATGTTCACTGGAGTTCCTCTTTAAAGAGAAACTCCAACCTAGAATTGAACTTTATCCCAATCAGTAGCTGATACCCCCTTTTACATGAGAAATATAATGATTTTCACAAACAGACCATCAGGGGGCGCTGTATGACTGATTTTGTGCTGAAACCCCTCCCACAAGAAACTCTGAGTACCGCGGTACTCTGGGCAAACTGCCACAATGTAACAATGTTCACAGACAGGAATTAGCTGTTTACAGCTGTCTCCAACAGCCAAAACAGCTAGGAGCAGCTACATAACCTGCCCACAGTAAAAATGTCACCATGTAATAAATGTAAATCAGGGAGAGGAAAGATTTTACAATGGGCAAACACTGACTAAATCATTTATACATAATTATGGTAAAAAATGAAGCACTTTTTTTACTACATTATTTTCACTAGAGTTCCTCTTTAACTCCTATCCATAGGGTAGTGGCAGGTGACATTGCTCAAGACTGCCCACATCTCATGGCCCCATAAGTTCTGCTATGTCCCCTCATCTCTCTCTCCTCTCAATTCCCCCCCTCTCTCTCTCTCCTCTCTGTCCCCCCACTCTGTCTTCTCTCTGCCCCCCCCTCTCTCTCTTCTCTCCCCCCCCCCCCCCCTCTCTTCTTTCTGCCCCCTCTCTCTCTTCTTTCTGCCCCCTCTCTCTCTTCTCTCTGTCTTTCCTCCCCTCCCTCTTTTCTCTTCCTCTCTCTGCCCTCCTTTCTATCCCCCCCCCCCCCCCCCGATTATATCTGCTACTTCCATTATGTACAGAATAAGCTGTTAGGGCTGAAACCCACAGGAGCGCTTTTGGCAGCACTGCGATACGCTAGCACTTTGCCAAAACGCTGGGCTAATGTTAATGGATGGGGCAACTTCCACAGGAGCGTTTGCGTTTCCCAGAAACGCAAACGCAGGACGTGCAGCATTTTGGGAGCGTTAGCGCTTCAATGCAAAGATTGAAACGCTAGCGGAAACGCTCAGCAAAACCTAAACTGAGCGGTTTTGCTAGCGTTTTGCGGTTCAGCACACTGCAACAAAATGAAAAATAATTCACAGCACCAATCAGGATAAAAACGCGAAACGCTACGCAACCGCTGAGCAAAAAAATACAATGTTGCAAAATGCAACCGAAAACGCGAATGAATCCGCTTGCAAACCGCTCAGACAAAACGCTAGCGGTTGCGTTTCGCGTTTGCTGATTTCAGTGGGTTCCAGGCCTTACTCTGTGCCGATACTGACGGAAAACTAGCTGCAGTGTGTGCTGATCTCTGCTACCCCTGGTATTTACAGAATAAGCTGTTACTCTGTGCCTGTACTGATAGTTAACTATCTGCAGGGTGTGCTGATCTCTGCTACATCCCTTACGTACAGTATAAGTTGTTACTCTGTGCCTGTACTGATAGTAAACTAGCTACAGTGTGTGCTGACCTCTGCTACCTCCAGTATGTGCAGTATAAGCTGTTACTCTGTGTCTGTACTTCCAGTAAACTAGCTGCAGTGTATGCTGATCTCTGCTACCTCCAGTATGTACAGTATAAGCTGTTACTCTGTGCCTGGACTAATAGCAAACTAGCTGCAGTGTGTGCTGATCTCTGCTACCTACAGTATGTACAGTATAAGCTGTTATTCTGTGCCTGGAATGATAGTAAAGTAGCTGCAGTGTGTGCTGATCTCTGCTACCTACAGTATGTACAGTATAAGCTGTTATTCTGTGCCTGGAATGATAGTAAAGTAGCTGCAGTGTGTGCTGATCTTTGCTGCCTCCAGTATGTACAGTATAAGCTGTTACTGTGTCCCTGTATTGATAGTAAACTAGCTGCAGAGTCTGCTGATCTCTGCCCGCTCCAGTATGTACAGTATAAGCTGTTACTCTGTGCCTGTACTGATAGTAAACTAGCTGCAGTATGTGCTGATCTTTGCTACCTCCAGTATGTACTGTATAAGCTGTTACTCTGTGCCTGTACTGATAGTAAACTAGCTGCAGTGTGTGCTTATCCCTGCTACTTTCAGTATGTAGCTGTAAAGCCTGGTACACACATACAATTTTGATTAGCCAATTTTAGCTCTGTTCATTAAATTCATTGTCTGTTGGCCCACTTGCATGGGGGTGGTAAAATTGGTCAGTGATTGACCATTCAAAATTGTATGTGCGTATACATCTTTGATCTATGCCTATACTGATTGTCAATTATTTAAATTAAGGACATGGGGCTCCATCCAATATTTTGATGGGCAGGCCCGTTAACTGTAGCTTACACCGCTGCTAAGTTCATGTAAATTTGGCCCCACCCATGACCACGCCCACTCACTGTATGACCACGCCCATTTTTGCCGCGGCGCACCCCCCTCCCCCCCACCTCACCTTGTGCCCACAGGTGCCCCTGATCTATAAAAAGGTGCAGAAAATGCCAGTGCTATAAAAACGCTGAAAAATATTATTGCTATCATATTTCGTGACTGTCCTCCGTACTGGGAAGAGTGGCACTGGGATCGGTGGCATCTCTGTAGAGCCTCAGGTGTCCTGCGGCTGGCATGAAATGCGGTGTCGTTGTTGGCAGCAGCGCAGTCACCATACGGTCCTGCCAGGGATTATGCACCCGGGGATTTCCTGGCATGACAGAGATGTTGCTGGTACCGGCTCGTCACTGCTCATCTCCCTGCCTGCAATCTGCCAGATTCTCTCAGCTTAATGCTAATCGCTGGGGGGGGGGGGGGGGGGGACTGGATCTGAGAGCGTAAGCTGCTCACAGGGGACTCAGCTACGATGGCTCCATCAATACATCTCCCGGAGCGCAGGCATGACCTGGTCACATCTCCCCAGGGACCCCCTCCCCATGCACACGCCATTGTGACAAGCACTATTTACCCAGCCGTCTCCAGAGAGCAGCAGAATGCGGCCAGTCGGAATATTACAGAAGATTAATCTGCCACATCTTTTTCTCGTCCCCCCAAGATGGACACACATGGATAGATATCAATACAATCATTTCCTGCAATTTTAAAGGGAACTCGAGGTGAGAGGAATATGGAGGCTGACATCTTAATTTTCTTTTAAACAATGACAGTCCTGCTGATCCTCTTCCTCTAATCCTTTTAGCCATAGGCCCTGAACAAGCATGCAGACTAAAGTCTGATTTAGCTGCATGCTTTTGTGTGATTCAGACTCTACTGCAGCCAAAGAGATCAGCAGTATGTCAGGCAACTGGTATTGTTTGAATGGAAATAAATATGGCAGCCTCCATATGTCTCTCACTTTTGGTTCCCTTCAATACAATTGAAAAAGAGCATCATTCACTGTGGCCAATCAAAAGTGTAAATGCAACAATTTTCTGTGGAATCAGTTATAAAAATGATAACAATGTTTTTCATTTTTACCATTTGGTAGGTTTATAGAATTTGATGGGGAATACAAGATAAATCCATTCACAGATCATTATACAGTTTTGGGGTTTCTTTTGTATTTATAATTATTATTTTTTATTTACATAGCACCAACATCTTCCATAGCGCTGTACATAATACAAAACAAATAGTAGGGAGTATAGATACATGAGACATCCAGCAAGTACATAGTTAATGTGTGGTTTGAGATACCACCAATACTGGTACATGTTCATATTAATATCTCTGTATAAATTACAGCAGAATAGGAGGAGGAGGTCCCTGCCCTTGCAAGGTTACAGTCTAGAGCAGGCATGGGCAAACTTGGCCCTCTAGCTGTTAAGGAACTACAAGTCCCACAATGCATTGCAGGAGTCTGACAGCCACAGTCATGACTCATAAGGCAAATGCATTGTGGGACTTGTAGTTCCTTAACAGCTGGAGGGCCACGTTTGCCCATGCCTGCTCTAGAGAGTGGTGGGTTGGAGACTTTAGGGAAGGAGACACAGGGGTTAGCCGATGAGGCCGTGTGAGCCTCCAATGCTATCAATAGCAAATTGTAGGCGTTTGGAGAGTATGGGCTCGATTCACAAAGCGGTGCTAACCCAGTTAGCACGCCTAAAAGACTTTAGGCATGATAACCATTGCACCATGCTGGTGAAAAGCCAGTTTAGGCGTGATAAGTTTAGGCGTGATAAGTTTAGGTGTGATAAGTTTAGGCGTGATAAGTTTAGGCGTGATAAGTTTAGGTGTGATAAGTTTAGGCATGCTAAGTTTAGATACGTTTAGATCGCTTGCAAAGTCCCGCACGCAAAGCAGCGCCATTAAACTTTATACAAAGTGCACCAGTCTTTGCTAGCGTAAAACTTTTGATCAGCTGTGCACTGTGGTGCTAACGCAGTTGGCGCTTAAACTTATCATGCCTAAACTTATCACACCTAAACTTATCATGCCTAAACTTATCACACCTAAACTTATCACACCTAAACTTATCATGCCTAAACTGAGTTTAGGCATGATAAAGGGCTTTTCACCAGCGTGCTAACTGTTAGCACCGCTTTGTGAATCAGGCCCTATGTTTGAAGGTATCCAGGCTCAGAGCATAACGGGCAGACTGTGGAAGGGAGTTCCAATGGAGTGGAGACACTTATGTGGAATCCCTGATCTGATTGTTATAGTAAAGCAATACGTATGAGGGTGTTTCAGAAAGAAACAGCCTTGCTTTATCTACCACACAAGGTATTCTTCTGTGCAATGTAACTTGTATCTGTCAGGTTAACCGCTTCTCTGGGTACTCTGTAACTCTACAGGAAGTAAATTCATGCAAAATATGCGTACTTTTCTATGCCTTTCTCTGTGAAATTCGACTTTTTTCATTCATGTCTGTACACACACTAGATAAAAGTCGGCACACACAAACAAGCAATGTCGCTGAAACAATATTACTCTGTAAGATTGTTAACTACTAGCCAACCGCTCCACGCCAATTGGCGTCAACGTGGTGGCAGCCCCAGGATTGCTCCATGCCGATTGGCGTGAATGGCTCTCTATGGGGCCAGCAGAAGATCGCGCGCGCTGCTGCATGCACATCCCTGCTTGGAAGGCGGAGCAGAGCTCTGCCTTCAGTCTCCCAGCGGCGATTGCCGCTCGGAGACTGTTAGATAATTATGCTGTACGGCGCTGCGATCTAAGGCAGCACTGTACTGGGGACAGCCGTGTGACACTTGTGTGCTGAGTTGTGCGGCCCTACAGCGAGGCCTTAAAGCTGCAGTGGCCCATTTCAAGAAAAATGGCCTGGTCTTTAGGGGGGTTTAACACTGCGGTCCATTGTCC
This sequence comes from Hyperolius riggenbachi, assembly GCF_040937935.1. Taxonomy (NCBI): domain Eukaryota; kingdom Metazoa; phylum Chordata; class Amphibia; order Anura; family Hyperoliidae; genus Hyperolius; species Hyperolius riggenbachi. The sequence continues at coordinate 31,706,399 of NC_090650.1, read as the reverse complement.
GCATACACCGCCATTCCAAACAATGATGTAGTTTGAATACTGTGCCCGCAAGCAGAAGTAACATTTCAGATGACATGCTGTGGGGTTGAAGTCGGGGGATTTTTGTACCGACTCCACAGCCCTGAGCAGAATACTCAGCATCAGGCGTTTGTGGTTGTCGTTTGGATACATTTTTTACAACAATTGTGTCTGATACCTGTCTGATATCTGTCATTTTAAAGGATAGTTATCTTGTGTGTGTGGAAGGCTTGGGGGAATGACAGGTGCAGCAGGATCGGATGATTGGCTCTCTCTAGTCTCCTGTCTCCAGCCTGGCGGTCCGAGCCTCCCCCGGCTCTCGTGTCCTCAGGTCCAGCCACGCAGAGGAAATTGTCCGCGCTCGTCCCAGATTCTGCAGCTATTTCTGGCAGCTGGTGGAGCCTTGGGGGTTTTCCGATGGGTTTGTATCACGCGCGTCTCCTCTGACGTCAGCTCACATCCACCAGCTGCTGATCCAGCAGGAATAGTGAATCGTTACTTTCCTGCCGCCCCGCCGGGCTCCGGGCATAAACACGTGACGTGTCACACACCCCTGGCACCTGCCTTGCAGTGCCACAGTTCCATGCCAGGCACACAGCACTGCTGCCTACCTCCCCCCCAGGCACCCACTGAGGCACCACAACTCCCAGCATGCCCCCATAGAAGAACCACAACTCCCTGCATGCTCCATAAAGGCTCACAGTTCCCAGCATGGCACCACAGCACCCAGCATACCCCCATAGAAGAACCACAGCTCCCTGCATGCTCCCTATAGGCATCACAGCACCCAGCATAGCAGCACAGCACCCAGCATGCCCACATAGAGGCACATCTGCATCCAGCATACCCCCATTGATGCTTCACAGTTCACAGCATGCCCGCCATTGAGGCACCACAGCTGGCTCTGCCTGGGGGATATCCGGGACACCCAAGAATAGATCCGGGGCACGTGTCACTGATCTTTGGGGCTAGCAACATCCCTGGACATTACAGGAAATTGTCATGCGCTCCCTGTGCATGGAAACTTTACCAGAGTATACTAAATATGGCCCAGTAAAGTTCATGCTGGTATTTTGTTTCAAGTAACTTTAAGCTTTGTACACATCTTAGGTGAAACTCTGCCGAGGTAGCTGTTTGAGGTCATCGCAGTCCGCATCTAGCGTGTGTGCAGGTATCCTTCGAAAATGTTTAGGGCTCATTCACACTAGAAGCTTGATGCAGGTACTTTTCATGAGCTAATTAACCACTTTACCACAATGGATGTGTGTATCTACGCTCCTGTTATCACCCTTTCCCCACCAGGAGCATAGATACACGCATCCCCCGCCGCTGTCCGTGCTCCCGCTTGCTTGTGCACGCCGCCGCCCGCTCGTCCGGAGATCAATGAACGGGAAAAAACTTTCCCATTCGTTGATCTAAGCCCCCCAGCAATGATTGGCTGCTTCTATGAGAAGCTGCGCAATCATTGTGAAAAACAAAAAAGTTTCCCATGTGTTCAAGTGAGTACTTCCTACGCTTACAGGATGCAATTACAAAAAATAAAACTACAGTCAAAAACATTTTTCATATATAAATACATTCTTTTACATTATAAATTAACTCATTAACTCCCACGCTTTGTAATAAAAAAAAAAATTACAATAAAAAAAACCCATAAATAGTTACCTTAGGGACTGAACTCTTTAAATATTTATGTCAAGAGGGTATAACACTGTTACTTTAAAAACTTTGGGCTTGTAATTAGGGATGGACGCAAAACTGAAAGAAAATGCACCTTTATTTCCAAATAAAATATTGGCGCCAAACATTGTGATAGGGACATAATTTAAACGATGTAATAACCAGGACAAATGGGCAAATAAATTTCATGGATTTTAATTACAGTACCATGCATTATTCAAAGACTATAATGGCCGAAAACTGAAAATTAATGATGTTTTCCCACATTTTTTCCTATTTTCCCATTAAAACACATTTAGCATAAAATAATTCTTGGCATAATGTCCCACCTAAAGAAAGCCTAATTGGTGGCAAAAAAACAAGATATAGTTCATTTCATTGTAATAAGTAATGATAAAGTTATAGACGAATAATGGAAGGAGCACTGAAAGGTGAAAATTGCTCTGGTGCTCAAGGGGTAAAACCCCTCAGTGGTGAAGTGGTTAAGCTGTAATAGTTTTGATTTGGTCTCTATTTACTGGTGCAACTCTACTGAAATTCCAGGATAATATTACAACCTGTAAAGACCCAGGCTTTACACAAACAGTATCATTTTCTTTTATAATGTGGCTACACCAGAGCTGGGACAAGGTCCTCCAGCAGCCAAGGCTGAGACACCAAAGTGCGCCCCTCCATCCCTCCCACCCCAGCCGTCACACACTGATTGCTATTAGACTAAGAAGTGCCACAGGGCCCACAACCTCCCCAACACCTTAATATCTAGTTATCTGGCTTGCAGTCACTGCCATGTATCCCCTTTTCTTATTTCTCTCTGCTTCAAACACAATTAGGAATGACAGCTTAATGAATTCTGCGCCCCCTCCTACACTGCGCCCTGAGGCTGGAGCCTCTCCAGCCTATGCCTCGGCCCGGCCCTGGGCTACACACTGCTCTTTACGGTTATCAGAAGGATTCGTTTTGTGGGTTGAGTAAGTTTGATTCATTGAGGTGTGTCTGGCCAGGTAATAATGTATATATCCTTTATAAACTTGTTTTAACTCATTAGCTGCTTTAAACAAAATATTTTGCTTGAAAACTGCTGTGAACTTTAAAGGTGGCCATACACTGGTCGATTCGCCATCAGATTCGACCCACTGATAGATCCCTCTCTGATCGAATCTGATCAGCGAGGGATCGTATGGCCACCTTTACTGCAAACAGATTGTGAACCGATTTCAGCCTGAAACCGTTCACAATCTGTGGTGGTGGTGGTGCTGCCGCCGCTCCCCGCCCCGCATACATTACATGTTCCGCCGGCGCAAGTCCCGCTGCTCCGTCTCCGCGCTGGTCTGGTCTCCGGAATGCTTCACTTATTCCTGCCCGGCAGGAAGTTTAAACAGTAGAGGGCGCTCTACTGTTTAAACTTCCTGCTGGGCAGGAAGAAGTGAAGCATGCCGAAGGCCAGACCAGCGCGGAGACGGAGCAGCGGTGACAGCGGGACTCGCGCCGGCAGAACAGGTAATGTATACCCGCTGTATTGCGTCGGTCGTCGGGCATTCAAACACCGCTATCGACGCACTCCCGACCCGCCGGCGCTCGAAAAATTTCTTCCGCACAGATGGATCGATGGGAGTCGACGGGAACGATGGATTTTGGACGGAAATCCATCGTTCTGTCAGCGGTGTGTGCGGCAATTTCACAGCCGTTACGATCACTGCGATCGAAACTGCTGTATATCGGCGGGAAAATCGTTAGATGTACAGTGGGTTGCAAAAGTATTCGGCCCCCTTGAAGTTTTCCACATTTTGTTACATTACTGCCACAAACCTGAATCAATTTTTTGGGGAATTCCACCTGAAAGACCAACACAAAGTGGTGTACACATGAGAAGTGGAACGAAATTCATACATCATTCCAAACATTTTTTACAAATAAATAACTGCAAAGTGGTGTGTGCATAATTATTTGGCCCCCTTTGATCTGAGTGCAGTCAGTTGCCCATAGACATTGCCTGATGAGTGCTAATAACTAAACAGAGTGCGCCTGTGTGTAATCTAATGCCAGTACAAATACAGCTGCTCTGTGAGGGCCTCAGAAGTTGTCTAAGAGAATTTTGGGAGCAACAACACCATGAAGTCCAAAGAACACACCAGACAGGTCAGGGATAAAGTTATTCAAGTAAAAGATATGCCGGCACCATCTGTATCTGTATGCTCTTTTTATTAAAGACAACCAGACATGTTCCAATTACAACGTTTCGGAGGCGTACCTCCTTTATCAAGTTATGCCTGTGTCTCACTGGTAAGTTTCAAATGGTCACCTTAAATAGTATCAATACAATATGCATTAGCCTATCACGTCAGAGTACCGCCTCTGGCGGTCACCTCCCCCTACGTCCTGCCAAGCGGACCTTATGGGGAACTTAATTACACATACCTATGACGTGTCCTCCTCATGGAATCCTCTCCCCAGTTGGTGCGCATCTGCGACGGCGCACGTCCACTACCTCAGGCGCTGCAGACCCGCTCAGCCGCCGACCAATCACGGCAAGGTATGGTGTGACCTCATCAAGTACACACCCCCTAAAGAGCGGACCTGATGGAAAACCTTAGTCGTGACGTGCGGCGAAACGCCGCACGATCGGATAGGCTGTAAGGACGTCACGTGTATAAACACAATGACGCCCTTCTGGGTCTGACATAACCGGAGGCCTAGATGTGCAGAGGGAATGCCGACCAATAGGAGGCAAGGCTGATGTAAACAAAGCGCCACGTGCACTGGATACCAGCGCAGTACGCTAAAGTCTTGCCTCCTAAGACGGCAATTAGCCGTCTAGTCAGACATCCCTACTCAGCGTGGACAAAGTCCACCCTGATGTGCACAGATGACGCGCGACATCCAAATGCACACCCCCTTAGGGAGGTCCCAAAGGTACAGAAACCGAGCAAAAAACATAGCACTTATTACATCATAATATATATAATCTCCTTACTTATATGGGATATGATTAAATCAGTGGCAGCATATCATATTCCCTATTCATGCCGCGCGGCTCAAGTGTGTCCAGCCTGCGTATCCAGATTGCCTCCTTATAAAGGAGTTTCTTAACTCTATCACCCCCTCTCCTCAAGGGGGGCACCTGTTCTAAAATCTGGAATCGCAGCTGGCTCACACCATGCCGCGCCTGCACAAAGTGGGATGACACTGCTAACTCTGTTTTTTGTGTTCTAATGGCACTCTTATGGGCTGATAGCCTAACTTTCATTGCCTGGGTGGTTTGGCCAATGTATAACATACCACAAGGACATTTTAGTGCATATATAACATATTTAGAATTACAGTCAAACTGGCCATGGATTCTAAATGTGACCCCTGTGTAGGGGTGACAGATTTCTTTAGCTTTAATAACACTGCTACAGTGCACACAATTTAAACATGGATATGTGCCATCAGATCTACATAACTTTTGAAATGTTTTGTTAGTACCAACATCTGCATGCACCAATTTGTCCCTCAGGGTGGGTGCCCTTCTATATGACATAAGAGGGAAACCCTGTACTTCTGCTACCTCAGGTAAACCATCCCTCAGTAAATGCCAATGTTTTCGTATAATGCTCGCAATGCCTTCACTACAAATACTATATTGACTAACAAATGGAATTCTTTTACTATGAACTTTTCTTCTATGGGTCTGATTAGTCAAATCTCCCTGAAGTCTCACCCTAGCCCTGTCCAGAACCCTCCTGGGATATTTTCTCTGCATAAACTTATTTTCCATCTCATCAAGTCTCACTGTCTTAGTAGCTAAATCTTTGACAATCCTGTCTACCCTCTGAAACTGGCTAAAGGGGATAGCTAGTCTAGTGGCAGGGGGATGAAAGCTTTCATAACTCAAAGTAGAGTTTGTGTCCGTAGGCTTTTGATATAAGTCTGTGCTTAGCCCACCCTGGGACATACATACTCTAGTGTCCAAGAAGCTGACCTCCTCCAAGTCACTATGAATCGTTAACTTGATAAATGGACAACGCAAGTGCAGAAAATCTACAAATTCTAATAGGCTCGAATGTGGCCCCTCCCATATGCAAAAGACATCATCTATATATCTATACCAACAGCGGGCATGTCTAGTAAACAACTCACTTGTGTAGACAAACGTCTCTTCATATACGTTCATAAAGATGTTTGCATAGGATGGGGCCACATTCGAGCCCATCGCCGTACCTGTCGTATCTGTCACCCCTACACAGGGGTCACATTTAGAATCCATGGCCAGTTTGACTGTAATTCTAAATATGTTATATATGCACTAAAATGTCCTTGTGGTATGTTATACATTGGCCAAACCACCCAGGCAATGAAAGTTAGGCTATCAGCCCATAAGAGTGCCATTAGAACACAAAAAACAGAGTTAGCAGTGTCATCCCACTTTGTGCAGGCGCGGCATGGTGTGAGCCAGCTGCGATTCCAGATTTTAGAACAGGTGCCCCCCTTGAGGAGAGGGGGTGATAGAGTTAAGAAACTCCTTTATAAGGAGGCAATCTGGATACGCAGGCTGGACACACTTGAGCCGCGCGGCATGAATAGGGAATATGATATGCTGCCACTGATTTAATCATATCCCATATAAGTAAGGAGATTATATATATTATGATGTAATAAGTGCTATGTTTTTTGCTCGGTTTCTGTACCTTTGGGACCTCCCTAAGGGGGTGTGCATTTGGATGTCGCGCGTCATCTGTGCACATCAGGGTGGACTTTGTCCACGCTGAGTAGGGATGTCTGACTAGACGGCTAATTGCCGTCTTAGGAGGCAAGACTTTAGCGTACTGCGCTGGTATCCAGTGCACGTGGCGCTTTGTTTACATCAGCCTTGCCTCCTATTGGTCGGCATTCCCTCTGCACATCTAGGCCTCCGGTTATGTCAGACCCAGAAGGGCGTCATTGTGTTTATACACGTGACGTCCTTACAGCCTATCCGTCACGACTAAGGTTTTCCATCAGGTCCGCTCTTTAGGGGGTGTGTACTTGATGAGGTCACACCATACCTTGCCGTGATTGGTCGGCGGCTGAGCGGGTCTGCAGCGCCTGAGGTAGTGGACGTGCGCCGTCGCAGATGCGCACCAACTGGGGAGAGGATTCCATGAGGAGGACACGTCATAGGTATGTGTAATTAAGTTCCCCATAAGGTCCGCTTGGCAGGACGTAGGGGGAGGTGACCGCCAGAGGCGGTACTCTGACGTGATAGGCTAATGCATATTGTATTGATACTATTTAAGGTGACCATTTGAAACTTACCAGTGAGACACAGGCATAACTTGATAAAGGAGGTACGCCTCCGAAACGTTGTAATTGGAACATGTCTGGTTGTCTTTAATAAAAAGAGCATACAGATACAGATGGTGCCGGCATATCTTTTACTTGAAGACATTATCGGGACTTATGTGCTGTGAGTCCTATCTGCAAGGCACATCAGCCATTTTCTACAGGAGTGCTATCCAATCATCTTGCCAGGGATAAAGTTATTGGGACATTTAAAGCAGGCTTAGGCTACAAAAAGATTTCCAAAGCCTTGAACATCCCACAGAGCACTGTTCAAGCGATCATTCAGAAATGGAAGGAGTATGGCACAAATGTAAACCTACCAAGACAAGGCCATCCACCTAAACTCACAGGCCGAACAAGGAGAGCGCTGATCAGAAATGCAGTCAAGAGGCCCATGGTGACTCTGGACAAGCTGCAGAGATCTACAGCTCAGGTGGGGGACTCTGTCCATAGGACAACTATTAGTCATGCCCTGTACAAAGTTGGCCTTTATGGAATAGTGTCAAGAAGAAAATCAACAGAAAGCATAAGAAGTCCCGTTTGCAGTTTGCCACAAGCCATGTTGGGGACACAGCAACCATGAGGAAGAAGGTGCTCTGGTCAACTTTTTGGAACTTTTTGGCCAAAATGCAAAATGCTATGTGTGGCGGAAAACTAACACTGCACATCACTCTGAACACACCATCCCCACTGCCAAATATGGTGGTGGCAGCATCATGCTCGGGGGTGCATCTCTTCAGCAGGGACAGGGAAGCTGGTCAGAGTTGATGGGAAGATGGATGGAGCCAAATACAGGGCAAACTTGGAAGAAAACCTCTTGGAGACTGCAAAAGACTTGAGACTGGGGTGGAGGTTCACCTTCCAGCAGGACAACGACCCTAAACTTAAAGCCAGGGCAACAATGGAATGGTTTAAAACAAAACATATCTATGTGTTAGAATGGCCCAGTCAAAGTCCAGATCTAAATCCAATCGAGAATCTGTGGCAAGATCTGAAAACTGCTGTTCACAAACACTGTCCATCTAATCTGACTGAGCTGGAGCTGTTTTGCAAAGATGAATGGGCAAGGATTTCAGTCTCTAGATGTGCAAAGCTGGTAGAGACATACCCTAAAAGACTGGCAGCTGTAATTGCAGCAAAAGGTGGTTCTACAAAGTATTAACTCAGGGGGCCGAATAATTACGCACACCCCACTTTGCAGTTATTTATTTGTAAAACTGTGTCAATGTTACAGCATCACCCGGTGGTGGAGGAGGAGGGGCAATGGATGAGATCATCACCCCTTTTCCACCACCGGGTGACGCTGTAATGCTGACATGGTCTCCTGGATTCTCCTGGATTCCAGTCACGCCTGAGTTACATCGCCGCTGCAGTGGAGGAAGAAGAAGCCGATCCAGCTGTTCAGACAGGTATGTATGAAAGCTCCCTGCCGCCCACTCTGAATACCCTGTCGAGCCTGCTAGGCTGGGAGTGGCAGGAAAAAATTGGCCCTACAGCCAAATAAAGTTTTGCTAAGAGTTAAGAAACAATATTTTTGTATGTAAGCCATCCGTTTGTAATCTCCAACTAATGTAGGCTACAGACTTCCTTGTCATGAGTTTGGGGGGGGTGGCAGGCAATAGCTGCCTTGCCTTGGGTGTCACAGTGGCAGGAATCGGCCCTGTGTGTGAAGCAGAGGAGTCTGTATGCTGCAGCACATGCAGGCAGTTGGGTTCGAGAGTGGCTTACTTCCCCGCACTCTGATTGGTTTGGAGACTCGCGCTCTCAGCTGTGCACTACCTGCGATTTCCTCTCACGTGTCATGTGTTATACCTTCTTTAGAACGCCATGTGAAGGTTGCGATGTGTTCCTTGCTCCAGGGACAGAACATATGGTGCTGTTTTAGCATAAATATAATGCAGGGGATTCTGGGTGTCTCACACAACCCCTTGCTGAAATGCACAGCTTGTATCTGCTCTTTGCTAACGAGATCCCTTCAAACTCCCTCTAATTGGCCTGAGCAATGAGTCCCGGGGCTTGTCTTAGCAGCAGTGGCAGAAAGAGTGTAAAGACAGGCTGCGAGAGACAGCAGCTGAGGTGGAGAGAGATGACAGGCTGCGAGAGACAGCCGAGACTACAGGACCAAAGAGACAGCTGCTGAGGTGGAGAGAGAGAGAGAGACATAAGACAGGCTGCGAGAGACAACCGGGACTACAGGACCAAAGAGACAGCCACTGAGGTGGAGAGAGAGAGACATAAGACAGGCTGCGAGAGACTGCCAAGACTACAGGACCAAAGAGACAGCTGCTGAGGTAGAGAGAGATGACAGGCTGCGAGAGACAGCCGAGAGTACAGGAACAAAGAGACAGCAGATGAGGTGGAGAGATGACAGGCTGCAAGAGACAGCCAAGTCTACAGGACTAAAGGGACAGCAGCTGAGGTAGGGGGAGAGATGACAGGCGGTGAGAGATAACCGAGACTACAGGGCCAAAGAGACAGCAGCTGAGGTGGAGAGAGATAAGACAGGCTGCGAGAGACAGCTGAGTCTACAGGAACAAAGAGACAGCAGCTGAGGTAGAGAGAGATGACAGGCTGTGAGAGACAGCCGGGACTACAGGGCCAAAGAGACAGCAGATGAGGTGGAGAGATGACAGGCTGCAAGAGACAGCCAAGTCTACAGGACTAAAGGGACAGCAGCTGAGGTAGGGGGAGAGATGACAGGCTGCGAGAGACAGCCGGGACTACAGGGCCAAAGAGACAGCAGCTGAGGTGGAGAGAGAGATAAGACAGGCTGCGAGAGACAGCCGAGTCTACAGGACCAAAGGGACAGCAGCTGAGGTAGGGGGAGAGATGACAGGCTGTGAGAGACAGCCAAGGACACAGGACCAAGGAGAAAGCTGCAGAGGTGGAGAGAGCGCGAAGACAGGCTGCAAGAGACAGCTGAGGACACAGGACCGAAAAGACAGCTGCTGAGGTAGAGAGAGATGACAGACTACGAGAGACAGCCGAGACTACAGGGCCAAAGAGACAGCAGCTGAGGTGGAGAGAGAGATAAGACAGGCTGCGAGAGACAGCCGGGACTACAGGGCCAAAGAGACAGCAGCTGAGGTAGAGAGAGATGACAGGCTGTGAGAGACAGCCAAGGACACAGGACCAAAGAGACAGCTGCAGAGGTGGAGAGAGATGACAGACTACGAGAGACAGCCGAGACTACAGGACCAAAGAGACAGCAGCTGAGGTGGAGAGAGATGACAGACTACGAGAGACAGCCGAGACTACAGGATCAAAGAGACAGCAGCTGAGGTGGAGAGAGAGAGATAAGACAGGGTGGGAGAGACAGCCGAGACTACAGGATCAAAGAGACAGTAGCTGTGGTGGAGAGAGAGAGAGAGAGAGAAAGACAGGGTGGGAGAGACACAACTGAAATAACGCACAGCAATTTTAACAGGGTTTGTGCAACTGATTGTGTGTGTTGTACACATAGCATAAAGGGGCCCATACACTCAGCCGATTTTCTGGCCGACCGATCGATCCCGATCGATCGATCAATCGATTGCAAATCGGTTGGCCAATCGACCGATCGATGGCCGATTTCGATCGATTTCGATGGATTTCCATCGAACTGGCAGGGTGGAAAATTTAGGTCGATCTGATGAGATTGCTTATCAGTTTGCATTGGCCTTAATGGAAATCTGATGGCAAAAAAATGCCATCAGATCGAATTTCAATAGATTTCAAACTGAAATCTATTGAAATTCTATCCTGGTAAAAAAATGTTCTAAAAACGCATCAGATAGATCATCAGATGCATTTCTAATCTATCTGCTGCCAATCTGACGAGTGTATGGGCACCTTAAGTCTCTGTATGTAGGTAACCTGTATGTTGCTTCTATAATGCCTGTTATACTAGCTATCCACACATTACCTCACTGCAGGCCGCTTCCTCACTTGAACGCATTGGAGAATGGGAGCCCTGGAGCACTGCATGGCCCTTCCATTCCGATGCGCTTTTTCAGCAATACGAACCATGCGTTAGGATTCCGCGGTGGAATGCAATACATGGATTGGGACATCAGTGAGAGTGCAGTCTGTGGACTTTTGATGTGCTTGTGGAAAGTGAGTGTGGGGAAGGGACCAGACATGCATTTGGCTCTTGCAGACAGTGCATGGAATGTTTTTTAGACGTTTCTTGTTCATTTTTTTTAGCCAACATGCTCAGTTCCCTTCTGGGAAATTACTATGCAGAACACAAACATTGCTGTCAAAAGCACAGTAACATCGATACAGTGTTCAGTTTTGTGTTCCTAGTTCCTTGCTTGAGTGAACCTGGCCTTATTGATCGCTGAACTCTGCACATTTCTATAATGTTTCTGTGAATTTTCCTGTGAATGCAGAAGATAAAATCCCGTACACACACCTAAGGCAGGCCGATAATGACCACCTAAGCTGATAGTCAGGCATGTGTTCAGCAACCCCCCAACCCTGAGCGATGTACCTGGTGGATCAATTCACCTCCACAATGGCCAAATGCATTGTCTGCACCGCTCCACCGCGTGAGGTCATGCATGTGCCGCTCTCTTGTCCCTCCACCCCCTCGCATAGCAACAGAACGTGTTATCAGCTACATTGCTGACTTGACTGTACAGGCCGACCAGCAATGGCGCCCAAGGGAATTGTGTCCTGATCCCCGACGGGTGACATAAAGTCAAGAGGTGTGTGTAAGCTTTATAGATAGTCTGAAAACAGCAGTTTAGTGCTTACAGACTGAACTGGATATGACTCTATTATGCAAAATGGTTTCTTCCACACTAGATAAATGTGACCAGGAGGAGAAATTGTGATTTTCACAAACATAACATTTATTTGGGGCAGAGGCAGGTACAGTAACTGTAGTCAGTAGCAGGCATGTGGAGTCAGATTCAGAACAATTTTTGGGTACCTGGAGTTGGAGTCAGTGGTTTAATAAACTGAGGAGTAGGATGATTTTTGTACCGACTCCACAGCCATGGTCAGTAGGGAGTTTCAATGTGTTGTTATGCTAGACCTTTCAGTATTATTGTAGTAGCCAGTTGCTAACGATCCAACATCACATACCAACAACCATGAGGACACTTGTACACACGCTAGATTTGTGCCCAAAATAATTAACAGGAATAATTTGAGGTGGTGGTGAAAATTTAGCGTGTGTACTTAGCTTAAAGGAAACCTGAAGTGGGAGAGATATAGATGCTGCCATATTTATTTCCATTTAAACATTGCCAAATTGCCTGGTTGCCCTTCTGATCTTTCATGCATCAGTAGTGTCTGAATTACACACCTTAACCACTTCAGCCTTCCGTCGTTTTTCACCTTATGCAGCAGAGCAATTTTCACCTCCCATTCAGTCGCCAATAACTTTATCACTACTTATCACGATTAATGGATCTATATCTTGTTTTTTCCACCACCATTTAGGCTTTCTTTGGGTGGTACATTTTGCTAAGAATAATTTTTTTCTATATCCATTTTAACAGGAAGATTTAAGAAATAAATAGAAAAAAATCATAAAAAATAAAGGTGCATTTTTTTTTACTTTGCGTCCATCACTATTTACAAGCTTATAATTTGAAAAATATTAGCTGTATTCCCTCTTCACATGCATATTAAAAAAGGTCAGAATGTTCCATTTCATTGATCTCCGGGGGGGAGGGGGGGGCGGGGTCACGGGAGCACGCCTTTTGGATGTGAAAGTCACGTCCAAAAGATGAAAATAGTTAAACAAGCATGCCGCTTATCCAGTCAGGCTTCACCCAGAAATTCACCCAGAAACATCGGATCTACATGCTTGTTCAAGGTCTATACTGTATAGGTAGAGGATCAGCAGGACAACCAGGCAATATAAATTGTTTTAAAAGGAAAGAAATATGGCAGCCTCCATATTAACCTGAAAAACAGACATTTGCCTTCTTAAAACAGAAGGTATTTGTGGTTATTCAGGTTGCAGTGAGCAGATGATGTCCCCCACAATGCATAACTGCTGAATATGCAAATCATATCTTTGTTGTCCCTGATAGCTAAACACACCTCCAGAACCGCTGGGATGCAATGATGTGTCAGCTTGCTAATATTTCAGAGCCAAACTAATCCAACATGCATACAGACTGTTTCGGAATGGTTGACCCTCGTCAATGCCTGGCATGGATTAATGTGGCTCTATAGAGTAGGAGCTGAAACACCCAGAGTTACAGATTACCCAGCAAGCTCATGGTGAAAGAGAATTCCTAGAAGTGTGAGGGGGGCTGAAAGAGACCAAAAAGCCCCCTTACTAAGGCCGGATCCACACTATTTTTACTGTGATTTTAATGAAAGTGAATGGGAGCGATTTTTTTAACAAGCATTCAGCAAGCCCTAATCAAACGCAAGCGCTCACAAAAGTGCTTATAGTGTAGATCTGGCCGTAGAGGAGATGAAAAACAGGTTCTTCTGGTTCACCATGAGCTTGCCGGGCAATCTGTAACTTCAGGTGTCCTTTAAAGAAAATCCATAATGGAAAAAAAAAACCCTGGCAGATACTTACGGTACCTCGGGAGGGGGAAGCCTCTGGATCCTAATGAGGCTTCCCCCGTCCTCCTCTGTCCCGGCAATCCATTGTTGGAAGCCCTTGAATGTCGGAGAAGTAAATAGTTACCTACCGCGATCCAGTGCAGGCGCAGTAGAGCTCTGCAGGATGTCTTATTGTGAGTATATAAATGATAGGGCTGTTAGGCGTGTTTCAGCCAGTGATATGGTTACTTTATCCCCGCAGCAAGGCCAGCACTACCATAGGGGCAACCTGGGCCCAGTGATCTCGCCCATAGGCGACATACATCACAGTTTGGTGCGCACCATTAAAGAGGAACTGTATTGAAAATAAAAGGACCACTATCGCGAAAACAGTAAAAACTGTAAAATGTAAAATACTGTATATACTCGCGTATAAGCCTAATTTTTCAGCACTAAAAATGTGCTGAAAAGTTACCCCCTCGGCTTATATGCGAGTCAGTTGAGCAGAATGGATGGTAGAGCAGGCTATTTTCCTTGCAGAGAAGCATAAGGTTCTGGCACTAGTGATCCTGCTTTTTCCAGCTGGCTCCTTGCTGTTTCCATGCCCCCCATCCCCTGCAACATGGTGTGCAGAGTGTACTGCTCAGGACTATCTGTGTTCCATGGCTTGTTTAGCAAGGCGTGCAAGCAACGTGTCAGCGGTGCAATGATCGCGTGTTTTTCAATGTGGCAATTGCTGTGTCTCATATCCATGACTCCATCTAGTGGCATTTTGAGACACAGCTGTATCATCCTTGTGGCATATCTGGCTATGGGGAGGGGGGCTGACTTGTATTGGGGGCACATCTGGCTACTGTGGAGGGGGTATACTGGGGAGAGGGCTTATATGCGAGTCAAACACTTTTTCCTGGTTTCTCAGCAAAGCCGGCACCTCGGCTTATATGCGAGTATATACGGTACACATAAACGCATTCAAATAAGAAGTACATATTTCCAGAGTAAATTGAGCCATAAATTACTTTTTTCCTATGTTGCTGTCACTTATGGTGGGTAGTGGAAATCTGACAGAACCAACAGGTTTTAGAGTAGCCCATGTTCTCATGAGGGTTTCTGAGAGTCTTCTTTATTTTCAAAATCACTTCATAAATGGCAGTTGCTCCATCCAACTGCCAAATCAGTGTGAAGAGACGCTGGCCAGCATCTTCGTATAAATTATTTTCAGGGAATAAAGGTCATGCTGAGATTGACTTGCCGAACTTGTCGATTCTGTCAGATTTCTACTAGCTACTGGAAGTGACAGCAACATAGGAGTAAAGTAATGTATGGCTTTTTTTACTCTGAAAGAAATGTACTTCTTATTTGTATGTGTTTACATGTATTTAAAATTTTACACTTTGTCCTTTAACACTTCCATAGTTCGCTACGGTATATCTACGTCAGGTAGGACTTCAGTTCCTGCCCAGCCACGTAGATAATCAGCAATGGCTGCAGATGGCAGCTGGTAGCTCCCGCGATCGCTCCTGCCGCTGTCCTCGCCGCCACCAGTTAGTGGGGAGATGAATGGGAATGCAGTTCCCATTCATTAATCTAAGTCCCCGTGTGAATGATCGCCGGGATCAATGAGATGCTGCGACCACTTGTAGCTTCCAACGTATCGTCCGCGCATTACTTCCTATTTGTGTACTTATAGTACGCTAATAGGAAATTATGCGCAAGGACATCTTGTGGCCAAATTACTCATACATTTATTTTAATAAAAAGACCCACACTTACATTAAAAAGACCCACACTTACATTAAGAATTAACTCATTCCCTTCCACCCTCTCCTATAATTACCTAAAATTAATTATAAGCATATAATAATAATAATAATAATATAAATAAAAAAAATTGACAAATTTAAAAAAAATTGCATAAATATTTACCGTACCTTAGGGACTGAACTTTTTTTAATATGTATATCAAAAGGGTATATTAATTTTATTAATGAAATTATGGGCTTGTAATTAGTGATGGACGGAAAATTTAAAAAATGCACCTTTATTACCAAATCAAATTTTGGCGCCATACATTGTACTAGGGAAGTATTTGAAACGTTTTAATAAGTGGGAAAAATGTGTGGGTTTTAATTATGGTAGCAATTATTATTTTACTGCGCAGGCGTAGAACGGTGGCGGAGATGTCGGCATGGGAGAGTCGGCTGCAAGGGGCCGGAGAAAGCCCCATGTGAGTAAAGCTTTTTTTTTTTTTCCCCCTGATGATTCCTTTAAGGTTATAACTGGTGGCAACATCTTTAGTACTGGCAGGTCATCTCTACGGAATGTTTGTTTCTGAAAATTCCTAAGCCAGTAGAAAATAAAGCTGAATGCTCGGGAGGATTCCACATAATAAAAAGCCTAAGCTAAGCCTCACTAAGAGGGTGGAGCTACATACCAATATAGCGCTATAGGAAGAGTTTGATGCTGAAACCAAAAAAATTATCTGTAAAAGGGGACATCCTGAATAATTTCCTGCATTCTATTATGTCCCTACAGGGCCTCTTTAAAGCAAAGAGAGGCTTTCAGATGATTTGGGGAGTTCTCAGTTTTGAGGGTGCGGTGAAATAGTTAACAAGATGAGAGTCATTGTCAGACTAATGACATCAGATGAGGATGGGAAGGTGGCCCGGGAGGAATTTTCCCCTTGCTGGGTGACAGTGAGCTCATAAATCAGGACGTGTATTTATGACAGGCTGCAGTGTTATTACATTATTTATGGCTTCTGTAATGGGCGCTTGATTCACCACCGTGGCAGAATTCATCTTGTCTGTCAGAGAGGAGGCTGGCTGTCATCTGTTAGTGGGGGACCAGTGGGCAGAGCAGGATTATCTACAAGGCAACCTAGGCAGGTGCTGGAGCCTAGTAGGTGTCAAGGGGCCCACATTTTCACTTCTCTGACCCATCTCCTACCTCAGCCTACCAAAAGGGTAAAAAGGGGCAGCCAAAGTTACTTCCTTGCCTAGTGCACCATTTAATCCGAATCCTTCTCTGCCTGTGGGGGGCAGTACAAGGTTGCTTTGGCCTGCAGTAGTAGAGCCTTTCTGATGAAGGGTACTGCCTCCTAATAGAAGTCCCCTCCCAGAGTATGTAATGGTGAGCTCTATTTCCAAAGCCGGAAGGAGAAAGCATCGGAAGTCATGTGACATGCGCCTTGAAGCACAAGTAATGAACTCTCCTTGACCCTGTCCTTCTATTTGGCTAGAAAATGGGGTGAAGTGTGGTGTCTTACAGAATTCGGGTGTTCTAAATAGTGATGTGATTGTAAACTATGACTAAGGGCACATCTTAAAGCAAACCTGAACTGAAAATTAAAAGTCAAAATAAACATACACACGTCATACTTGCCTGCTGTGTAGTCTACTCATCAATCTCTTTTTCCTCTCCTGTGCCCTGTTTGTCCACTGCGATCGACAGAATTCTCTGTCCTCCATTTCGAAAATGGCCATTACCCCATAACAGCTTCCTGGTCAGCACACTGTAATATCGGCCAGTTGAACCATAGGGAAACATGGACATTACCTTGCAAATCAGTTGTCCTTTCAGTCAGACAGCAACTGATATATAAACTGACAGCAACGTATGTATTTCAGTTCTGACAAAATCTTCTCAGAACTGGAAGGGATCGTTGTTAGAAGGAAATGGTGAGCTTCTGAGAGGAACTGACAGCGAGGTAAGTATGTCATATTCATTTGCAGGCACATCATGTGTTTATTTTAAATAAATTTACTCGGGTCAGGTTCTCTTTAAGCCCAACATGCATCAGTTTCATCCTGTGGATGGCCATGTCTTTTGTGTGGTTTTTCTTCCAATGATAATTACCGGCTTTTATGAACTCTGCTGAAGTTTACGGATCCTCTTCTGTTGAAAGCTAACTTACCTGTGAGTTGCTCAAAACTTACGTGGTTGCCCAAAGCAGGCGGGTCCCAAGCGATCACACCGTCTGGAACCACCTTCTGCAAGCTAGATCCCGAGGTGGTAGGAGCAGGACAGACAGCCCCCCAAAATGCTTGCACCACTCGGGTTACTACAAGGCAGGTGCTGTTCAGAACTTAGCTCTTACCATTCTGTTTGGGTTCTTTTTTTTAAAGTCTGTGGTGGAAGGTTTTGTGGGTGATCTCCTTAGTGGTGAGGGCGATTGTGGGTAGTCCTGCTGTTTATTATTTATTTATGTGTCGTGTAAATATATCAGTGGTAAGTTACGCTGAACTTGACAGAGAACGTCCACTTCACTCATCCACTAACGGGACTCACAAGCTGATGTTCCTATCACTATCTCTGGGTCCTGCCCAATCAATGCTGCTCTTGGTGTGTGTGGCTCTGTATGCCCTTGTCATGGAGTTGCACCTCCTGTGTGTCCTCTCGGAGTCTCGTGTGTGCCCGTGTCTCTCGCCCTCCTCCCTGGCTCCCTCGGGACAGAGGGCACAGCTGTTGTGTGCAGGAGGTGCTGAATAGTCACCTCCTGGCTCGCAGAGGATCTTGTATGTTCTGGTCCCGGTTGGTGACGGATGTCGGTTATGGGTCTGCAGGATTCCTTACAGCCGGTAAGAAAATTCTCACATTCCTTCCATTGTTCTACCTACTGCGCCTTATGAGACATACAATCTCCTTCCCTCTCTTTCTGGCTGATGCTTTGTGTTTTTAGTGATGGATATAAAAGAACCTAGCATTTCCATCCTAGGTAAATCAAATCATTGATGGAATTTACTCAGAGAGACCTTCTGATGACAGGAGGAACCATGTGGCCACCATGAGTAGGTGACGCGGGGCAATCATTGGAGGTAAAACATGGCGTCCACTAGGAGGTGACTCACACTCGAAAGAGAAGTACAGGTAAATTTCCATTGTAGCACTTTGTCCTTCTGGACCTAACCTTTATGTACAAATACAGGTGAGCCTATAAATCACTGGGGCCACACATGGTTACCTACTTTAGAACAGTGACCTGTAGCCAAATTAATAAGCTATAAAATGTCTGGTAGAGTCAAACTCTAATATCGTGACAGGTGACTATAAATAGAGTCTTTACTGATTTCCCCCCCCCCCCCCCCCCCCCATCACCACCACCACAAATAATGACGGGGTGTAGCTAGCCCCTCCATCATCAACACCTAGTCATTTACCCCTAGGGGGTTATATTGATTGCTTAAATCTTAACACCTTAAATCATTGAGGCAGTGGTTATATATATTCTCTGTTGAACTCACCACCTGCCTCGAGATTTAGTTTTAGACCACTACAGGATCATATATACATATTTTATGATGTTGTTACCAATCTGTTATGCATAGGCTCAGTTTCATTTAGACTCTGTGACTGCAGCTAGGTGTTTGATGACGGAGGGGCTAGCTACACGCCGCCATTTTTTGTGGTGGGGGAGATTAGCAAAGACCCGCCTCTATTTATAGTCACATGTCACTATATTTGGGTCTGAATGTACCGGGCATTTTATACTTTATTGATATGGCTACAGGTCACTGTTCTAAAGTAAGTGTGTGGCCCCAGTGATTTAAAGGGGAACCAAAGAGAGAGGTATATGGAGGCTGCCATGTTTATTTTCTTTTAAGCAATACCAGTTGCCTGGCAGCCCTGCTGATCCTCTGCCTCTAATACTATTAACCATAGCCCCTGAACAAGCATGCAGCAGATCAGGTGTTTCTGACTTTAAAGTCAGATCTGACAAGACTAGTTGCATGCTTGTTTCTGGTGTTATTCAGATACTACTGCAGAGAAATAGACCAGCAGGGCTGCCTGGCAACTGATATTGATTAAAAGGAAATAAATATGGTAGCCTCCGTATACCTTTTACTTCAGTTCCCCTTTAAAGGATCACCTGTATTTGTACATAAAGGTTAGGTCCAAAAGGACAAAGTGACACAATCCACTAGGATGTGACATATAGGTGAGAAATGGCTGCCATCAGGAGTGGAACCTGGGCACCATAGAGAGTGTAGAGAGGAAGTAAGCGATGGCCCAAGATTTAAGAGAATTTTTTTCTGGCTTTGGTACCCACTGGAGACAATTGGATAAATAAATTATTGATGAAACACTGGCATGCTCCGATGGCTGAGCCTAAGGTCGCCAGGATTGTTGGCCCGCGGCCTCTTTTGACAGCAAGGCGGGCCAAGAATCTCCATGACCTACTTGTGAGATCCTGTTTCCTCCGTCAAATCAGTTAAGATCCTAGTGGTAGGGAATGGTTACGTGGTGATACTGGAGTTAAGGGTAAGTATAGGTATGGGAGGTGTGCTGCCTGTGAACTGGTGCGTGTTAGTAGAGACTTCACAAACTGACAAGGTACTAGACAGTACACTATAGAGGGCTTTATAAAATGTCTCTGTGACAATGTGGTTTACCAAATCACCTGCCACGTTGAAAAATCAACCTAGGAATGTGATCTGCAAACTCTCCAGCTGTTAAGGAACTACAAGTCCCACAATGCATTGCGGGAATCTGACAGCCACAGTTATGATTCATAAAAGCAAATGCATTGTGGGACTTGTAGTTCCCTAACAGCTGGAGAGCCAAGTTTGCAGATCACTGAACTAGGAAAAAAAACTCAAGTAGAGGATGTTACAACATGTCTGTGATATTGAAGAAAATGCTCAGCACTTGTTAGTGTGTCAAGTAGGTTGTAATGCAGGTCTGAGATTTGACCACTGAGGCGTTTTTCCTCTTGAGGAGAGCACCAGAGCAATTTTAACCTTTCACCGCTCCTCCCTTTCATTTGCCAATAACCTAATCACTACTAATTACAAGGAAATGATCTACATCTTGTTTTTTTGTTTTGTTTTTTGTCACCAATGAGCCTTTCTTTGGGTGATACATTATGCTAAGAATTATTTTATTCTAAGTGCATTTTAACGGGAATAATAACAAAAACAAGGAAAAAATGCAGTATTTCTCAGTTTTCGGCCATTGTAGTTTTAAAATAATACATGCTACCATAATTAAAACCCACATATTTTATTTGGCCATTTGTCCCAGTTTAAACACTGTTTAAATTAAGTCCCTATCACAATATTTTATGTGGTAATAAAGGTGCTTTTTGTTTTTTTAGTTTTGTATGCATCACTATTTGCAAGCCCATATTTTCAAAAATAACAGTAATATACCCTCTTGGCATACATATTAAAAACACTCAGTCTCTAAGTCTAAGGTAACTATTTATGTATTATTATTTTTTTTTAATTGTCAATTTTTTTATGCAAATGTTTTATTTGGGTATTTATGGGAGAGTGTGGGAGGTAAGTAGTTAATTTTAAATCCAGTGTAGTTCTTTTTAATTAAAAAAAATGTATATAGGTGTAATTTTACTATTTGACCACAAGATGTCCTCGCGCATTGTAATATTAGTACGCTAAACAGAAAGTAATGCGTGGACGTGTTACTTCCGTCACTACAATGACCACGGCTTCTCATTGAAGCCAGCGATCATTCACACAGGGGCTTAGATGAATGGGAGTGCAGTTCCCATACATTCATCTCCCCTCTAACGAGTGGCGATGAGTACCACTGCAGTAGACGAGTACCTACGTCCCTGGGACTTCCGGTGAAGTTTCCCAGGGAGTAGACATACTGCAATGGATGCTACAAGTGGTTAAAGTGGACCTGAACTCTTGCACAGGACAGAAGGAAAACATAGAGAAATGCACCCTGTATGTATTTAGAGAGTTTAGCTTGTGTAATTCCCCCTCATTTGTGATTAATCACAACTGTAATGTGATCTTTTCAGCTATGTCACCTCAGGAATCTTGGCAGCCTCAGCAGAGCAACTAATTTATAAACACAGGATATTGGCTTGCATTAATGCATAATCTGTGCAGTAGGCAGGCACGGATCATGTGGTAATGCCCTGGAGTCTTTGCGTCAGTGATTTGGATACTTCTGTCGCGTCACGTGCAGTGTGTACGCCTCCATAGAGTTGCATAGCCCTTGCAGCAGGGAAGCAGGGGGAAGAGTACTGCAGTGCAACGCAGTGTGCAAGGGTCCTTATGGTATTTAGCGAGGAGGTATTTAAGACAGGCTACTACTTCAAAAGGAAACATGTTGGATCCATTCCTTACATGTACTGCACCCAGCGGGTCTGAATACAGAACTAAATTTTGCACCATTCCTCTGATGCTGACGTGTATCTGAGAGGTGGAGTTCCCCCTTAAGCTGTTAAGCAGCATAGAGGAGGCTACAATTAATATGAGCACTGTCTGAAGTTTGTCTATGGTTCTTGGTGTTTGATGAAGAGCAGTATTCGCCTTTAAAGGGGGACTGAAGTAAGAGGTATACGGAGGCTGCCATATTTGTTTCCTTTTAATCAATACCAGTTGCCTGGCAGCCCTGCTGGTCTATTTCTCTGCAGTAGTATCTGAATAACACCAGAAACAAGCATGCAGTTAGTCTTGTCAGATCTGACTTTAAAGTCTGAAACACCTGATCTGCTGCATGCTTGTTCAGGGGCTATGGCTAATAGTATTAGAGGCAGAGGATCAGCAGAGCTGCCAGGCAACTGGTATTGCTTAAAGAGACACTGAAGCGAAAATTTTTTTTTTGATATTATGATTTGTATGTGTAGTACAGCTAAGAAATAAAACATTAAGATCAGATACATCAGTCTAATTGTTTCCAGTACAGGAAGAGTTAAGAAACTCCAGTTGTTATCTCTATGCAAAAAAGCTATTAATTCTCCGACTAAGTCTTAAGGTAGCCATACACTGGTTGATTTGCCATCAGATTCGACCAACAGACAGATCCCTATCTGATCGAATTTGATAAGAGAAGCGGAGAAGAAGAGAGGAGACCCGGGAGTCGCGCCGGCGGAGCAGGTAATGTATTGCAGCTCTATTGCGTCGGTCGTCGGGCACTTGCACGCCGATAGCGATGCGCTCTTTACCCGCGGGCGATCGACGGTTATTTTCCGCACGGCGCGATCGATGGGATCGGACGGAATGGATCGAAATTCGGCGTGTAGCGCGAACGATTGGCAGCAGGTTCGATCCCAGTGATCGAATCTGCTGTCGAAACGCCGGAAAATCGGGCAAGTTTATGGCCAGCTTTAGTCATGGAGAGGGCTGTTATCTGACTTTTATTATCTCAACTGTAAGTGAACTGTTTACTTTTTCTCTGCTAGAGGAGAGGTCATTACTTCACAGACTGCTCTGAAAGACTCATTTTGAATGCTGAGTGTTGTGTAATGTGCACATATTATAGAATGATGCAATGTTAGAAAAAACACTATATACCTGAAAATAAAAGTATGAGAATACTTTCTTTGCTGCTAATCTTTTAGTAATTATTCATAGTACACAACCAATTCACTATATCATATTTTTTTTTCGCTTCAGTGTCTCTTTAAAAGGAAATAAACATGGCAGCCTCCATATACCTCTCTCTTCAGTTCCCCTTTAAAAGTATTCAGTGAAGTGGGTTGGCTGTGTATGCACAAATTAAATACATCTTTGCTGTTGAATTTACTGTGGCTTGTGTTCTGTATGAATGTTGTTGCTGCTGCTGATCCTATTGAAACACGTATTTCCTTTGAACTGACACTTCTGTCTATCGCCGTATCACACCTGTGCTGATAATTCATTGGTATAGCTACTGATGATATGGAAGATGTGGTGGATTTATTCATCCTCCCTTGTGTCCCCTGTGTCCCTCCTCTTCCTACTGCACAACCCTGACAAAGCTTTAAGACTTGGGCAAAACATGTAGGCAGCAGAGCATTCCCTGACTGCTGTTCTGCCCTCCGGCCACAGAGGGAGTGCTTTCACTATTGCGGCCACCCCTGAGATCTGAGCGG
Source organism: Hyperolius riggenbachi (assembly GCF_040937935.1). Lineage (NCBI taxonomy): Eukaryota > Metazoa > Chordata > Amphibia > Anura > Hyperoliidae > Hyperolius > Hyperolius riggenbachi. The sequence continues at coordinate 31,683,067 of NC_090650.1, read as the reverse complement.
CATGGGCTTTGCACAGTTTCTTGTACTCCCCGCTTCTGGCCTTGGAGTCCTGGGATTTGGTAACTGCTGTTACACAGCCGGTTGGCTGAAGATTCTGATCAGCCTAGTATTCTGTTTCTGGCCCAGGCCATTGTATGTATGGGAGGTGAATGACTGACTGGCGAGCATGTCGTTAGTTGTCAGACCGGTCCGCACTGTCATTAGCACTCTGTGGCGGGGCTCAGTTTGGCAGTTAGGATTTTGTATGATCCTAATTACAGGATCTGGTGTCCCTTTCTGTGTGCTTGTATTGGCACTGACTTACTCCCTGTCCTGGTATCACTATTATGGCTGACATGTGAGGCCAGGGTGTCAGCGGGAGGAGATGATCTCAGGAGTGACCATTCTATAAATTGGCCACATCTAACCCCCTCCAATGATGATTCCTAACTATGACATATCCCAGAAGCCTCTGCGATCTGCGTTGATACTCATGGTTACAGCACCTCTGATGACAGCTGCAGGACACAGGTGACGTGGTGACAATAGATGTCTGTGTGTGATACGCCCACATATGGCAACAGCTGTGAACGCCACACATAAAACAATATAAATATAGATGTATTTTCCACTTGCCGCACTGCCCAGCCAGCTCTGCTATGCAGCCTGCAAAGAGTTCACTAAGTAACCATGCTTGTTTTGTTTATTTCACACTACAGATTGCCTTAAAGAATTAACCCCCAAAGTGCTGTAGTGTTCTTTACCTTCCTAATCCACACCCCTTCTTCTTCTACCACCTCTTGTTTATGGCATATGGGCAGCATGGTGGCGTAGTGGATAGCGCTCTCGCCTTGCAGCACTGAGTCCCCGGTTGGAATCCCAGCCTGGACACTATCTGCACAGAGTTTGTATGTTCTCCCCGTGTCTGCGTGGGTTTCCTCTGGGCACTCCGGTTTCCTCCCACATCCCAAAAAACATACAGCTAAGTGAATTGGCTTACCCCTAAAACATAGACATATGACTATGGTAGGGATTAGATTGTGAACCCCCTGAGGAACAGTTACCGACAAGACAATATACTCTGTACAGCGCTGCGGAAGATGGCGGCGCTATATAAATACTAAATAATAATATTGTATATATGAGAATAGTTATGTCTGTGGAAACCCTCCACACACTAAGATCTGCGCTTGTAGTGACGGGAGGAGTTCCTGTTGTTGGATTTGGCTCTCGTGTTTTCCCGGCTCTGGCGAGCGCTGTGAGCCTCAGTCTTGGTCTGGGAATGTTTCCCGGTAAACACTGAGCTGGCAGCACAGAGAGGCACATATGTGTTTTATAATTAACGCTTCATTAGTCGCTGGCAGAAGATAAACATTGCAGACAGCCTGTACTGTGCAACACAGCGATCGCTCCCCTATCGCCGTGCCTGGATATATCACCACCAGAGCCCGACATCCTGCCAGGGACCTCAGCCTGAACACTACCTGGAGACACAGAGGTTACACGAGGCTCCTTCCTTCTCACCTGCTCTGGATGTGACTCCTCCCACCAAAGGAGTACAGGTTGCCTTGCTTAGATCATCATGCAGCAGACAAAACCAGACATGTTAAAATGGACATTAGGGGAGAAATGTCAGGGCATCCTAAGACCAGACCACATCTGAATGACTACCAACAGAGCTGTGCAGAGCCCCCTAGAGGCAACATACAAACCATGTATTCCAAACAGATGCACTTTAATGTGTAGGGCCATTTGCTCCCAGGTTCACACTATGCCCGTTTGTTAATTAGTTAGAGGTTAGGGTCCCTTCCAAAAGGATGGTGTGAGGATCCGCGTGGCTGCCTGCGCAGGCAGGCAGCCTTTTGACCACTGTTCAGGTCTGCATTCTGCAGGTCTCTGGAAGAGAGACCTTTTGTCAGTTGTGCAGCTTGCTGCTGAGGAATTTGCATATGTTTGTCATGCAGATTGCCTAGCCACATCCCCTGTGGGCTTGCTCTATAAAGAGCTATGTTTCCCACAGTAAGTTGCTGGTCATAAGGATTCTTCCTGTGAAACACTCCGGAGAGTGTCAGCCTTGCTCATTGAATATTAGCTTAGAGTTATTCCTGGGACTGCACTAGGCAGGTTTCCCTAGTGCAGTTAGGATTGTATATCTGTTTTGTTTGTCTGTTGCGATTGTCCTGTCCCTGCGGTGGTCGACAGGAGGTCGTTCTGATCTTTGTTCTTGGAGTGTAGCTGGAGCAGCGGTTGCTACCGGCTATCTCCTCTATCTGTCTTGCCTGGATCGCACTCGCCTAGCGCTAGTGCTGTGGATCCGTCTGATCTCTATCTCTCTGTCTCCCTGGATCGCACTGGCCTCTTTTCGCTAGTGCTGTGGATCCTGTCTCTCACTTGTTTCTGTTTTCGTGTGTCTGTCTTGTCTGCTATGAACGCTTGCTGGAGGCTCGGTGAGGTAACCGTTAAGCAAGCGCTCGTGTCCTCTGTTTCATGTTTGTCTGTTGGTGGTTAGTTAGGCGTGCTTGTCTCTATTGTGCTTATCACGTGAAGACCGCGCACAAGTTTGTGCACTGTTGCGAATGAGTGCGGTGTTCGCGTTTAGCTAGCATTTGTTATTTTCCTTATCTCCTCATTGTATGATTTGCTGTGCCTTTGCTACTCTCGTGCTCTGCCTTGCTGTAGTCTTGTGTCACGTCTGGCGATCGCACCTCTCGCGATCGCGTTCCTACTTCATATCTGCTGTGGTGTGTGCACCGTCGCGGGTTGGCGACTAGTTTGGTGCACACATATGCACACATATACAATCTGTCTCTGTGCTCATTCTCAATCGCCTCTCTTGCGATTGCGTTTCTTCCCTTCGTACAATTCCTGTCTGGCGTGTGTGGCAGGGCAGAGGAGCTGTTCCTCTGCACTCCACAGCTCCACCTGCCGACAGGAATTTCCCTCTACAGGTGCATTGCACCTTCTGCTGGGTTTCCTCAAATTATACGCTTGTGTAGGATTTCCGCAGTGTCAGTGATCACAGAGAGAATTCCACGATCGTTACAGATGGCCTCATTGTGGGGGAAGGGTCCACTACGGAACACTCTGCATGCAAACTGTTTTAGAAGATAACATCCTCCATTTATGTTAGTTTGGTGCATCTGTTTTGAATGAAAGATGTGTACCCTGCCTATAATTAGGCTCTGCACTCCTATGCTGGTAGCCATTCACATGCAGCCTGCTTTGGGAAGCGCTGCCACCTCTCCCTGCTGTCTTAAAATGGTCATTATAGTGAACAGGCACATAGAAAAGCATTGACCCTTTCAACATGCATAGCTGCCAAGTGTCCATTTTTTTGGAGGGACAATCCCTCTTTGGGAAACCAAATCCCCATCCTGTTTTTTTCCTCAATGGTCCCTCTTTCAATACTGATGTACAAACCTATGTAAATAAAAAAAAATCTACTGAAAAATGTTTTAAATTGACTCTAAACTTTTTATGATCCTTTAAATGAATATATTTCCTACATTTAAAGAGAACCTGAGATGACATGGTAAAAATGCATACATACCTGGGGTCTGATCGCTCCATTGGCGCCATCCTCTGCCTTCTGGTAACTTCGGCCAGTTGGCGCAGTGCGGCCATGCGCGCTCTCCCACAGCACTCTCCTGCGACTGGGAGTGTTCGGCAAGCAAAGGCCGCGCATGCGCAGTAAGCTCTGACTCCCGAAATTACCGGGAGCCATAATGGAGATTTCAGGAGGCAGAGAACGGCGCGGAGAGATTGATCAGGCTGAAGTGGGCTTGAGGAAGCCCCAGGTAGGTAGGAATTTTGACTTTTAAGTAATTTTAGGCTCTCTTTAAATATTATAAAAAAAAAATATAACTAATGATGATAGATATGACTGGTGTGGCTTGAATGATAAAACTACATCAGTGTTCTCACCAGAATTTTTTTCCAGCCGGGTGGCATGAAATAGTAGCCGGGTGGGGCAAGATGAGAGAATGCAGGGCCGGTGCTTCTGTGCGCAACTCAGCTTACAGCATAGGAGGAGGTGATCCAATGACAGCCGGGCGCTCACCAAAACTAGCCGGGGGGAGCACCTGGCTAAAAGAGCCTGGGGAGAACACTGTACATCTTTTGCTTATGAATTCTTTGAACTATGTGTGACTATAGGTGTGACTGGGCGTGGTAAGAGGTGTGGCAGGGGCGTGTCTTAAAGTGACGATTAAAAAACGGAATCGGAATCACATGCAGTGTGCAGGGAGCCTTACACATTGAAGAGCAGCTGCAGAGCTCCCTGGCTGCTGTTCAGCTGCGATGCTGATCTGATCACGTCTTCCCAGCTTTGTTCAGTATTGATTGGGGAAGTAATTCTCAGCTCTGGTCCTCCAGGATTGATCCTCCTTCAGCGGAGATGGTTGCCGATTGTCTCCCTCCGGAGCTTCTGTTGTGTTGTGAGGAGGGAGGATTAGCCGGACTTTGTTCTGTAGGTATTGATCCGGGGGTGTCTGGGGGAAGCCTTTTATCAGAGGACGGATATAGATTGCAGCTTTCAGCCCTTCTCGTGTTTGTCTGCTTTGTTCTAGCTCTTTGGAATCAAGGTGATTCCATCTATTGACTAACTTTAACAGAACTGAAAGAGTAAGCTTCCGACCTGAAATAATATAGATCTTTTCCAAACTCTGTTACCTGATATATAGACTAATAAAGTTACAAAGCACAGCTTAAAGGGGTTCTGTGGAGGGTATGAAAAACAAAAAACTGACACATACCTGGGGCTTCTATTGGCCCCCTGCAGCTGTCATGTCCCGCGCCGTCCTCCTAAAATCCTCCGTTCCCCGCCGCCGGTCCTGGTCTAATTATTAATCTAACTAGACGAATGCTGCGCGCTCCCGCTCATGTCTCTGGGAGCTTACTGCGCAAGCGCAGCACGAGAAACCCTCATACTGCACCTGTGCAGTAGGCTAACAGAGACGCGAGCGGGAGCATGCAGTATTCGTCTAGTTAGATGAATAATTAGACCGGGACCGGCGGCGGGGAACGGAGGATCGTAGGAGGGCGGGATGGGACATGACAGCAGCAGGGGGCCGATAGAAGCCCCAGGTAAGTGTCGTTGTTTTTTAATACCCTCCACAGAACCCCTTTAACCATTTAGCGACTGCTCCACGCCAATTGGCGTGGACGTGGCTGCAGCCCCAGAACCGCCTAACGCGCTCGGCGTGCAGTCCTGGAAGCGTGTTTTGCAGATTGTACGGGCCGATGTGCACGCATCTCCGCTGGAGTGACGGAGCTCCGCCATCAGTCTCCCAGCAGCGATCGTCACTAGGAGACTGTTCGCTGTCTATTTACTCCGTACAGCGCTGCAATCTAAGGCAGCACTGTACTGTCCCTCTGGCAGGCTTAGGTGTGATCGGCTGTCATAGGCTGATGCCTATGACAGCCAATCACAGTGATTGGCTGGCGGGCGGAGGGAGGGAATGCAGTTAAAAAAAAAAAGCAAAATGTATTTAAAAATAAAAGAAATAAATATTTGTAGAAAAATAAATTAACATTCCAGCGGGGATCAGAGCCCACCAACAGAGAACTCTGTTGGTGGGAAGAAAAGGGGGGGGGAATCACTTGTGTGCTGAGTTTTACGGCTAGTGCAGGAACATTAACACATACATTTTTACGCGTTAGTGGTGCAACGCGTAAAAATGTATGAGTTAATGTTCCTGCACTAGCGGGAATGCGTAAAAATGTACTCAATGCGGCCACCGACCTCCATGGTTGGCAAAAACAAAACCAGCTGGCGGCGGGGGACTGGAGCAGCAGTGAGTGACTATGAGGGCACAGGTTGGCTGCATGGGGCTGGTAGAAGCCTCAGGTAAGTGAAACTCTTTTTTTTTTTTATTTTGCTTGAACCTTCCCTTTAATAATTCAACTGTGACAGTATGATGCTATTTCATAAAAAAGCTAGATAACTGAAAATAAAAATATGATAATCTTTTCTTTGCTACTAATGTTCTATTTCTTAGCTGTACTACACATACAATTCATTAGATCACAAGTATTGTTTCGCTTCAGGTTTGCTTTAAAGAGCTGTAACGGCATATAGTAGAATGTAGTAAATTATTCAGGATACCCACTTTTATGTTAAATATCCTGTTTCAGCATTAGAAACACTTCCTATATCTATATATTTCTGTATATTGGTATATAGCCCCGCCCTCTCAGTGATGTAACCGCCTAGGCTGTTTATTATATGGAATTCTCCTCCCAGAGCATTCTGGGAAACCAGAGATCTTTTCTCCTGGCATTGGAACTCTCACTAAACAAACATTCGGCAGACATCACCTGCTAGTACTAAATGTGTTGCCACCTATGATAAATCGGGCAGAGGAAAGATTTTACAATGGGCAAACACTGACTAAGTCATTTATAAATATAGACTACGTTTTAACCCTTGATAAACTTCTGAAACATGTCATTGATGCCGGGTAATACGCGATGCTGATGCGCGTACAAGACATGCTGTGTTTACGCAACACACCTCTTCCACCTGTCTGGCCCGCCCTATCCTGTTACCGCCTCTCAGATCTCGCTGCTGAGGACTGTAGTGCAGCAGCGCAGGCGCACATGTACGAGATCTGAGAGGCAGAGAAGGAGGTAAATAGGATACAAGGGCGGGCCAGACAGGTGAAAGAGGCGTGTTTTATGTGCACAGCGCAATCTATTCTTCCATACTGCTCTGATATACAGAGAGAGCTGACCAATCCGCTTGGAGACAGGTAGAGCTGACCAATCCGCTTAGGGAGATGGAGAGTTGACCAATGATGTTTTATGATTTTTTTTTTTATTTGGTGTGCATTAGAAGAGGGGTAGTCCTATACGGCGAGTCTATCCCAAATTCTATATTTTAACTGGAAAAGTTAGGGGGTCGTCTTATACCCCGGAAAATACGTAATTAAATGATGTTGTTTTGGTCACAGTTCCTCTTTAAATATATAAGCTATACCTATACACTGTGCTTTCTAACTTTTTAGACAATACATCAGGAAGTTTGAAAGAGACCAATATATACTGGGTGGAAAGCTTGATCTTTTAATCTTTTAAAGTTACTCAATAAATGGTCCCATCCTGATTAAAGATGTACTGCTTTATCTGATGGCTCACACTGTGTAATACTGCACTGCTACTCCTCTTTGTTCTGTGACCCACATAGACAGCAGGCTGATCCAGCTATAGTCTTACAGCAGCCTTTACGGCTTGAGAACAATTACACACGTCTGTGCATTATGCAGCAATGCTTGTCGGTCTGTAGAAAAGTTACTGAAACATGCTCAGGCCCTTACTTAAAGGGAACCTGAAGTGAGAGTGATATGGAGGCTGACATACTTACCAGTATGTCCTTTTAAACAATACCAGTTTAGTAGTTGCCTGGCTGCTCTGCTCATCCATTAGGCTGCAGTAGTGTCTGAATCACAGCAGAAACAAGCATGCAGCTAAGTATAAAGGTGCCTACACCTGTTGTCTGTCAGGGAGCTGTACCTGATCCTCTCAGGTGACATCGCTGGGCCGGCCTGTACAGACGCATAAGTAGTGTATCTCAGTGGTATAGCTGACAACGCTATGCGGAGGGACGATGGAGTGGCGAATGCAGGGGCGGATCTTACAGGCAGGGTGATGGGTATGCCTCAGGCATTGGCCAATAGGGAGCGGCGCTGAAATGTGCGGCTCACAGTGCCCCTTTATTTCCCACCCTCTAAGTCTCTATTTCCCTCCCTTTTTAGCACTGCAGTGGCAAGAGGATGCTCCCTCACCAGCTCCATGCGTCCCAGGGCTGATGTCATGGTCACAGTACTCACACACAGAGTCAAGGAGTCTTCGGACCACCCACCTTAAAGAATAACTATCAAGGAAACTGTTTTTCTGTAAACCCCATATACCTATAGAGCTTTTAGCCAGCAACACTAGAATGTTTTTCAGAAGTCTCTCATCACAGCCTGTGTGAAAAAAATGCCTTGTTTACCAGCTGTTTGTAACAATTTGTTTCGGCATCAGGGGGAGGCAGAGCTGAACTGTAACCTGACTGTAATCCTGGTGGATCACTTTGGCGAGAGAGCTCTCCCCACTTATGCCTGCCATTTGTGAATGAATTTGTGAATGAAATCTCACAGAGAAACGTGAGATGTGATCAGTTTTATCAGGCGATAGATTTGTAGAGCTCTGATTCGCTGTGATCAGTTCCTGCTTTAGTACATGATCATGACCAGCAAATCAGAGCCCGCACTTGGTGCGGTGTGATTTGCAAGCAGCACCATTACAAATACTTAAGTATATGCAGCAGACTGCGTTGACAGGGAAATTGGAGGAAACCTGCCTTTAAAAAGTTGCATCCTTCAGTCAAGTGTATATTGCTGGACAGGAAGTACATCTTCTGAAAATCTGCATATGTGCACCATAAACGCGGCCTAAAATTCTAAATTTGCACACTACCATTGACTCGTGGTGCAGCACGTGATAACGTGGTAATCTGTGTCAGATGGAGCACTTCCGTCGCCCCACAGGAAGAGGCCATCACGGAGGCGTAGTGGTTATCGCTCTCGCCTTGCAGCGCTGGGTCCCCGGTTCAAATCCCAGCCAGGTCAACATCTGCAAGGAGTTTGTATGTTCTCCCGGTGTCTGTGTGGGTTTCCTCCGGGCACTCCGGTTTCCTCCCACACCCCAAAAACATACAGATAAGTTAATTGGCTTCCCCCTAAATTTTCCCTAGACTATGATACATACACTACACGATACATACATAGACATATGACTATGGTAGGGACTAGATTGTGAGCCCCTCTGAGGGACAGTTAGTGACAAGACAATATACTCTGTACAGCGCTGCATAATATGTCAGGGTTATATAAGTACTAAAATAAATACATTTTCCAAGTCATTATTGAGGTGCATTCGGTGTAAGCAAAGCAACGTACTAAGTGTAAGGCTCCCTGCACACTGCAAGCCATTCCAATTCCGCTTTTTAATCGTTTTTTAATTCCGATTCCGATTTTTAATCTTTACTGCATGCTGCAATTTTTGATCCGTTTTTCTGTTGAATATATTCAGGGAAAATCGTAATTGAAAATTGGAATCACAAAACGGATTTGCAGTGTGCAGGGAGCCTAAAAGGGCTATAAATTGTAAATATAATTGAGCATGCTTAGGGAAATTCACCTCTCCTTTTATCCCCAGGAACATTCAGAAATATCTGGCACCAGCGGGGATCTCCTGATGCCAGATACATGTGTTTGCCGGTTGAGCGACCGTCTTGTAGCCTTACTGTTGTTCATAGCGGTTTTCCGTCATCCTCTGTGCACAGATGGCAGCATCACCTGACCCCGCGTCGAGTCAGTTGACATCCCGGGAGCAGTGCCCAGATGCTGGAAGCCGCTAGGTGCTGCAGGAAGGCTACAAGACATTGCTAGAGGCGTGGTGAATATTTTAATGCCTGCAAACACCTCCGAAAACCCCCAAAACCAAGTCCCCGTTATCCCCTCAGACATGCTGTTGAGTTAAGACGTCTGGTAGCCGGAATTCTGGATAATGGTGACTTTGCTGTGCCTGCTTCTCTAATTATCACAGCACCAAAAGTATCTCCTGAACTCACTAGAGGTCCCCTCTGTATCCTCCATAAGTTACCTCCAAACCTATTAGAATTATCGCCTTAACTTACCAAAAGTTCCCCTGAATGCACCAAAAGTGCCCCCTGAACTTACTAGAAGTATCTCTTCAATCCACCAGAAGTGCCCCCTAAACCCACTAGAAGTGCCTCCTAAACCCACTAGAAGTGCCTCCTAAACCCACTAGAAGTGCCTCCTAAACCCACTAGAAGTGCCCCCTAAACCCACTAGAAGTGCCTCCTAAACCCACTAGAAGTGCCCCCTAAACCCACTAGAAGTGCCTCCTAAACCCACCAGAAGTGCCCCTAAACCCACTAGAAGTGCCCCCTAAACCCACCAGAAGTGCCCCTAAACCCACTAGAAGTGCCCCCTAAACCCACCAGAAGTGCCCCTAAACCCACCAGAAGTGCCTCCTAAACCCACTAGAAGTGCCCCCTAAACCCACCAGAAGTGCCTCCTAAACCCACTAGAAGTGCCTCCTAAACCCACTAGAAGTGCCTCCTAAACCCACTAGAAGTGCCCCCTAAACCCACTAGAAGTGCCCCCTAAACCCACTAGAAGTGCCTCCTAAACCCACTAGAAGTGCCTGCTAAACCCACTAGAAGTGTCCCCTAAACCCACCAGAAGTGCCTCCTAAACCCACCAGAAGTGCCTCCTAAACCCACTAGAAGTGCCTCCTAAACCCACTAGAAGTGCCCCCTAAACCCACTAGAAGTGCCCCCTAAACCCACTAGAAGTGCCCCCTAAACCCACTAGAAGTGCCTCCTAAACCCACTAGAAGTGCCCGCTAAACCCACTAGAAGTGCCCGCTAAACCCACTAGAAGTGTCCCCTAAACCCACTAGAAATGCCTCCTAAACCCACTAGAAGTGCCCCCTAAACCCACTAGGAGTGCCCCCTAAACCCACTAGAAGTGCCTCCTAAACCCACTAGAAGTGCCTCCTAAACCCACTAGAAGTGCCTCCTACACCGACCAGGAGTATCCTCTGGAAATATACCAGAACTGTCCCTTACGCCCTGAACCCTCCACAGGTAACCCCAAGAATCTCTGAGCCCTCCAAAGAAACCAGCCTATCAGAAGTGGCCCTTATCTAACTAGAAATGTTTCCTGACATTTATATACCACATATCGAGAACCTCTTAAATAAACAGTTTTTAGCGCCAACCTTATTATTAACCTAAACCAGCGTTCTCGCCTAGAGATGGCCGATTCCGTCAAAATTTGACTTTCCAAATTTGAGACATTCGACTTTCAACAATGTCAGCCAAAATGTAATGAAGTCTATCAGAAAAAATAATTGGTGTTTTATGGACATTTCTCTTGGATAATCACCATAAATCACCTATCTGAATTTCTCCCTCGAGGGCAATTTCTCCTTGAAGACGACCTTCATCCGCATTCGTATTAGATGCTTGAAGATCCTACTTGCTTTGTGCCACCTCTTTACTAGCTTATCCAGAGTAATAACTACAAATCATGGCAACTACCTGCAAAGCATTGATGGGACCCCCACCGCTGACACCCATTTCCACCTTCTCCCGTTTGTGACTTCCACAGCCTTCATTCTCATCTGCTAGGGGGTAATTGAACAAGTGTGGCCGTCATGATCCCCCATTTAGAACCAGTGAGGCCACAACGCCACCTAATCTGAAGGATGGGATGGACTCTTGTAGTAGAGATGGGGTAAGTAGCTGGGTGTCCCTGGGGTTGCAGGTCCTCTGAGCCTATCCTTTGCTGTGGCTGCACTCCCCCCTTCTATCATGTGATTCTTAGCTGAGCAGCCTCTCTAACTCTCCAAATTAACTCCAACATTGGGTTAAAAAATGACAGAAATTTGTATGTAGAACTCTGAAGACGCAGGAAGATTTTGATTTTTTTTTCCTGGATTGTTAAAGAACCACTATTTTAAAAAAAGGTGTAAAATGTAAACACATACAGATAAGAAGTACATTTCTTCCAGAGTAAAATGAGTCATAAATTACTGTTCTCCTATGTTGCTGTCACTTACAGTAGGTAGTAGAAATCTGACAGAACTCACAGAATTTGTACCAGCTCATCTCCTCATGGGGGTTTCTCAGCATGGCCTTTATTCTTTATAAAGACACCCCCTGAAAAGGATGCTGCTCGCTACACACTTTTTTGTCAGTTGGATGGAGCATCTGCCATTCACCAAGTGCTTTTGAAAATAAAAAAAACACTGAGAAGCACCCCATGAGGAGATGAGCTGGTCCAAAACCTGTTGCTTCTGTCAGATTTCTACTACTCACTGTAAGTGACAGCAACATAGGAGAAAGGTAATTTATAGCATTTTTTACTCTGGGAGAAATGTACTTTTTATTTGTATATTTTTACATGTACTTTACATTTTAGGATTTTTGGGATAGTGGTCCTTTAAGTGGAGCCCCTGTAAAATAAGAGAACTTGTTAGTGTGCAAATGAAGGCTTGTGGTCTGTAATGATGTGCAGCAACCAGTAGATTTCACTTTGACGCTGTTCAGCTGTCTGAGAATTAGAGGGATTGATCGCTGCGGGCTTCTCACTCCACTGTGGTTTATTACAATCGCCCTATAAAGGGTTACATAAATGAGTGGATATTTCCGCAGAGCACATTCTTTGCAGCCTCTTATGCATCTCTGAGCTGCGGAAGAATATTGCAGTCTGAGCAGATATCATCCCATTGTTACAATTCCTGATCCATGGACAATGGTGCCTTTGGGAGTAGCTGGGCCCTCAGAAACGGGCCAGGAGTTCTATGTGTGCACCCAGATAGGATTGTCTGCCAGACGGCTGCAATAAAAGCATGGCGGTACAATGATTCCTTCTCGTGCCTCGTACAAAGTCCACACTGACTCTCCAGCTCTATATATAGTGCCCATTGTCTTATGCCCGCATATTGTGCCTAATACAGAGGAGAGGGCAGATAACAAGCAGCGAGGACAGACCTATGGAGGACTCCATAGTTAGATACCTCACTTCCCCAGACAATGACAGTGAGGGTAGATATGTTCTATGGAGGGCTCTGTGATGAGACATTGCCTTCCCCTAGTCTGTCAGAGTGAGGGAGGATGTGGCCTATGGATGGTGCTCTTAACGAGACATCTCCTTGCCCCAGGGCAGGTAGAGTGATGGGATGTGGCCTGTAGATGTGACATCTCCCTACATGGCTGTCACAGTGAGATCATGTGTGGACCATGCGTGGCTGTGTGATAAGACATCTTTGCTTTGTGAGGAAACATCTTCCAACCCCAGGCAGTCATAGTGATGGTAGATGTAGCTCCTTGGAGGTCTTTTTGCCTCAGGCAGATGTAGACCATGGATGCATGGATGAATCTATGATGAGGCATCTCCCTGCCCCAGGCAGTCATAGTGATTGTAGATGTGGCCCCTTGGAGGTCTTTTTGCCTCAGGCAGTTGAGACCATGGATGGATTTATGATGAGGCATCTCCCTGCCCCAGGCAGTCATAGTGATGGTAGATGTAGCTCCTTTGAGGACTTTTTGCCTCAGGCAGATGTAGACCATGGATGGATCTATAATGAGGCATCTCCCTGCACCAGGCAGTCATAGTGATGGTAGATGTAGCTCCTTGGAGGACTATTTGCCTCAGGCAAATGTAAACCATGGATGGGTCTATGATGAGGCATCTTCTTGCCCCAGGCAGTCATAGTGATGGTAGATGTGGCTCCTTGCAGAGCTCTGTGCTCCAGGTAGATGTCCCCAGGCCGTCATAGAGATGGAGGATGTGATTCATGTATGGACGTTTGCCTTCTTAAAACAGACGTTATTTGTGATTATTCAGGTTGGAGTGAGCTCTGAGCTGTTGGGTCCAACATTGATGAGCAATCAGGAGGTAAAGGATAAGCATCACCCAACAGGCAAAAGGTGACGTGCTTCTGGTCATTGTCCCCTCTGCCTCCAGGGCAGAAATAGAACCAGCGAAACATCAGACCTAGCACCGTCTACAAGTTTCTTCAGGCTCTTTTATTCAGGCATCATATAGTGCAGTGTAGCAACAAGACTAGTGGGTTGGCACATTGAAACAGACAAACGTGGAGAGGACGACTCAGATTGCAATGTGCAGTCCGTCGGCGTACTGAGCTGAAGCAGTATATTGCAACAACAAGAAGACACAGTGAAAAGCTCGGCTCTGCTAACAATGATTTATTGCTGATGCACTTGCATTCAATTCTTGTCAAAAAAAAGTTAATCTTAAGTAAAAACAAATGACATTCAAGATTATACTTATCGTGCGCAAGATGAAGGGGGTGTGGGGTGGGCAGTGGGTGCCGTCTGTTGCACGGCCAGACAACCGTTTCGCTATAGTAGCTTCTCCTGAGGCTTGGATGTGCATGCACATAGACTAGTCCATTGTACCTTTCACTCCACATTATGATGCCTGAATAAAAGAGCTTGAAGAAACCTGAAGATCAAATCAATGGTCAATTTTTTTGCTGATTGATGAGCAATCTACTGGATCCACAGACATACAATCTGCTACAATTTAGCATGTGCTTGGTTGTGTAGGCACGCGATTATTGCAGGCTGGTCCTTAGACTTAATTGGGGCATTAGTATTATTATTTTTTTGTTTTGCATTTTTAATGCTCAATTAATACAAATTGCAAGGTAGGGTGACTTAACACCCTAAAAAAGAAGAGCACAGAGACAACGGGAGCCCATATGGTGAAGTATGTCACAAGAAGAGTGATGGAAAACAAAAAGGATGAGGTTATTCGCAAAGGAAGGTTGCACAAGGGGCGACCAACTGCTGAAAGCAGGTGGAGATCTATAAACCCGACCCCACTCGGGTGTCCGGCTGGAGCTGGATGCGGTCGCACTCTTGGGAATAACAACAAAGGTCCTATCGATGGCAAAGCCACTAGGTACCAACGTACTCTCCTCCCAAAGGAGGGTAAAAAGCATAAAGGGGGTAAGAGGTGCCCAGTAGATAAAAGTGAGCTAAAAAAGAGCTAAAAATAAAGGTGGCTTACCTAAATAACAACAAGCTCATAGAAATATTAATTTTATTAAGCACAGGCAACGCGTTTTGTGGGTCTACTTCTACTTCCTTAGGCCAAATAAAGTGCCTAAAAACATCAGTTGCAAGGAGCTCAGTGCTTGAGCACAATGATACAACAGTACACACAATTTATGTCCACAATGTTTGCATGCAAAGGTCTGAACGTAGCTCCCCTGCTCACACCGGGATTAGGGTTATTCATTTACGATGAGAGATGTTGGGGTCTCGTGTACCTGTGTTGCAATAACCTTGTGACCCCAGCCCTGGGAAATTGAAAGGAAAGGAAAGGATTTAGAGAAACAGTAGCATTGCAGTGCCGTATTTTTATACTACGGGAAGTGCAGTGTCGCAGTGCATATAGTTCCACTTTAAACGACCACGATCGTGAAAATTGTACAATTTAAAATACATGAAAACACATTAAAGGATACCTGAAGTGACATGTGACATAATGAGATAGACATGTGTATGTATAGTGCCTAACACACAAATAACTAGGCTGTGTTCCTTTTTTTCTTTCTCTGCCTGAAAGAGTTAAATATCAGATATGTAAGTGGCTGACTCAGTCCTGACTCAGACAGGAAGTGACTACAGTGTGACCCTTACTGATAAGAAATTCCCCCTTTTACCTCTTTTTTGCTCTCAGAAGCCATTTTCTGCTAGGAAAGCGTTTTATAGTTGATATTTCTTATCAGCGAGGGTCATACTGTAGTCACTTCCTGTCTGAGTCAGGACTGAGTCAGCCACTTACATATCTGATATTTAACTCTTTCAGCCAGAGAAAGAAAAAAAGGAACACAGCCTAGTTATTTGTGTGCTGGGCACTGTACATACACATGTCTATCTCATCATGTCACATGTCAGTTCGGGTATCCTTTAATACAAAAAAAAAGTACATTCCTTCCAAAAGTAAGATGTGGTATACATTTCTTTTCACCTATGTGGCTGGCACTTATAGTAGGTAGTAGAAATCTGACAGAACTGACAGGTTTTAGACTAGCCTATCTCCTCTTCAAGGGAATCCTTGAAGTTTTGTTTATTTTCAAAGGCACTTAGTGAATGGCAGTTGCTCAGTCCACCTGCCAGAATAGTGAGCAAACAAGTAAGTGGCGGTGGTATCTTTGTATAGATCCTTTTCAGGGAGTGCTTTTGTAAAGAATACATTAAATACTGAGAATCCCCCATGAGGAGATGGACAAGTCAAAAACCTGCCAATTCTGTCAGATTTCTACTAACCACTGCAAGTGATAACAACATAGTAACATTTTACTCTGGAAGAAATGTACTTCTTATTTGTATGTGTTTACATGTATTTTCAATTTTACAATTTTTTGCGGTAGTGGTCCTTTAAACCAAGTTTAATTATGGCCGGAGTGAGGCTTGCAAGGTTTTTATAATGTGAAACAACAGGAAGGTGCATTGTAGATTGCTGCTATCTCGTTCCTCCCACATTGTACATTATCATATTTCTCTCTCTTCATCCTCGCTCGTCTTCCAGGCTTAGCGCAGGCGTCGGAGCGCAGTGATGCCTGAAACGAAGCAGGAGAGGAATTTGTGAGCGAGAAATAATGAAACAATAAATAAAGGGGGAGACACAGCGGGGAAAAAACATTCCACATTTTCCTGGAGAAGGGAGAGAAATAGCGTGTGATATATAGATGGGCTGTGATTGGACGAGGCACAGGCATTGTGTACAATTCACTGGTACTATACAGGGGAGAGCGGAGCCTTCTGAGTACCCAGAGAAGCTGCATCGCATTCTTTAGGTACCCGCATCCAGCCCAAACTGTTCCATCATGTATTGTACACTGGCTTCAAGGGATTTTGTTGCTGTCTGCTATTTTTGTCATAGATTTGTATCTGTAATGTTCTCCAGCTTTGAAGTGGACCTGAACTCTTGCACAGGACGGAAGGGAAGCATAGAGAAATGCACCCTGTATATATTTAGAGAGTTTAGCCCATCTAATTCCCCTTCATTTGTGACTAAGTACCCCTGTAATTTGATATCTCTGCTATCAGGAATCTTTTCTGCCATGGCAGAGCTGCTAATTTGTAAAAACAGGATGTTAACCCCATATCTGCTTCTATGAAAGCAGGAAGTAAACACACTGCAGAATTTTTTGCAGGATTTGTGTCAGCTGTAATAAAGAAATGTTTTTCTTTAAAGTGTAACTGTCGGGCATAAAATCAAAAATCAGTTCTTTATTTTTATCTGGTAAACAAGTAATATGGATGCTAACAAGGCAATCCAAAAGTTAAAATCTCTATTACTTTTCTTGTTTATAAATGATCATTCCCCAGTTTACCTGACTCTTATTTGGTACGTTGCCACACAAAGGAAGTTGCAGGGCATGCTGGGTTGTCTTTTTTTGCTTCTTTATTTCCCCTCAGACTTAACTAATGTACAGAAGCAAAAAAGGACAACCCAGCATGCCCTGCAACTTCCTTTTTGCGGCAACGTACCAAATAAGAGTCAGGTAAACTGGGGAATGATCATTTATAAACAAGAAAAGTAATAGAGATTTTAACTTTTGGATTGCCTGATTAGCATTCTTATTACTTGTTTACAAGACAAAAATAAAGAATTGATGTTTGATTTTATGCCCGACAGTTACACTTTAAAGGTCATTATGCTGTTGCATATCTTTTTGGAGCAGAGAGGAAGTTCTGAGTTCAGGGCTGCTTTGAGGTCCGTACATGCGCCTGACTTAAGTCGGCTGAGGCGGCCGATAACGACCGCTTCAGCCGATAACCAGGCGTGTTTATGGCAGCCAGTGACCCACGAGCAATCAGCTGGGCGGATCTACTCACCCCCAGCAACGCCAATCCCATTGTTTGCACGCGCCGTTCAGCCTTTCTCTGTCGCTTCCCCGCATAGCAACACAGCGGGTCACCAGCTACACAGCTGACATGAGTGTGCAGCCCAGCCCAGTGATGTCACCCAAGGGGATCAGGTCCTGGTCCCCGATGGGCAACATGAGTTGTGAGTGTGCACACGGCCTTAGGGAATCTTATCTGTAATGTTCTCCAACTCTAAGGAACCTGATCTGGAATCTTCCCCAGCTCCAGGGAACCTTATTAAACCTTATTATGGTTGCTAATACTTGTTTTCTTCACTACCCTTATTCCTACTAATGTTGTCGCTCTGCTAGTGAAGATGTGTCTGGGCGCTGAGCACTGTCCACTTCCAGCTGCACAGCCAAATCTAGAGGTGGAGCAGCTTTCCTAACTGCTTCAGGTCTCATGCTTCTACTTATGAAATCTTCTGGTCATTTGACCTTACTTGGTCAGTGTCTCTATGTCACCCAGACACAAGTGGAGTATAAGAGATTTAGAATGATGGTGGAGGTGTCTTGCCTTTTTTCAGACTTTGGAATGGTACTCCTTGGTCAGTAGATAACTTTAGTACACCTTTGCAGTGATTAGCAGTGATGACTTTAAGTGAGGAACAATACAAGTATTCCCTGCTGTCACCTACACATTGACTTTTTTTTAAGTTCAGCATTACCTGATATATTTTATAACTTTTTATGATCTTTTCTGTCTCTACAGGTCCTGTCACTCGGAGCTGACGTCCTACCTGAATACAAACTGCAAGCTCCTCGTATCCACAAATGGACCATTCTCCACTACAGTCCCTTCAAAGCAGTCTGGGACTGGCTCATCCTTCTGCTGGTCATCTACACGGCCATCTTCACCCCCTACTCAGCTGCCTTCCTTCTGAGTGACCAGGAGGAGGCAACCAACGAGA
Source organism: Hyperolius riggenbachi (assembly GCF_040937935.1). Taxonomy (NCBI): domain Eukaryota; kingdom Metazoa; phylum Chordata; class Amphibia; order Anura; family Hyperoliidae; genus Hyperolius; species Hyperolius riggenbachi. Next base: position 31,664,690 of record NC_090650.1, on the reverse strand, counting down.
ACTGTAGCTACTCCTGCAACCCACTCAGCGTGGTGGACCTGATTGTGGACATCATGTTTATCATTGACATCCTCATCAACTTCCGCACCACCTACGTCAACACCAACGAAGAAGTGGTTAGCCACCCGGGCAAGATTGCAATCCACTATTTCAAAGGCTGGTTCCTCATTGACATGGTGGCTGCCATACCGTTCGACCTCCTGATCTTCGGCTCTGGCTCTGAAGAGGTAAGCGTCACGTGTGGCTTCTCCTGGTCACTGGCTGCCCTTCCCACATGCTCCACTGGCTGTCCTTGGCCAACTACATTGCACACTTCTTTCAACAAAAAAATGCCTGAATATTATCCCTTGCCAAATGCAATATTGTACACCAAGCCACACACCAAAAGCCTGTTGTATCTTACATGGAGGTCTGTTGCACATGAGATGTCTGTTGTATCTGGAGATGTGTGTTGCATTATACACAGATGTGCATTGCGTACAGAGGTCTTCTGTCTCTCTTTTGTACGTGGAGTTCTGTCACACTGTCTGTGCAGTCTCTCTGCAATTCACTGACTGATTAGACATTATGTGCACAATGACAGATGAAAGTGTTATAATTAGATACTACAGGTGAAGTGACAGCTCAGAGGGGTGTAATGTAATATAAACGGTACTGTCACACATGATAGGAATGTGAATCCATAATAAGTGTACAGGTGGGGTGCATTGGTTTATAGTGACACTTGTATTTGGTAGTGGTTGAGGCTGATAGAATATTGGTGAAGTGAAAAAACCAACGTCCTACTATCGGTTCTGCAGGGTATTTAGCATTTCTACACACTGATTGGCTCCGAAATCTCATTCTTCTTTCTAAAGGTAAAGTTTGTTTACGAACGATCGTTAGACTGATAGCAGCAGTTCTGACTGATCCTCCTGGCGGATCCGTGGTCTAACTGTCGTTTAAACGACGTGTACAAACGACTTGTTGTTTGAAAGTCTATTAGTTTGACACTGGTCCATTGTTTTATCAAGTCCATTGACCAGTCAAACGACATGTAAATTATCTGTAATAAAACATTTCAAACGTTTTGTCGTGTACAAGGAGTCTGAACAACTTTTTGTTTGAATGACAAGTCGTTCAAACGTCCAGTTTGAAAAGCATAAAATCAGACGTGTGTATGCACCTTAACCCATTCGCGTTCCGTAGTTTTTACTTGAGCAATGTTCACCTCCCATTGATTAGCCTATAACTTTATCACTACTTATCACAATGAACTGATCTATATCTTGTTTTTTCCGCCACCAATTAGGCTTTCTTTGGGGGGTACATTTTGCTAAGAGCCACTTTACTGTAAATGCATTTTAACAGGAAGAATAGGAAAAAAACGGAAAAAATTCATTATTCCTCAGTTTTCAGCCATTATAGTTTTAAAATAATACAGGCCAACATAATTAAAAATCACATATTGTATTTGCCCATATGTCCCGGTTATTACACCGTTAAAATTATGTCCGTATCACAATGTATGGCGACAATCTTTTATTTGGAAATAAAGGTGCATTTTTTCCGTTTTGCATCTATCACTATTTACAAGTTTTAAATAAAAAAAAAATAGAAATATTTCATCTTTACATTGATATTTAAAAAGTTTAGACCCTTAGGTAAATATTTACATGTTTTTTTTTTATTGTAATGTTTTTTGTTTTTTTTATATTAAACATTTTATTTGGGTATTTTTAGGAGGGTGGAATGTAAACAATAGTTTTATAATGTAAATGTGTCTTGAATTTTATTTTTTTATTTTTAGTTGTAGTTTTACTTTTTGGCCACCAGATGGCGGCCATGAGTTTGTTTACATGACGTCACTCTAAGCGTAACATACGCTTAGAGAGACGCATGGGGGAGGCAACAGCCAGAAAAAGCGCAGCTTCCGAGAGAAGCTGTCGCTTTTTCAGCGGGGGAGAGGAATCAGTGATCGGGCACCATAGCCCGATTCACTGATTGCCTGGCTAACGAACCGCAGGCCTAAAATAGGTTAATGCCTAACCCTAATTTTTCCTTTCCAACTTGGAACACTCCCTGACTCCTTATCTTAGACCCTTCCCAAACGCACACACCCTGGCTCCTTATCCTAACCGCACCCCAACACACACCCTTGCTCCATATCCTAATCACACACTCACCCTTCACTACAACATCAAAGTGGGTTGCAACTCAAAATTAAACTTTTGCTCTAAGACATTGAAGCGGATCCGAGATGAAAAACTAACTATAACAAGTAACTTGTCTATATATGTTACCTAAAGTTTAGATAGTTTACGCAGCAAATCTAGCTGCAAACAGCTTTAACAGAATATGTTTGATTATTCCTGTGATACAATGACAGCAGACATGTTGTTTGTAAACATTACACAGAGGCAGGCTTATCTGCTTCTTGAGCAAAAAAAAGTTAATCCCCTCCTCCTCCTCCCTCCTCCCCTCTGCCTCTGAAATCTCTGGCTAATAATACCTCCCCCTCCTCCTGCCCAGACTGAGCTCCCATGAGCCCTTGCTACTGTCTGAAAGTGCCTTGGCTCTCTGCAAACCTGTGGGCGTGGCTTGTGTAGTTTATAGGGAATTAGAGTATTAAAACAAAAAGTATTTGGCTTGAGGAATGCCCTCTAAACAATAGGAAATGAACACAATTATGCAATGAGTAAAAGTTCATCTCGGATCCACTTTAAACACTCCAAAAAAACATATACGAAACACTATTTGAAGGCATATTTACTCTGCACTGAATGTAATTAATAATATTGCTGGATACAGAACATATTAGGAGATAGGCTTTTAATTAAAGCAATTGTTGAGCAAATAAAGGCGAGAAATTTATCTGCTCCCCAATATAAAATACAAGAGGAGTCTGATGGGGTAACGGAAGCCCCATGTAATGGGCATGGCAGGAGTATAGAGCTTAGAACTTAAATTATGTCTCTAGATAACACTAAACAAATTAAATAATCCATAAATGTCAAACTCTGGCCTGCAGACCAATTCTGGCCCTCAGAGCCATCAAATTTGGCCCCCAAGTGTTTTCCCCACTTTGCATTATGTTTGGCCCACTCTAGTCTAGACCACCAGTGATTCTATATTTGGAGGTCAAGCCCTAGATCACATGGGAAGCCGTATGGGGGATGGAGTTTGTTAAAGCACTAGATGCCAGGGAGCTGTATGGGAAAGGGAGGGTGGTCACTAGACAGCAGGGAACTGTATATGGGAGGGAAGAGGGCCACTAGACACCAGGGAATTTTATAAGGGAGGGTGGCCACTAGACATGAAATTTGGCCCGCGACTTGGTCTTCAATTTCAACCCACTTTATATTTCAGTTTGACACCCCTGAAATAATCAGTTCTGGATGAATTGACTTTTTAAGTAGGATGGATTGTTGATGGGGGTTAATATATGTTTACCAAAGAAGCTTTATTGCAAAAGAAAACAAACATACAATATAGAAAATGAATTCAGAAGAACCCAGTCAAAGAGTTACAAAATGCATTGAAGTAGTCAAAACGGTTGGAAATACCGTAGCCAAGAAATCTAGTCAAAATCAAACAGAGAAACGCAGGGATATCCCATTCCATTACCCAAAACTACAGATGCAGTCTGAATTCTGAAACATTTTGCAATATCACACAAAACACAAACCAAACAACAATAAAAACTAGAACATAACAACAAACAGAATCCAAGCACCTGAAACCCACAACCAAGCTACCAACCCCCCCCCCCCCCCCCCAGTTAAGCATTAGAGAAACAAGACCTGAAGTTGGTCCACCACACTTAATGGCTATCGTTCACTGGGCTGCAAGTAAAAAGGGATAAACTTTGAAAGGCTTTAGGAACCCCTGGAGAAAGGGTTTTAATTTAAATAGAAATAGGAAAGCGATGTGAAGAGGTGAGGTAGAAAAAGATGGAAAAGTAACGTTGATCTGAAGAAGCATTAAATCATATGTTGTGTTAGATAAGAGATAATTATGTAGTAATGAGAAGAGCGGGTTAAATCCTGAGAAAAAACTTGACTTCAATGACTGGTCACAAATTCTTGGTTTGAGATCCTCCAACCTCCTCCTCCATCAGAAATGTATCACCTGTAGTGAGTAATGCCATTACTGAAGAGTAGGAGGTGGTTGACCATGGTGGTGGGGACGAGGAGCCCCGGGACTGGATGTTTGACCTTGAGTATTCCTGACCTTCTGTCTCATTATGGCTGATGGTTCTTCACCTACAGTGCTTCAAATCTTCAACTCTTTCTCATTTCCCATCACTTTCTACCACAGATGGACAATCAGTTAGCAAGTGTCTGATTTGTTGGTGGATGAGAGAATGGAATACAGCTAAATTGATTAGTAGACCAAGACTTTCCTTCTACTTTCAGGAGCCTTTCACACTTGTACTATGTCTCCCAGTATCAGTGTACACCTGTACTGTCTTATATTGGTGTGCTGTTTTTGTGTGTACCTGTATTTCTGTCTGCTATCCGTTACATTCAGATGCATACATTTTCTTAAACAAATGTAGCATGACGGACTTTAAAAAAGTAATAGTGAACAAAAGGTCTGAATACTCACATATGAAGACTGTAATGGCTTTCATATGGAAAACGCCAAGAAATGCATTAAAAAAATGCATGCAATCATACAAACACACAGTGCGAAAGAGCTCTAAAGTGTGGACCACAAATGGATTCATTCTGTCCATCATACCAGACCTCACTCCTTGGCTGTCTTTCTCCTCCTTTATCGTCATGCTTTCCTCCACTTTTCCATAAATGATTACTCATATTTAAAGTTTAACTCTACCTAAAATTGGCACTTGATCAATTTTTGACTTTTGGCAAGCTGCTGGGGTCTCACGACTATTAGGGGCTCTAGGGGTGAGATCTCCCTGAGAGCTGCTCACCTCCTGTATTTACTAAGCAAATTACCAGGGCTGTGGGAGTCGGTATAAAAATCATCCGACTTCGACTCCTCAGTTTATGAAACCACCAACTACAGGTACCCCAAAATTACTCCAACTGCTCGACTCCAACTGCCCAGTCTAATACTAACCTGGGCTGTGGAGTTGGTACAAAAATACTCCTTACTCCGACCCCTCAGTTTATGAAACCTCCAACTCCGACTCCAGGTATCCAAAAATTACTCCAACTCCTTGGCCCTGAAAAGTACTGCATGGAAGGCTTACCTGTGGGAGAAGAGGAGACACAAACTACTGCAGGGATATCTTGCCTTTGTGGGACAGGAAAAGACACAAACTGCAATAGGGAGGTCTCATTATTGTGGGAGGGGAGGGGACATAAACTACTGCAGGGAAAGCTCACCATTGTGGGATGCTAGGAGACACAAACTACTGCAGGAGGATGTCTCCATTGTAGAGGGGTAGTAGACACAAACTGCAATAGGGAGGTCTCATTATTGTTGGAGGGGACATAAACTACTGCAGGGAAATCTCACCATTGTGGGAGGGAAGGAGACACAAATTAGTGCAAGGAAAATTCAGAACTGTGGGAGAAGAGGAAATACAAACTACTGCAGGGTAATGCCGCCATTATGGGAGGGCTGGAGACACAAACCATTGTAGTGAAGTCTCACCATTGATGTAGAGGCCCAGGACCCTCTAACACTGGGGCGGTGCGTCAAATTGACGTATTGCTACCGCAGCCTAATGAAAGTCTATGGGGAAGTTCATACTTCCCACGTTGTGGTACGCTGCACCGGAAGGGCCTAATTTAACGCTAGGGCATACTTACGTTACCGTGCGGCTCCTGCGGCCCGGAAGTCATGTTAGTCTATGGTGACGCAGGCTTCTTTTAAGAAGTTGGCGTCGTAGGGTGCATGTGCGGAAGCTTATTTTTACAATACGCTTCCGTGCACTTCCTCATGCCAGAAGCAGGAAGTGACCACCAGTGCGCGTCACTTCCTGCTTGGCAGAATGCCAGGCGGGGGACACCATGTACTAACATGGTGTTCCCTGAAAGCCTGTTTTTGGTGCACGACGCACCGCATTGCTACAGCCAATTTACAGTGTGAAACCAGCCTCCAACTACTTCTGGGAAATGTAACCATTGTGAGAATGAAAGAGACACAGGCCCATATGCAATTCACTTCTGCACCCGAGTTTTCTCCTAGGAGATAATTTTTCAACGTGTTTTCAAAATAAATTTTCAGCATTTTGTAAAAGTACCAAAAAGTAGGTGAAAAAGTATTTTCTTGCTTGCTGGTGGCTTAACGGGCATTTTATTGACAAGTTTAAAAATATCACCTAGTAAAAAACTCATGAGAAAAAGTGAATTGCATATGGGCCCCTGTCTACTGCAGGGATATCACTGTGTGATGGGTAATTCACACTACAGCCTTGTTCACAATATAAATCGCCATCGCTATCGCAAGCGCTGAGCGATTTATACTGTGATTTTTTAAGAGCTTTCCCCTGCAATTTGCACTTAGAAAAATGTTTTTATAAGCGCTTTTGCTCAGCGATTATTTTTTACACTTCTTGACCTCAGTCGGGAAGTGGACTCTTTAAAGAGAACCCGAGGCGAGGTTCTAACAATAAAATCCCCATACAGAGGCTTGGTCTGCTTATAGAGCCCAGCCTCTGTTGCTATTTAGATTCCCCTACGCTGAGCGAAACCCCATAATGCACAGCCGCGCTGCCGACACTGAGCGTATCAGCAGCGGCTGAGTTTACCTTTGTAATGCCAGTCTCTGCTCTCCCCCGCCTCCTGCATCGCTCTGGTCCCCGCCCACGTCCCTTCCCTCCTTCGCTGATTGGAGGGATGGGACGCGGGCGGGGACCGGAGCGCTGCAGGAGGCGGGGGAGAGCGGAGACTGACGTTACAAAAGTAAACACAGCCGCACAGCGCGGCTGTGAATTATGGGGTCTCGCTCAGCGCAGGGGGAATATAAATTGCAACAGAGGCTGGGCTCTATAGGCAGACCCAGCCTCTGTATGGGGATTTCATTCCCAGAACCTCGCCTCGGGTTCTCTTTAACCTGGAAATGAATAAATGCAATATATTTATTCATAGAAGCGCTATACAAAGCGGTTTTTCAAGCGCTTTGCGATTTCCCTATACCTTACATTGAGCCAAAGCGCTCAGAAAATGGTACAAGTAACGCAATTGCGAATTCAATAAAATCGAAACACTTACATGTTGTGAACACTGTCATAGGAAATCATTACACAAGCGCTTTTAGGGCGATTTGCAAAATCTCCAGCGCTTAAAAAAAATCAGCAAACAGGAAAGTGTGAACAAGCCCTACAAGAGCTTTTCTAAGCGCTTTGTGATTTTTAAAGAGAACCTGAACTGAAAATAAAAAGTCAAAATAACCATACACTGGTCATACTTACCTCCTGTGTAGTCTACTCATCCATCTCTTTCTCCTCTCCTGCGTCCCGTTTGTCCACTGTGATCAATGGTCTTCTCCATCCTCCATTTTAAAAATGGCCATTACCCCATAACTGCTTCCTGGTCAGCACACTGTTAAACTGTCATATCACCCACTTGAGCCATAAGGAAACATGGACATTACCTTGCACATTCAGTTTTAACTGATAGCCTCTGATTTATAACTAACAGCTACTGGTATATTTCAGTTCTGACAAAATATTGTCAGAACTGGAAGGGATCACTGTAAGAAGAAAATGGTGAGCTTCTGAGAGGAACTGACAGTGAGGTTAGTATGTAATATTCATTTGCAGCTATGTCGTGTTTATTTTAAATAATTTTCTTCCCTTCAGGTTCCCTTTAAAACCACTTGCGAATGTTACCCTATGTGTGTGTTCACACTAGAGTGATATGTTTTTGTAAAGATCCCCCATAGCATTGCATTAGCAAGAGCTTCTAAACTCGCTAGTGTTTAAAAAGCTCCTGTAGTGTGAATCAGCCCTGAGAGGATGAGACAAAAGCTGCCATGATAACCTATTGCCACTAAAATGTATATTTTGGGTAGAGTTATCCTGGAGTTAGACCTGGATGAAGGAAAATGGCCTGAAGGGGGCACTGTGTTATAGCCTACATGTAATGCATTGCACACATTGAGGAATGGACACGTATGCTCAGAGCAGCTGGAACTGCAGTTATCTTTTGCGCCTCAGGAGTACAGAGGCGCCAGTAGTATAAAACAGATAAAAGTTTTAAAATTGGGGAGGTGATAGGTGGATTCGCCTCTCCCAGAGTAAACACAAGATAATGTTGAGTTTTCAACACAAAAAGATTTTAATCATACACTCCAATAGTTTGCAACGCGTTTCGCGGGTTCAACCCACTTCATCAGGCTATGGAACGGAGTATAACACTTGTATGTAGGATTCGTCAGCTTAGCACCTCTGTAAGCTGACGAATCCTACATACAAGTGTTATACTCCGCTCCATAGCCTGATGAAGTGGGTTGAACCCGCGAAACGCGTTGCAAACTATTGGAGTGTATGATTAAAATCTTTTTGTATTGAAAACTCAACATTATCTTGTGTTTACTCTGGGAGAGGCAAATCCACCTATCACCTCCCCAATTTTAAAACTTTTATCTGTTTTATACTACTGGCGCCTCTGTACTCTTGCTACACAATTTGTCCACCCCTGGTGGAGGGGTATTGGCCCCCTTTTTCTTCTGAACTACAGAGAGCGACTTCTTAATCCTGAGTGGGGACAGGTCTAATCTCCTCACCTGCCTATACAGTGGTTACCTGGAGGGTAACCCGTGTTTGTGAGTATAAATCTCATTATACTACTTTCCTTCCATTTTTCATAACATACTGCACTATTGGGCTCTCGGTGTCTTCCCCCCCCCCCCCCCCTACTTATCTTTTGCGCCTGTTCACCGGCTTCCACACCTGCTTCTTCTCTGCCAGCTGCACGGAAGCATGATTGTGAAATATGGAGTCATGGTGGGCTGACCAGATTCAGCTTCTGTAGTGTTTTCACTGTATGTGCGTGCATGCTACATGTACATGTATGAGGTGTGTGAGGAAGACTAGGATGAGGAGCAGGTAGAAGAAGGGAAATATAAGGTGAGGGGCATTTGGGGGAATTTATGGGGGTGTACTGGGGGAGGGGGGATATTAGGAGGCTGTAGCTTGGAGAATATTAGAAAGTTGTGTCTAGGATCATTTTATGACGGTGTGTCTTAAGGTGAAATAGCACCAACTGGCTGCCTCAGCCAAGACCCATGTGGGATGTGTATGGGGCTTATGTCTGGAAGGAGAATGTATCTAGAGGGATATTATGGGGATATATCTGTACGTTTACTAGGATGCTATGTCTATAAGATTTATAGGAAGATGTGTTGAAAGGAGTATTCTAATGTCTAGAATATTATTATAAAGATGTGTCTAGAGGACTGTTAAAAGGCCATGTCTAGAAGTATTAGGAAATGTGTCTAGAGGACTGTTAGGACGTTATGTCTAGAAGACGTTATTAGGAAGATGTGTGTAGAGGACTGTTAGGAGGTTATGTCTAGAGGACGTTATTAGGAAGATGTGTCTAGAGGACTGTTAGGAGGTTATGTCTAGAAGACGTTATTAGGAAGATGTGTCTAGAGGACTGTTAGGAGGTTATGTCTAGAAGACGTTATTAGGAAGATGTGTCTAGAGGACTGTTAGGAGGTTATGTCTAGAAGACGTTATTAGGAAGATGTGTCTAGAGGACTGTTAGGAGGTTATGTCTAGAAGACGTTATTAGGAAGATGTGTCTAGAGGACTGTTAGGAGGTTATGTCTAGAAGACTATTAGGAAGATGTGTGTAGAGGACTATTAGGAGGTTATGTCTAGAAGACGTTATTAGGAAGATGTGTCTAGAGGACTGTTAGGAGGTTATGTCTAGAAGACGTTATTAGGAAGATGTGTCTAGAGGACTGTTAGGAGGTTATGTCTAGAAGACGTTATTAGGAAGATGTGTGTAGAGGACTATTAGGAGGTTATGTCTAGAAGACGTTATTAGGAAGATGTGTGTAGAGGACTGTTAGGAGGTTATGTCTAGAAGACGTTATTAGGAAGATGTGTCTAGAGGACAGTTAGGAGGTTATGTCTAGAAGAGGTAATTAGGAAGATGTGTCTAGAGGACTGTTAGGAGGTTATGTCTAGAAGTCGGTATTAGGAAGTGTGTCTAGAGGACTATTAGGATTCTCTATCTAGAAGACTATTAGGAGGATGTGTCTAGAGGGATTATGTGGTATAACAACAAAGGCGCCAAGTAGAGTAAAATTAGTTAAAATTGTTAAAAAGGGGGAAGTGGGTGGACTCGCCTCCCTTCTGAAAAAATGGCCAGACAACGGGCAGGTTACTTCAAGTTGAAAGTAACATTAATTATGAGCTCCAAAAGTGCAACGCGTTTCACGGGTAACAGTCCCGCTTCTTCAGGCAAACAATTTTTGAAGGGAACAAAGTCGGGTCAAAAGCCAGATATAGCGCCACAGAGGCTCCCTCCAAAAATTGTTTGCTTGAAGAAGAGGGACTCTTACTCGTGAAACGCGCTCTTGACCCGGCTTTGCTCCCTCCAAAAATTGTTTGCCTGAAGAAGCAGGACTGTTACCCGTGAAACGCGTTGCACTTTTGGAGCTCATAATAAATGTTACTTTAAACTTGAAGTAACCTGCCCGTTGTCTGGCCATTTTTTCAGAAGGGAGGTGAATCCACCTACTTCCCCCTTTTTAACAATTTTAACTAATTTTACTCTACTTGGCGCCTCTGTTGTTATACCACATAATTGTGTAGTCCACCTTCAGTGGAGGGGTGTATCCCCATTTCCTTCTATCTACAGAGAGCGACTTCTTAACCCTGAGCGGGGTCAGGTTACAATTCTCCCTGCCTGCTTATCTAGTGGTTGCCTTGGAGGCGACCCGTCCTTGTGAGTATAACCATTGTGTGTGTTTGCATCAGACATCACCTCATTAACATACTACACCATATTGGGCTCTCGGTTCTCCCCCTTTCTTTCAAGCTGTCTATAGTGTATCAAGAAAACTATTAGATGACTATTATTATGGTAGCTATGTTAGGAAGGTATGTCTAGAAGATTATTAGGAAGATGTGTCTAGAGGAATATTAGGGAAGATCTGGGCCGCGGTATACATGCCAGATTCTTAGCTGAGGCGGCACTGACTGGCCACCTCAGCCAATTACTATGTAGTGTGTATGAGGTTTATGTCCATAAGATATGTGTATGGGCAGAAGATTAATAGCTGTGTGTAGAGAGATGTTTTGGAGTTATATGTAGAAGAGTATTAGGAGGATGTGTATGTGTAGGAACATTAGGGGGGGGGGTGTGTGGAGAACCTTCAGGAGGCTTTGTGTGGAGGGACATTAGGGGAGTGTGTTTGAAGGAACATTAGGTGAGTGAGTGTAGAGTGAGTGTAGGAGGATGTGTGTAGAGAGATGTTTTGGGGTTATATGTAGAAGATTATTAGGCGGATGTGTCTAAAGGAGCATTTGGAAGGGAAGGGGGGGGGGGGGGTGTTAGGGAACATTAGGAGGATGCATGTGTGGAGGAACATGGGGGGGTGGGGGGTGGAGGAACTTCAGGAGGATGTGTGTGGAGGAACTTCAGGAGGGTGTGTGTGGTGGGACATTAGGAGGGTGTGTGTGGTGGGACATTAGGAGGGTGTGTGTGGAGGGACATTAGGAGGGTGTGTGTGGAGGGACATTAGGAGGGTGTGTGTGGAGGGACATTAGGAGGGTGTGTGTGGAGGGACATTAGGAGGGTGTGTGTGGAGGGACATTAGGAGGGTATGTCTGTAGGAACAATAGAGGGGTCTGTCTGGAAGACAACGATTGGTCAGAGATTCAATGCACAATGTTTTTCTTTCAAGTTAAGGAAGAGGATCGAGGAAAGTCCAAAGAACAGAAAAGAGGTAAAGTACCTTCTGTAGGCTGCTGTCATCTCTGGATACAATGTGTGGGCTGCTGTGTGTAATTACAGGAATGAGAAAATCCTGCATATTATTATTACCCTGTACAGGAACTCAAATGTCTATACACATTGTTTCAAGAGCCACCGCAAAGGAGTCACGGGACAAAGCATGTTGGGAGCTGTAGTTCTAACCTGGCTCAGGAGCCACAGGTTACCACCGTTCAGTAGTGGCTCTGCTGGTGGTGTCTGTGAGAACTGCAATAATGTTCATTATGGAAGCTGCCATTTATGATGCACATAAAACAGTGGATTGTGCGCCATGGTGGTCATCTAAAAACCAAAACATCTAAACCAGGCTTTCTCAACCAGGGTTCCTTGAGCACTCTGCAGGGGTTCCTTGGCATTTTCCCCCATCGTGGAGGAAGTATAATAGAGCACATTATAATAGTGGGTACGGTAAAAAGAAGCACTAAATTGGGGTCAGAATAATAATGAGCACAGTATAATGAGTGGCAGTGTAATAGTAGTAAGGGAAATTCATAGCCTCCCCTACTTTTAAAGACCATGCCTCCGGAAAAATAAATGCAGGGGTTCCTCGAGATTAAAAAATTGTTTGCAGGGGTTCCTTGAGATCCAAAAGTTATGTGCAGGGTTCCTCCAGGGTAAAAAGGTTGAGAAAGGCTGATCTAAACCATCTGAATGCCAAAAGAAAGAGACCTCCAATCTGTTGGGCCTATGGGAATAGCTGACTCCATCGGCCCGAGTTCAGATTATCAGAGGGACGATGTGTATAAACTGAATTGTGTGTGTATTTCCTTCTTGAATTTTTCTATGTTTTGCAAGTGTTTTTTTTGCAGGTTCAGATCCCTTTAAAAATAAATAAACCACCCACCACCTGCAGATGTGCGCAAACTGCCACTTTCACACAATTATTGTTACTGTGTGTAGCTGCCCCATCAAGGTAAAATACCACATTTCCATGCTCTGCGTTTATTGCAATTTTTAACAAAAATTAAGATTCACTTGAAGTCCTTTAAAGGACACCTGACCTGAGGCAAAGCTACCTGAGGTACTGTATATACTCGACTATAAGTCTAGAAATTTAGGTCGAGTTCACTAAATAAAAGTATAAGGGTCTATACACGAGTCACGAGCACCACTGAGTAATGTGTGTACTAATAGTGACATTCCCAGTGTCAGCAATTTACCCAGTGGTAAGTGATCCTTTTTTGATAAAGGAAATGCCAAGAAAGCACAGGTCTGAAAGTCCTGGCCACAACGATTAACAAGCAATTGTCCGGGGAAAGAATACTGGGCTGTAGGAAGGGGAGTGAATAATTGCTGCACTTGGGGATCTGGAGGAGGTATTGGCTGCACTTTAGGGCCAGGAGGGGTTAATAAATGCAATACTGTATGCAGTGCAGTCATTAACCCCTCCTGGTCCCAAAGTGCAGCTATTAATTATTCCTGGTCCCCAAGTGCAGCCATTAACTTTGCTGGATAGACTTATACTTGAGTCAGTAAAAAATTCCACCTTAGAAGGGTCAAATATCGGAGTCGACTTATACTCGAGGTTGACTTGTATTCGAGCATAAATACAGAGGTATGTTCAGGCTGGACCCACATACCTGTGACTGTTGTCCGTTCCTCTCCTCATTCCCCTGGTCCCTGTAAACACTGCTTGAAAAGTTTGAATTTTGGTTAGAGTCAAGTTTTTCTGAGGCAGAAAGAGTCTTAGACGGCCATATCCATGCCAGTGTTTAGGATCGACTGGGAGATGGAGAAACATGTTTTACTTGATGAACCACTCCTTTCCTGATTCAGTCCCATCAATGAATGTGAGCTGTGCAAAAAATGCATAAGGACCTTGGCCTTTGTGGGCTGTAGTCTTAAAGGGGAGCTTTTGCGAAAAGGGAAAAAAAAAAAAATCAATACATGTGCAAAGTGAGAAGATACAAAATAGAAGAGAGATCAAGAAATGATTGATATTCGCCATGTAGTTTGTTCATATTGTTTTATCCATAATTAGTCTGCACATAATCATCTTTACTACTGGCAGACATGAAAAAAAACCAAACAGTACCAACTTCCATTATCTATAACCACACCCCCTAACAATGCTCTAGGCCAAAAGGTTGTTTTATTTATAGATATACATATGCCCAGAGGGAGATACTGGCCATACAGTTGTCCCTAATCTATTCGAGAAAAGGTAATGTTTTCCCATGGGAAAAGGGGTATTGGCTACTGATTGGGGTGAAGTTTAATCCTTAGTTACAGTTCCTCTTTAACCACTTGATGACCCACCCTTTACCCCCCCTTAAGGACCAGCGCTGTGTTTAGTGATCTGTGCTGGGTGGGCTCTGCAGCCCCCAGCACAGATCAGGTAGCAGGCAGAGAGATCAGATTGCCCCGCTTTTTTCCCCACTAGGGGGATGATGTGCTGGGGGGGTCCGACCTCTCCTGCCTGCGTGTGGCTGGCGGGGGGGGGGGGCACCTCAAAGCCCCCCTCCGCGGCGAAATTCCCCCCTCCCTCTCCTACCTGCTCCCCCCCGGAGATCAGGGCTGCACAGGACGCTATCCGTCCTGTGCAGCCAGTGACAGGCTGTCCCCTGTCACATGGCGGCGATCCCCGGCCGCTGATTGGCCGGGGATCGCCGATCTGCCTTACGGCGCTGCTGCGCAGCAGCGCCGTACAATGTAAACAAAGCAGATTATTTCCGCTTGTGTTTACATTTAGCCTGCGAGCCGCGATCGGCGGCCCGCAGGCTATTCACGGAGCCCCCCGCCGTGAATTGACAGGAAGCAGCCGCTCGCGCGAGCGGCTGCTTCCTGATTAATTAGCCTGCAGCTGGCGACGCAGTACTGCGTCGCTGGTCCTGCAGCTGCCACTTTGCCAACGCGCGTTATGAGTGCGCGGTCGGCAAGTGGTTAAGAGGAGAGACTGGGAGGGTGACAGGAGGAAATATCGCACTAAGCCCGCCTCTTCCTGTCTGACAATATGACTTTAGCCAAAAGTCACATTTTTCATGTGGTGATTACAGGGACCAGGGAGAATGAGGATAGGAATGGACAACCCACTGTGGAATGTGGATCCAGCGTGGACATTACTCACTGTTTGGCTTAGGTAGCTTTGCCCCAGGCCAGGTGTGTAAAATTGGATGACATTTTGTTCCTAAAGGGGGAGATAACTTCCTGAACACAGCTCACTTCCTGTCAGTAAATTCATGGCACACGGTGATCTTGGTTCAAAATGCTTGAGAACAGGCAATATTGGCTGATGAAAGTCATTTAGTGGTATTTCAGGGTTAATAGTGGCTCTGAAAGCAATAGAATGGCCTCGGGTTAGCGAATGGTGGTGGGTGGTTACCTGTATGGGGATTATGTGACTTTGTGACTTTTCGCTCTCGTTCTGTTATTTTGATTTGCTTTGATTTTGTTTGGTGTACCCCTGTTGTCTTGTTCTGTTGGCCATGTTCTGGTTTCTTAGTATCCTATTGTATTTTCCCAGACTACCACTCTGATTGGTTTGTTGAAGACGGCCCGCCTCCTGCGTTTGGTACGAGTGGCCCGTAAGTTGGACCGTTACTCTGAGTATGGAGCAGCTGTCCTCTTCCTTCTCATGTGCACTTTCGCCCTCATTGCTCATTGGCTGGCCTGCATCTGGTATGCCATTGGTCACATGGAACACTTGGACACTGAATATCGACCAATAGGCTGGCTGTATTCATTGGGCACGCAGATCAGGAAGCCGTACAATGACAGCCTCGTCAAATCTGGGCCGACCATCAATGATAAATACGTCACAGCTCTGTACTTCACCTTCAGCAGCTTGACCAGCGTGGGGTTCGGAAATGTCTCGCCCAACACCAACTCTGAGAAGATCTTCTCCATCTGCGTCATGCTGATTGGATGTGAGTAATATGAGACTGTTATATATACAGTGGGAGGTGGCAAGAGAGCAAACCACATGACCATATCGACAATATTACCGCAGTTACGTGCCTAAAGCCTCATCTAACACATGTTACAATTTTCCGTCAGATCAGATCTATTAGATAATTTCCAACCATATTGCGTTAGATTTTGCAATAGATTTTGGGTACTGATCAAAGCAAAATCTATTGCGAAATTGATTTGAAACAATTTGGACGTCTACACACAATGCAATTTCTTATTAGATCAATCTAAAGGTGGCCACACACAATACAATAAAATACAATAAAATAATCCGGTTTTACGGCAATTCAATAAATATGACCGAATCTGCTGAACAAAATCGAAAGCTTTTTTTTTTTTTTTTATTCGACTGAAAAATCCGATCGGATTTTACGTTTTGTTTTTCGATTTTTATCTATCCGGAATGCTGGAAATTTGTCTTTAATTTTTCTAAAGATTGTATGGTGTGTGTTAGATTGACAATTTATTAATATACACACCCTAACAATTTTCTCTGAGTTTCCAATCATTTTTATCATAATTGAGGAAAAATTTAACATACAGTGATGTGAAAAACTATTTGCCCCCTTCCTGATTTCTTATTCTTTTGCATGTTTGTTACACTTAAATGTTTCTGCTCATCAAAAACCGTTAACTATTAGTCAAAGATAACATAATTGAACACAAAATGCAGTTTTAAATGATGGTTTTTATTATTTAATGAGAAAAAAAACTCAAAACCTACATGGCCCTGTGTGAAAAAGAAATTGCCCCCTGAACCTAATAACTGGTTGGGCCACCCTTAGCAGCAATAACTGCAATCAGGCGTTTGCGATAACTTGCAACAAGTCTTTTACAGCGCTCTGGAGGAATTTTGGCCCACTCATCTTTGCAGAATTGTTGTAATTCAGCTTTATTTGAGGGTTTTCTAGCATGAACCGCCTTTTTAAGGTCATGCCACAACATCTCAATAGGATTCAGGTCAGGACTTTGACTAGGCCACTCCAAAGTCTTCATTTTGTTTTTCTTCAGCTATTCAGAGGTGGATTTGCTGGTGTGTTTTGGGTCATTGTCCTGCTGCAGCACCCAAGATCGCTTCAGCTTGAGTTGACGAACAGATGGCCGGACATTCTCCTTCAGGATTTTTTGGTAGACAGTAGAATTCATGGTTCCATCTATCACAGCAAGCCTTCCAGGTCCTGAAGCAGCAAAACAACCCCAGACCATCACACTACCACCACCATATTTTACTGTTGGTATGTTGTTCTTTTGCTGAAATGCTGTGTTACTTCTACGCCAGATGTAACGGGACACGCACCTTCCAAAAAGTTCAACTTTTGTCTCGTCGGTCCATAAGGTATTTTCCCAAAAGTCTTGGCAATCATTGAGATGTTTTTTTAGCAAAATTGAGACGAGCCTTAATGTTCTTTTTGCTTAAAAGTGGTTTGCGCCTTGGATATCTGCCATGCAGGCCGTTTTTGCCCAGTCTCTTTCTTATGGTGGAGTCGTGAACACTGACCTTCATTGAGGCAAGTGAGGCCTGCAGTTCTTTAGATGTTGTCCTGGGGTCTTTTGTGGCCTCTCGGTTGAGTTTTCTCTGCGCTCTTGGGGTAATTTTGGTCGGCCGGCCACTCCTGGGAAGGTTCATCACTGTTCCATGTTTTTGCCATTTGTGGATAATGGCTCTCACTGTGGTTCGCTGGAGTCCCAAAGCTTTAGAAATGGCTTTATAACCTTTACCAGACTGATAGATCTCAATTACAGTACTTTTGTTCTCATTTGTTCCTGAATTTCTTTGGATCTTGGCATGAGGTCTAGCTTTTGAGGTGCTTTTGGTCTACTTCTCTGTGTCAGATAGCTCCTATTTAAGTGATTTCTTGATTGAAACAGGTGTGGCAGTAATCAGGCCTGGGGGTGACTACAGAAATTGAACTCAGGTGTGATAAACCACAGTTAAGTTATTTTTTAACAAGGGGGGCAATCACTTTTTCACACAGGGCCATGCAGATTTGGAGGTTTTTTTTCTCACTAAATAATAAAAACCATCATTTAAAACTGCATTTTTTGTTCAATTATTTTATCTTTGACTAATAGTTAACATTTTTTGAAGAGCAGAAACATTTAAGTGTGACAAACATGCAAAAGAATAAGAAATCAGGAAGGGGGCAAATAGTTTTTCACATCACTGTAGGTGTGTGGTACATTGGTCATATTTTTGAAAAGTTACAATCAGAAAAATTGATTGCAATTCTTAAATTAAACAGATCTTTAAAAAAAAATTGTATGGTGTGTGGCCACTGGCCACCTTAAGGGCTGGTTCAGACGGACGTTTGGAGGCGTTGCGTTTGCTGGCGTCGCGTTCAGCAGCGTTCGTGTGCGTTTGGATGCGGTCGCGTTTTTTCTTCCCGTAGGGGAACATTACCCGTCGCGGTTAACCTCCCCTGGAAGCTACATGTAGCTTCCAGGGGCTCCTCGAACGCCAGGGAAAATCGGGACCCAAATGCCGCGTTTGTGTAAACGCGCTTGAAAGCTTGGTACAAATGCTCCCATTCACTTGAATGGGAGCGTTTAACACCAAGCCCTGAACGCTGGCAGTAAACGCTCTGCAAGCGTCCGTCTGAACCAGCCCTAACAGATCTGTCTATCTGATGGAAAATTGTATCGTGTAGATGAGGGTTAAGGTTAAGTAGAAGGACAGAGGAGATTGGCATACCTCCCAACTTTGTGAGATGAGAAAGAGGGACACTTAAGCCATGCCTGTGCCACACCCCCTAACCACGCCCCTGGCACACCCCTAGTGACCCATACCATTAAGATTTCATAATAAAAATATGTTGGTTTATAATTCGAACCACACTGATCCTTTCTATCCTGGTTCATTTTCCTTCATATTAACATTTTAAAATTAGTAATTTATCAATTTAAAGGATAAGAATAAAGTTTACAGTCAACCAAACACATTTTTTAGTAGAGAAATATATATTTACATAGAAACAGGGACAAAGTCCTGAAAGAGGGACAAATGAGGAGGAAAGAGGGACAGGGGGACAGGGCTCCCAAAGAGGGACTGTCCCTCCAAAAGAGGGACAGTTTGGAGCTATGGATTGGGGCACAGCAGAGGTAGAGGTAATATTGGAGTATACTAAAGGGACAGAAAGGACGGGAAAATAGTGAGGGTATTGGGTTACAATAGGGGAACTTGTGGGATTGGAATACAACAGAGGCACAGATTGGATTGGAGTACATTGACGGGGGTGAGGGTGGTAGGGGGTGGTGTGACTGAAACCTCGAATGCCTGGTACAAATGATGCAATTTCCCATCAGATCGATGGTTTAGTGATGGGAAGTTGCATCATGTGTACATGTCCAAACTGCTCCAGATCGATACAAAATCAATCCCATTATGAAACAGGAGTTGATATGCCTTGTTGAAAAGAATCCGTATGACCAAACAATTAGTGATGGGTCGTTCACGAACGAGCCGGCTCTAAGAGCCGGCTCTTTGCTGTGAACGACAAGAGCCGGCTCTCAGTTTTGAAAGAGCCGATGCCTCAGCCGCCCCACACAGCTCTGATTTGCTGTGTAATAAAGGGCTCTGAGGCATGCTGGGAGATGTAGTCCTCCTCTTGCAGCTTGTAGGAGTGTATAAGGGCAAGGCCAGAGCAGTAGCAGGAGGGATTGCCTAAATGAGAGAAGCAGTCTGGAGTTGTCATGGAGACAGGGGCAGGGCTTTTCCTCCGATTCTGAGTGGTGTCCAGTGATATTTAATGAAGAGCCGATTGAGAGCCGTAAGAGCCGGCTCTTTAATGGGAGCCGATTCAGAAGAGCCGATTCTCCGAGAAGAGCCAGAATTCCCATCACTACAAACAATCTGACGGGACTTGCATGTGTGTACCAGGCATAAGAGGACAAACTTTCAGATGAAGGTGTTCTGTAGCTATCTCTGTAAGGTAGTTATTGCACTGTGCTGCAGTGCCATCTAGAGGATTTATATAGAAACTGCAGCCACTGTGTTTTGCCATCAGTTAAAATTATGTTTTGAAATTATTATTATTTAGTATTTATATAGTGCCGACATCTTCCGCAGCACTGTACAGAATATATTGTCTTGTCACTAACGTCCCTCAGAGGGGCTCACAATGTAATCCCTACCATAGTCTTATGTCTAGCGTAGTATATGTATCGTAGTCTAGGGCCAATTAACCTATCTGTATGTTTTTGGGGGTGTGGGAGGAAACCGGAGTACCCAGGGGAAACTCACGCAGACACCATACAAACTCCTTGCAGATGTTGACCTGGCTGGGATTCGAACCGGGGACCCAGCGCTTGCAAGGCAAGAGCGCTAACCACTATGCCACTGTGCTGAGAACTACGGACTACCCAGGAAGCTCATAGTGAACCAGAACTCATTGGAGCCAGTGGCGTAGCAATAGGGGGTGCAGAGGTAGCAACCACATCGGGGCCCACCCTTAACCACAGTATAGGCTCTTTGTTGGTCCTGTGCTAATAATATTTACTTCTATAATTTATTTGAATAGTAGTGTTCATTAACACACAGTGTCTTATCCCCTTCTTGCACCTCTGACACTGTGGTTGTCCTTGATTGGTTTTGGTGTGTTGTATCTATTGTTATCTATAGAATGCTTTGGGGGCCTCAATGCTAAACTTGCACTGGGGCCCATGGCTTCTTAGCTACGCCACTGATTGGAGCAGAACTCATTCAGCAGTGATTCATTGTGAGAGACATCATATGCTCACTACAACCTGAATTATCGCAAATACCTTCTGTTTTAAAGGACAACTGTAGCGAGAGGTATATAGAGGCTGCCATATTTATTCCCTCTTAAGAAATACCAGTTGCCTGGCAGCCCTGCTGATCTATTTGGCTGCAGTAGTGTCTGAATAACACCAGAAACAAGCATGCAGCTAATCTTGTCAGATCTGACATTATTGTCGGAAACACCTGATCTGCTGCATGCTTGTTCAGGGTCTATGGCTAAAAGTATTAGAGACATAGGATCAGCAGGACAGCCAAGCAACTGGCATTGCACAAAAGGAAAAAAAATATGGCAGCCTCCCTACAGTTGTCCTTTAAAGGACACCCGAGGTGACATGTGACATGATGAGATAGACATGTGTATGTACAGTGCCTAGCACACAAATAACTATGCTGTGTTCCTTTTTTACTTTCTCTGCCTGAAAGAGTAAAAATCTGTTATGCAAGTTAGAGTTTCTGTCCGGGTCGGACTATAGTGTAACCCTCACTGATAAGGAATTACAGCCATAAAACATTTTTCTGGCCGAAAATGGCTTCTGGGAGCAGAAAAGAGATGAGAGGGCAATAGTTTTTAGATTTTAGCTTTGGCATACTTCAATGAATGTGTCATTGAGCAGAGACAATGAAACAGTAAAAACTTAAAAATTATATTTAAATATAAAATAAAACTGTGGAATAGCTAAAAAAAACTTTTAGGAGAAGGAGGATATATACAATTGTTTATCTCATACTTTTTTTTTCACCTCGGATGTCCTTTAAGAAGGGAAACTTATTTTTCATAGCATTTTAGTAAGAGGGCTTTTTGGTCCATTGTATCCCGTTACACACTCCAATGACTTCTGGGTCACCATAAGCTTGCTAAGTAGTCTGCAACCCTGGGTGTTTCAAGTCCTACCCCATAGAGCCCCATTAACCCATGCCATGCACTGATGATGACTAATGAGTCTGAAACAGTCTGTATGCATGTTGGATTATTGTGGCTCTGTAACAAGCTGACACATCATTGCATTCCAGCGGTTCTGGAGGTGTGGCTAGCTCACAGGGACAACAAGAGATGATTTGCATATTCAGCAGTGATGCATTGTGGGACACCTCAGAGCTCACTCCAACCTGAATAATGGCAGATACCTTCTGTTTTGAGAAGGCAAACTTCTGTTTTCCTGAAACAAGAAATGTCAGTTCTGCCCTTTAGAGTTCAGTCTGATCTTCCATCTTATTTCCTGTCACTTTCCCACGGTCCTGTTGGCTACTGTGTAGTGACACAGATTTTTATTATTTAAGATACTTTACTATGGGCTTGATTCACTAAGACAAATAGCATGCCTTATCAGAGTTAGCATACCTTATCAGAGTTAACACGCCTTATCAGAGTAGCATAGCGAACACTATGAACTTATGCCTGCTAATTGGCAATGACGAGAGCTTCACTCGTCTTGCCCTGAGCCCCTGCGGGTCCAATCACTTTAAAGGACAATATCCCCGCACTTTGGTCCAATAGGCTGCCTGTCACTTGACAGGCAGCCTATTGGACCAATCAAAGTGCGAGGATAATGTCCTTTAAAGTGATTGGACCCGCAGGGGCTCAGGGCAAGACGAGTGGCTGGATAGTGTACTGGTTAAGGGCTCTGCCTTTGACATGGGAGACCAGGGTTCAAATCCTGGCTAGGTCAAGTACCTATTCAGTAAGGAGTTCAAGGCAAGACTCCCTAACATTGCAGGGTGGCCTCTTGAGCGCGTCCCAGTGGCTGCAGCTCTCGAGCGCTTTGAGTCCGACAGGAGAAAAGCGCTATACAAATGTTCGTATTATATTATATATTATTAATTATTATTATTATTATTATATTATATATTATTATTATTATTATTATATATTATTATTATTATTATTAATATTATTATTATATTATTATTATATTATTATAGTGTTCGCTATGCTAGTCTGATAAGGCGTGTTAACTTTTATAAGATGTGTTAACTCTGATAAGGCGTGTTAACATCCATAAGATGTGCTAACTCTGATAAGGTGTGTTAACTCTGATAAGGCGTGCTATTTGTCTTAGTGAATCAAGCCCTATGTATGCAGTAGTCTAGTTGGTATAGCAGTGTTTTTCTGCTTTATTAAAGGAATACTATCGATTCACATATTTTTTTCAATTGACACAGGACTTGGAAACGGGAAGTGCTGCTAAGTACTGGTGTATATGTTTTAGAAGTAAATTCTTTGTTTACTGTTGGCAAAATACTTTCAATCTTTACTGACACCAAAACTGACGGCTGACTGAGCCATGAGGAGAGGGGAAATTCCCCTCACACTTGATCAGTTAACTCTATGGGCTCGATTCACAAAGCGGTGATAACCCAGTTAAAGACTTTAGGCGTGATAACCATTTTTATCATGCCTAAACTCAGTTTAGGCATGATAAGTTTAGGCATGATAAGTTTAGATAAGTTTAGATCACGTGCAAAGTCCCGCACGCAAAGCAGCGCCATTAAACTCTATGCAAAGTGCACCAGACTTTGCTAGCGCAAAACTTTTGATCAGCTGTGCACTGTGGTGCTAACCCAGTTGGTGCTTAAACTTATCACGCCTAAAAACTTATCACACCTAAACTTATCATGCCTAAACTTATCACACCTAAACTTATCATGCCTAAACAGAGTTTAGGCGTGATAAAGGGCTTTTCACTAGCGTGCTAACTGTTAGCACCGCTTTGTGTATCAGGCCCCATGTGTAACTCTGTGTGTGACAGAGAAGAGAGCTCCCAACAGCTGCAGCTCCTGTGTCCTGTGTTTCTGACTGAAGTATCTGAAGAGAGCAGAGGAAATGTAACTAATTGTCACAGCTTTTTCATATTGTTTTTGCTTTCAGAGTTTGATATGTTTGATATTTGCTTTCTGTAGTCTGATAGACAACTCTGGCTGTGCATTGAGGCAGACACCCCTTCTGCAATTGATTTGTCCCAATGTAGCTACCCTCAATAAATTACAGCTTTTGCCTCTGATATTTAACATGAAAAGTAGGAAAATGTTTACACAGCTACTTAGACATTATTTGCACACTGTCATTTTAGAACACTTGGGTATCGATAGTATTCCTTTAAGTATTGTGGGTAGCATTTTTATTGTATTCCATGACACACGGGAGTGGGTGGGAGAGTAATGACTTGTATGTATAGATTATTCCTGATTGGCTTCTATCCCTCCGCAGCGCTGATGTACGCCAGTATCTTTGGGAATGTGTCCGCCATCATACAGCGTCTGTATTCGGGCACTGCCAGGTATCACACACAGATGCTGCGGGTTCGAGAATTCATCCGTTTCCACCAAATACCCAACCCCCTACGCCAACGGTTAGAGGAGTACTTTCAGCACGCCTGGTCATACACCAACGGCATCGATATGAATGCGGTGAGTTGTGCCGTTACCACTAATCTGTCTTCATCACTTGGTGTCTTCCATCTCCCGTCTTCACCGTTTTTCTTTATGTGCTGAAAGGACCACTATTGTGAAAAATTGTAAAATGTGTACACACACTTATAAAAAGTATTTTTCTTTCAGATTTAAATGCACTATAAATGACTTCAAATGCTGCTGTCACTTACAGTAGGAATTAAAAATCTGACAGATGTGACGGGTTTTGGACTAGTCCATCTCCTCATGGGGGATTGTCAGGGTTATGTTTATTTTCAAAAGCACTTATTGAATAGTAGTTGCTCAGTCCAACTGTCAAGATAGTGTGCAAATGAATAAGGAGGCTGGACAGCATCTTTTGTATAGATCCTTTCCAGGGCTTTTTTTTTGTAAAGAATAAAGTACCATATATACTCGCATATAAGTCGACCCGTGTATAAGCCAAGGTACCCACTTTTCCCCCCAGAAACCAGGATAAAGTGATTGACTCGCGTATAAGCCCTCTCCCCAGTAGCCAGATGTGCCCCCAGTACAAGTCAGCCTCCCTCCCCATAGCAAGATGTGCCTCAAGGATTATACAGCTGTGTCTCAAGGCCCCACTAGATGGCATCATAGATATGAGGCATAGTAATACTGAGAATCTCCCATGAGGAAATGGACTAGTCCAAAAACCCGTCAGATTTTAATACCTACTGTAAGCAACAGTAGGAGAAAAGTAATTTATGGTGCATTTTATTCTGGGAGAAATGTACTTTTTATAAGTATGTATACACATGTATTTTACATTTTTTGTGATAGTGGTCCTTTAAGGCAGGGAACACACTTGTCTTTCAGTTTTCTGCGCGCGTTTTCCTGCATACTTTTTCTGCACACCAAGTGTGTTTCTATGCAGGAAAACGCGCGCGTTTTTTTCACAGCAGCTGATGTAGTTTATAGATAAACCAATAAAATGTGCAGAATCCGGATGCAGAATGTCAGTTTTTTTTCTGCGCGCGAACAACATATCAAGTGTGTACTAGCCCATTGATTAACATGAGTTCTCAGTTTTTCTGTGCAGAAAACGCGCACGAAAACAGACAAGTGTGTTCCCTGCCTGAATGTATTTGGTACTTTCTTCTCTGCGTTACTGGCTCCTCCTCTGTCACGCCCCCTCTCTCCTCTACTCTATCTACCCTTCTTCTTCCTTTCCCTTTGCACTCTTCTCTCTCCCTCCCCTCTCGTCCTCTTACATTCTTCTCACTTCTTCCTCTTCTCTCCAATCCTGTTCTCTCCTCTCTTTACATGTCCTACTCTCCTCCCTCCTCTTTCTCGTCTCCCCCTTCCTCTCCACATCCCTATCCCCTTCTTTCTCTCCGTATTCCTATCTCCCCTCTCTCCCTCCTCCTTTCTTCTCTTTCAGTCACCTGACATCTTCATCTTTTTTTAAATCAGGTTTTGAAAGGTTTCCCAGAATGCCTTCAGGCTGATATCTGCCTTCACCTGAACCGAAGTCTTCTTCAGAACTGCAAACCCTTTAAGGGGGCCACCAAAGGATGCCTGCGAGCGCTGGCCATGAAATTCAAGACCACTCACGCTCCTCCAGGAGACACTCTGGTGCACGCTGGGGATGTACTGACAGCTCTCTACTTCCTGTCCCGTGGATCCATTGAAATCCTACGTGGTGATGTGGTGGTCGCCATATTGGGTATGTATATTTTGTAATTGTGAACCTGAGGTTAAAATAAACCGATGAGATAAACAATTACATCTGCCCTCCTACTCCTAAAAATGACCTTTTTAGAAATCCCATCCTTTTATTTTATAATAGCTGATTACCCAGTGTTTCCAGGGTATGTATTTGGATGTTGTTCCCGCCTACTTTTTCTAACCTTAACACACAGTTACTATTTGACGACGTTTATGAGATTTGGAGTCCTTGGCATACATAATTTACATTTTCCAGTTGACATGAAACAAATCTGGCGGTTTGTGGCTCCACCCCCGTTTCTGAATTTGAACCTCAGTCACCCAGTGGCTGACTGTACCAGGTTTGAGGTCTCTGCCATTCAGGGCCCATTCACTCACGCGTTTGCAAAACGCCGGCGATTTTTGCCGGCGTTTTGCTGGAGTGATTTTTCTGTGATTTCACGTGAAACAATCACTGAACACTGCGGTGGTTGTTTCTGTGATTGCGTTTAGTGCTTCTATAGCACTGAAATATGATCGCCTGTGGTGCAGACGACACGTTTGTGTTTCACGTTTTGGGGCAATTTGCGGCGATTAGCGCAAATGGCCCAAGTAAGAATGGGCCCATAGGTAAAAAGAAATAAACCAGATACTCACCTAAGGATAGGGAAGGCTCTGGGCCCTATTGAGCCCTTCCGCTACTCTCATGGTCCCCCAGTTCCAGCAATGGCTCTCTCGGTAGCAGTATTCAACCAAATTGGTCATATACTGCTTTCCACCGCCGAAGGAGGCTTTTGGAAGTCTTTGGGAGCCCGAGTGCTCCCGCAGACAGGTGGCTCCGTATTGCGCCTGCGTGAGCACGCTCTCTCTCACGCTCACGCAAGGCGCTGTACAGACCCACCTGTCTTTGGAAGCACTCATCTCCCGAAGACCTCCGAAGCCTCCAGCGGCAGAGGATTTAAATGGGGGAGCCTGCGCTTAACGGAAGGGACCGGGAGAGGAGTCGGAAGGCTGTAGAAGGCCCAGAGCCTTCCCTCTCCTTAGGTAAGTATCTGGTTTATTTTTATTTTTTTTTAAAGTATACCGAAAGGAGTCGAAAGGCTCTGGTAAAAATGGTAGATGAAGTGGGTAGGGGTAAAAAGTACATACTGGCCGCTCCTCTTGGTCCCCTCCGTCTGCCGCCGTTCTTGTGGTGTATATGCTGGTGTGCCAGCTACTTTGCTGACCTTTGCCTCGGAGATACTGCGGCGCGCATGCGCAGTATGTCCTTCCCTCTTCGCTTCTGGCCGGCGCATAGTTACAGGTGCAGAAGCACGCTGACACCTCCGTCTCCGCGTCACATGCTAAGTGGAGTCGCGCTGGATGGTTGCACTTGGAGTGAGTTCGGAGGGGGGCATGATTTTTCACGGGGGATTTAGTTTCAATATCGGGCACTCTTTTTTCAGTAGCAATGGCTAAACAATGTAAAACTAAACATGCCCAATAGTATTTACATGGTTAAGCTTTTGCTACTGAAAAAAAGAGTGCCCAATATTGAAAATATATCTATAGATAGATTGATAAACCCAGGACTGCTGGATTTCTTTGTTTTGTATAAGCACTAACTGCAGATACTGAACTTAACCACTTAAGTACCAGCTGTCTCTGCCCCCAATAACAAAGGAATCCCGACGAATCGCCGCTCGCCGAGACCATCCTGACACCCACTCTGCAGTCTCTGTGACGGCAGAGTCATGTGAGCCGGTCAGGAGCCGCTTTCATTGGCTTCTGACCGTGTCTATCAATGTAAGCCAATGGGAGCAGCTTATATTGATAGACACGGCCAGGAGCCTATGAAATCGGCTCCTGACCGACTCACATGGCTGTGAGCTGCGGCGAGAAGCGTCGGTTTGAGCGGCGCGATCGGTGGGGAGCGACGGAGCAGGTGAATGCGCGCTGTGGACGCCCTGCCAACCAGGAGCCCACCAAAACAGGGCGTAGATTTCAATCACCCTCGTACTAAAGTAGTTCATGTACTAGTCTTTTAGCAATTCTGCGAGTGAAAGCAGCTGGTCACTATGGAAGATTTTCCATTGTTATAAATTGTAATGCTCACTAACCTCTCTCTCTTGTTAAATGCAGGTAAGAATGACATATTCGGAGAGCCCCTCAACCTGTATGCCCGGCCTGGGAAATCCAACGCAGACGTGCGCGCTCTCACTTACTGCGACTTGCACAAAATCCACCGGGAAGATTTGTTGGAGGTCCTGGACATGTACCCCGAATTCTCTGACTATTTCTGGTCCAACCTCGAGATCACATTCAACCTTCGAGACGTGAGATTGCCACTTATTACCATATTGTCACCCTAATGTGCTGCCATTGCAGTGTGCACCACTTATTACCATCCCATCCTGTTGCTTCCTGTCACATCCTGTCTTTTCTGACTTCCATGGGAAGGACAGAAAGTGAGTGACATTCCCCAGCAGAGACACAGAAAGCAATGTCAACCTGAAAGAGGTTCTAAACTTAGCTCACTCTAGAAAAAAACTACTTTTTTTATTGCTGTCTTTGTCTCTGTTGATGAGGTTTTCTGTCACATCTTTTGTTTTGTAACATCCCTTTAGAGGAACAGGAAATAAGTGAAATTGTAACCAAGAGACACCAATGAATGTGATGTTTGCCTTGAAAGTTTAGGATTTTACTTTTATATTGTTGGTATCATTAGTAAGGGGTTTATGAATGACTTTCTTGCTGTGAGTTAAGTTCAGGGGATTGGTGAACATTGGAAGGGAAGCTTAATTTGGGGTCGCATTAAGGTTTAGTGAGTTAAAGAGGAACTCAAGTGAAAAATAATGTAAAAAAAAAGTGCTTAATTTTTACAATAATTATGTACAAATGATTTAGTCAGTGTTTGCCCATTGTAAAACCTTTCCTCTCCCAGATTTACATTCTGACATTTATCACATGGTGACATTTTTACTGCTGGCAGGTGATGTCAGTGGAAGGAGATGCAGCTTGCTTTTTTTGGCAAAACAGCTGTTATTTCCCATAATGCAACAAGGCTCCCACAGTGTGATGTTGAAACCATGGTCCTGACATCACACTGTGGGAGGGATTTTACCACAATATCAGCCATACAGAGCCCCCTGTTGATCCGTCTGTGAGAAGGAAAAGATTTCTCATGGGAAAGTAGGTATCAGCTACTGATTAGGATAAAGTTCAATTCAAGTGGGGGCAATGGGTTGGGTTCAGGTGTGGAGTTAGTGGGTTAGGCTGAAGTGTTTAATGTGTGGGGTTAATGGGTAAGACTTAGTGTGGGGCTCGTGGGTTAGGCTGAGGTGTGGTGAGTGGATTAAAGCGGAATATAACCCTGCATTTCAACTTTGCTCTAAAACATTATTTACAGTATATTATATGCAACCAGCATTTTTTTTTTTTTTTACTAGACCAGCATTGGAAGGGTTACGCAGGGCTTTAAAGTTCCTGGAGATAGATACTGAAATAGTTCCTGAAATAGATACATTTTGTTTACATAAATGTATCTAAGAGTTGAATGTGACTCACTCTCTCTGACTGAGAAGGAGCTTGGAGGACAGCCAAAGAGTGTGTAACTGTTTATCAATAGATACATATAACTAAATAGAATGTAACAATCTGAACTTCTGCATATCTCTCCACGGAACTTTAAACCTCTGTGTTTAACCCTTCCAATGCTGGTCTAGTAAAAAAAAAATGCTTTTTGCATATAATATGCTGTAAATAATATTTTAGAGCAAAGTTGAAATGCAGGGTTATATTCCGCTTTAAGCAAAATGCAAATTAGTAGGGTAGGTTTAGATGAGAGATAAATTGGTTAGGCTGAGGTGTGACGTGAGGGTAAGTTTGGGGATCATTGGGCTAGGCTAAGGTGTGGGGCTAGGGTTTTATGCTTAGATGCAGAGTTAGTGGTTTAGGCTTAGATGTGGGATTGGTTTGTTAAACTGACGTGTGGGGTTATTGGGTTAGATGGGTTGTGAAGCTTATATTTAAGGGACTAAAAAAGGCAGCCACGTGGGAGTGACGTGAAAACACGGATGTAGATGTCTGTCAGCTGTTCTGGTTGATGAGAAAACCCCAAATCCTAACCATATGTTCTCC
Source organism: Hyperolius riggenbachi (assembly GCF_040937935.1). Taxonomy (NCBI): domain Eukaryota; kingdom Metazoa; phylum Chordata; class Amphibia; order Anura; family Hyperoliidae; genus Hyperolius; species Hyperolius riggenbachi. The sequence goes on along the minus strand of NC_090650.1, from coordinate 31,634,912 downwards.
TCTCCAGACAAACATGATTCCAGGATCACCAGGCAGTTGTGATTCCGACCGGGGATTCAACAAGCTGAGGCGGCGCAAACTGTCCTTCCGCAGGCGGACAGAGAAAGGTGAGGAGGGGGACTCGGCAAGGGGTAAATACTGATAAGATTGACATACACACATACTGTACATGCTATTGTTATACACAGATGGTTCTGTCCAATTCTAACCAATACGGCTAAACACTATTTCTGCCAGTAGGACCAGGTGGATATCTGTCAGCTTCAAATGTCAGAGTCGTGCAACACAGTGGCCCATGTGCAATTTACTTTTTCTCCTGAGTTTTCTCCTGGGTGATATTTTCAAACTTATCAATAAAATGCCCTTTAAACCACCAACAAGCAAGAAAACACTTTGATAATACTTTTTGGTACTTTTTCAGTTGTAAAATGCTGAAAGGTTGTTTTAAATAGGGGATGAAAAGGTATCTCCTGAGAGAAAACACAGGAGAAGAAGTGAATTGCATATGGGCCAGGGAGTGATTTTCTAAGAGGAAAGAGAAACTCTGTTCACTGCAAGGCATCGAGTTGGTGTTTCTTTTGAAATGCTCTGCATGATTGGATATGTGAAGTGAACACGCAGCTTCATTGCTAATCCCAGGGCTGGGCCTTCTTCCATTACCAAGAAGTATGAGATTATGGAGACAGCTGGGACTCCAGGCGATGGTGTGAGTGTGGGTGTTCCTTCCCTCCATTACCAGGAAGTATGAGATTATGGAAATAGCTGGAGCACCAGGCGATGGTGTGAGTGTGGGTGTTCCTTCCCTCCATTACCAGGAAGTATGAGATTATGGAAACCGCTGGAGCACCAGGGGATGGTGTGAGTGTGGGTGTTCCTTACCTCTATTACCAGGAAGTATGAGATTACGGAGACAGCTGGGACTCCAGGCGATGGTGTGAGTGTGGGTGTTCCTTCCCTCTATTACCAGGAAGTATGAGATTATGGAAACAGCTGGGGCACCAGGGGATGGTGTGGGTGTGGGTGTTCCTTACCTCTATTACCAGGAAGTATGAGATTATGGAAACAGCTGGAGCACCAGGGGATGGTGTGAGTGTGGGTGTTCCTTCCCTCCATTACCAGGAAGTATGAGATTACGGAGACAGCTGGAGCACCAGGGGATGGCGTGAGTGTGGGTGTTCCTTACCTCTATTACCAGGAAGTATGAGTTTATGGAAACAGCTGCGGCACCAGGGGATGGTGTGAGTGTGGGTGTTCCTTACCTCTATTACCAGGAAGTATGAGATTATGGAAACAGCTGGGGCACCAGGGGATGGTGTGATGTGGGTGTTCCTTACCTCTATTACCAGGAAGTATGAGATTATGGAAACCGCTGGAGCACCAGGGGATGGTGTAAGTGTGGGTGTTCCTTACCTCTATTACCAGGAAGTATGAGATTATGGAAACAGCTGGAGCACCAGGGGATGGTGTGAGTGTGGGTGTTCCTTACCTCTATTACCAGGAAGTATGAGATTATGGAAACAGCTGGAGCACCAGGGGATGGTGTGAGTGTGGGTGTTCCTTACCTCTATTACAAGGAAGTATGAGATTACGGAGACAGCTGGAGCCCCAGGGGATGATGTGAGTGTGGGTGTTCCTTACCTCTATTACCAGGAAGTATGAGATTATGGAAACAGCTGGGGCACCAGGGGATGGTGTGAGTGTGGGTGTTCCTTACCTCTATTACAAGGAAGTATGAGATTATGAAGACAGCTGGGACACCAGGGGATGGTGTGAGTGTGGGTGTTCCTTACCTCTATTACAAGGAAGTATGAGATTATGGAGACAGCTGGGACTCCAGGCGATGGAGTGAGTGTGGGTGTTCCTTCCCTCTATTACCAGGAAGTATGAGATTATGGAAACAGCTGGGGCACCAGGGAATGGTGTGAGTGTGGGTGTTCCTTCCCTCTATTACCAGGAAGTATGAGATTATGGAAACAGCTGGAGCACCAGGGGATGGCGTGAGTGTGGGTGTTCCTTACCTCTATTACCAGGAAGTATGAGATTATGGAAACAGCTGGAGCACCAGGGGATGGTGTGAGTGTGGGTGTTCCTTACCTCTATTACAAGGAAGTATGAGATTACGGAGACAGCTGGAGCCCCAGGGGATGATGTGAGTGTGGGTGTTCCTTACCTCTATTACCAGGAAGTATGAGATTATGGAAACAGCTGGGGCACCAGGGGATGGTGTGAGTGTGGGTGTTCCTTACCTCTATTACAAGGAAGTATGAGATTATGAAGACAGCTGGGACACCAGGGGATGGTGTGAGTGTGGGTGTTCCTTACCTCTATTACCAGGAAGTATGAGATTATGGAAACAGCTCGGGCACCAGGGGATGGTGTGAATGTGGGTGTTCCTTACCTCTATTACCAGGAAGTATGAGATTATGGAAACAGCTGGGGCACCAGGAGATGGTGTGAGTGTGGGTGTTCCTTACCTCTATTACAAGGAAGTATGAGATTATGGAGACAGCTGGGACTCCAGGCGATGGAGTGAGTGTGGGTGTTCCTTCCCTCTATTACCAGGAAGTATGAGATTATGGAAACAGCTGGGGCACCAGGGAATGGTGTGAGTGTGGGTGTTCCTTACCTGTATTACAAGGAAGTATGAGATTATGGAAACAGCTGGGACTCCAGGCGATGGTGTGAGTGTGGGTGTTCCTTCCCTCTATTACCAGGAAGTATGAGATTATGGAAACAGCTGGAGCACCAGGCGATGGTGTGAGCGTGGGTGTTCCTTACCTCTATTACCAGGAAGTATGAGATTACGGAGACAGCTGGGACTCCAGGCGATGGTGTGAGTGGGGGTGTTTATTCCCTCTATTACCAGGAAGTATGAGATTATGGAGACAGCTGGAGCACCAGGAGATTGTGTGGGTGTTCCTTCCCTCTATTACAAGGAAGTATGAGATTATGGAGACAGCTGGAGCACCAGGGGATTGTGTGAGTGGGGGTGTTCCTTACCTCTACTACCAGGAAGTATGGGATTATGGAGACAGCTGGAGCACCAGGCGATGGTGTGAGTGGGAGTGTCTATACCCTCTACTACCAGGAAGTATTAGATTATGGAAACATTGGGACTCCGGGCGATGGAGTGAGTGTGGGTGTTCCTTCCCTCTATTACCAGGAAGTATGAGATTATGGAAACAGCTGGGGCACCAGGGAATGGTGTGAGTGTGGGTGTTCCTTCCCTCTATTACCAGGAAGTATGAGATTATGGAAACAGCTGGAGCACCAGGGGATGGCGTGAGTGTGGGTGTTCCTTACCTCTATTACCAGGAAGTATGAGATTATGGAAACAGCTGGAGCACCAGGGGATGGTGTGAGTGTGGGTGTTCCTTACCTCTATTACAAGGAAGTATGAGATTACGGAGACAGCTGGAGCCCCAGGGGATGATGTGAGTGTGGGTGTTCCTTACCTCTATTACCAGGAAGTATGAGATTATGGAAACAGCTGGGGCACCAGGGGATGGTGTGAGTGTGGGTGTTCCTTACCTCTATTACAAGGAAGTATGAGATTATGAAGACAGCTGGGACACCAGGGGATGGTGTGAGTGTGGGTGTTCCTTACCTCTATTACCAGGAAGTATGAGATTATGGAAACAGCTCGGGCACCAGGGGATGGTGTGAATGTGGGTGTTCCTTACCTCTATTACCAGGAAGTATGAGATTATGGAAACAGCTGGGGCACCAGGAGATGGTGTGAGTGTGGGTGTTCCTTACCTCTATTACAAGGAAGTATGAGATTATGGAGACAGCTGGGACTCCAGGCGATGGAGTGAGTGTGGGTGTTCCTTCCCTCTATTACCAGGAAGTATGAGATTATGGAAACAGCTGGGGCACCAGGGAATGGTGTGAGTGTGGGTGTTCCTTACCTGTATTACAAGGAAGTATGAGATTATGGAAACAGCTGGGACTCCAGGCGATGGTGTGAGTGTGGGTGTTCCTTCCCTCTATTACCAGGAAGTATGAGATTATGGAAACAGCTGGAGCACCAGGCGATGGTGTGAGCGTGGGTGTTCCTTACCTCTATTACCAGGAAGTATGAGATTACGGAGACAGCTGGGACTCCAGGCGATGGTGTGAGTGGGGGTGTTTATTCCCTCTATTACCAGGAAGTATGAGATTATGGAGACAGCTGGAGCACCAGGAGATTGTGTGGGTGTTCCTTCCCTCTATTACAAGGAAGTATGAGATTATGGAGACAGCTGGAGCACCAGGGGATTGTGTGAGTGGGGGTGTTCCTTACCTCTACTACCAGGAAGTATGGGATTATGGAGACAGCTGGAGCACCAGGCGATGGTGTGAGTGGGAGTGTCTATACCCTCTACTACCAGGAAGTATTAGATTATGGAAACATTGGGACTCCGGGCGATGGTGTGAGTGGGGGTGATTATTCCCTCTATTACCAGGAAGTATGAGATTACGGAGACAGCTGGGACTCCAGGCGATGGTGTGGGTGTTCCTTCCCTCTATTACAAGGAAGTATGAGATTATGGAGACAGCTGGAGCACCAGGGGATTGTGTGAGTGTGGGTGTTCCCTCTATTACCACGAAGTATCAGATTGATGAAGACAGCTGGGACACCAGGGGATGGTGTGAGTGTGGGTGTTGCTTCCCTCTATTACCAGGAAGCATGAGATTATGGAATCAACTGGGACACTGGGGATGATGTGAGAGTGGCTGTGCCTTCCCTCTGTTACCAGGAAGTATCAGATTTATGGGGACAGCAGGGGGATCTGAGGATAATTTAAGTGGAGGTGTGCCCACCCTCCAGTACCAGGAAGTATCACATTTATGGAGACAACTGGGGATGATATGAGCAGGGGTGTTCCTGTCCTCCAGCACCAGGAAGTATGAGATAGATGGTGATGACTGCAGCCCAGATATAATGGAGGGATGAGGGAAGAGTTTCCTTTCTTCTATTACCAGGAAGTATGAAACTGATGGAGAGATGACTGGAGCTCTAGGGGATGATGTGATTGGGAAAATGGGAGTACTGCCTTTTATTATACGGGTGTATAAAACAGATGGAGAAGGCATTAGCTGTGGGGTATGATGGAAGGGGGACTATTTTCCATCACCCAGAAGTGTAAGAAGGGTGGGGTTGGCTGCAGCTCAGACAATAATGTATTTTCTATGGCGGCTAATACAGGAAGTATGAGAATATCCATCCAATACCCTTCACTATATAAAACAATACAAAGTAGAATAATTCAGTTATGTTCTCTCCTAGATGCAGACAATGCCGGGGAAGTTAAGAAAGGTCAAAGAGCAAGCCGTCTGGCTCGAAATAACTTGGCAGCGGAGGAGAGAAGTTGGACTGAACAGCACAGCAGCGCCCCCTCCAGTTCATCGTCCAGTGATGATGATGAGCAGCCGGCCCCCGTGTCCAGCACAGTGGAACTATCCCCAACACGGGCGACCTGCAGCAACTTCACAAACGTGGGAGAGGGGGATGCAGAACCAAGCACAGGGGACATGTGCAACCATCTGTCAGGTAAAGAGGCATGTCTTGTTTCAAAGGAATATATTTCCAACTGCATCCGTGTCTGTAATCAGGATCCCAGCTGCCCAGTTTTTTTTTCTTACAGTATATCCACTATAAATATCTGCTGTGCCAATCACAGTGACAAAGGTCAGTAATTGCTCATACCGTATATACTCAAATATAAGCCGACCCACCAACTTTTACCTTTAAAAAACTCACAGCCTTTATAACTCTTCTTATTAACCTCTTGAGGACCGTGGTGTCCCCCCTAGTGACCAGGCCATTTTTTCTAAATGGGCCACTGCAGCTTTAAGGCCTCGCAGGGCCGTCCAACTCCACACACAAGTGATCCCCCCCCCCCCCTTTTCTCCCCACCAACAGAGCCCCCAGGATTGTTTGTTTATTTTTAATAAAAGACTATTTATTTTTTTTATTAAATTTCCCTGGTTTTTTTTTTTTTTTCCCTAACCCTCCCTCCCTCCCCCCGTCAGCCTATCACAGTGGATCGCGCTTGAGTCAACCAGGGGGACAGCCATGTCACACAGCTGCCCCCAGTACAGCGCTGCCTTAGATTGCAGTGCTGTACTAAGTGAAGAGATGGCAGTTTTGCCGTCTAACAGTCTCCTAGTGGCGATCACCATTGGGAGACTGATGGCGGAGCGGAGCTCCGTCAACCATACGGAGATTTGCGCGCATCGGCAGGCACAATCTCATGCAACTCCCCACCCCAAATTGGCGTTAGGCGGTCCTGGGGCTGCCGGCTTGATCACGCCCATTGGCGTTAGGCGTTCCTTAATGTAGTTAATGGGGACTCCCAGTTGCAGCGGCAGAAGATGGCGGTGGATGTTTGGCGGGTGTGGAAGTTGTGCGCAAGTTCATTTAAAAGAAGGTTAAAACTGTAAAAAAAAAAAAAAAACCACTACATGCAATATACTATTGTCGTAGCATCAGCCATAGTGGTTCCTGTACTGACATGTCAGCCAAAACATAATTCTATAGGTTAGAGTGGTGCTTTAACTGACTATTGTCTTCACTGTACATGTCTACCTATAGTGCATCAGACAATACTGGGTTCCTCATGGTGATTGGCTCTGTGTTTTTGCCGGCAGCAGAGCGGACAGCTTCGGTTGGAGGAGATGGAAATAATAATATTGTTCTCTATTCTGTCCATGCAGGAGCATTTTCCGGGGTGTCGAACATCTTCAGCTTTTGGGGTGACCGAAATGGGCGTCAGTACCAGGAGCTGCCGCGATGTACCATCCCCGCCCACTCCACCCTCAGTGCTCCGATGCCTTCTATGAGCCGGCGGCAAAAATGTGAACTGGGAAACCGGCTGGACCAACTGCAGAAACAGCTCAACAGGTCCTGGAGGGCTTTTGCTAAATCTTTTGCCTGTCTAGTGGCATCAGATTCCTTCATCCCGTTTTACATAGAAAGTCTATTCTCCGCCCACATTCCTGACTCTTCCCCTTACACTGCTTGAGTTGTTCTCCCTCTCCAGATCTGCAGCTCTGGCCACATAACTTTTCCCATAGTTATAACTCCTCCTTCCATGCTGCATGTATCACCCCTGTTGTGGATTTATATTTGTGTCCAGTTAACCCCTCTCACTGCTCTAAGATCTCTCCTCATTTCTGCTCCAGTCAAAAAACTCCTCCCCTTGGGTCTGGCTTCTCCCTCACACTTCATGTACCCTCCTCTGGATTTACTGCTTTACTTAGATCAGGGGTGTCCAACTCAAATGCAAAGTGGGCCAAAATTGAATACTGCAACAAGGTTGCAGACCTACCTCTATGTCTAATGGCCACATCCCTCCCTTATGATGTTTCCTGATGTCTAATGCCTCCTCCCTCCCTGGTATATAATGCCTCCTCCCTCTTCTATATACTTGCCTGTTGTCTAGTGGGCCCCTCCCTCCCCTATGTAGTTTCCTGTTGTCTAGGGGCCCCTCCCTCCCCTATACAGTTCCTTGGTGTCTAGTGGCTCCCTCCCCTATACAGTTCCCTGGTGTCTAGTGGCCCCCTCCTCCCTCCCCTATACAGTTCCCTGGGGCTTAGTAGTTCTCCCTCCCCTATATTTTTCCCTGTTGTCTAGGGGCCCCTCTCTCCCCTTTAAAGTGCCTGGTGTCTAGTGGCCCCTTCCTTCCGCCTCTATACATTTCCCCAGTGTTTAGTGGTCCTCTTTCCCCTATATAGTTCCCTGTTGTCTAGTGGCCCCTTCCTCCCTCCTGTATATAGTCCCCCAGTGTTTAGTGGTCCTCCTTCCCCTATATAGTTCCCTGTTGTCTAGTGGCCCCTATCTCCTTCACCTATAATGTTCCGTGATGTTTAGTAGTCCTCCCTCCCCTATATAGTTCCCTATTGTCTAGCGACACCCTCTTCCCTCCCCTATACAGTTCCCTGATGTTTAGTGGTCCTCCCTCCCGTATACTGTTCCCTGGTGTTTAGTGGTCCTCCCTCCCTTACTTTGTTCCCAGGTATCTATTGCCTTCCCCTCCCCACCTCATATAGCTTCCCTGGTGGTCTGGAGTGGGCAAAATATAATGCAAAGTTGGGAAACCACCTTATGGGCCAAATTTGATGGCTCAATGGGCCACAGTTTCACATGTATGACCAAATAATCCATCCCCAGAGTTTTATGTCCGTTATCACCATGTTCCTTCCTGTACCCCCTCTCTCTTTGGGTTTTTGATGACTTCACCCTTATGATAACTCCTCTAATTATCCTTTATGCCCCTCCTCTTGAGTTCTGCTTACATGTGCCCTCAATCATCAGCTTCTAACTCCTCCTTTTATTTTTTGTGCCCCTCCTCTTCAGTTATGCACACATTTGCCTTCATGCATCAACCTCTAATTACTTCCCTTATCCTGTGTGCCCCTCCTCTTCAGTTCTGCACACATTTGCCTTCATGCATCAACCTCTAACTACTCCACTTATCCAGTGTACACCTCCTCTTCAGTTCTGTATCAATTTGCCTTCATGCATCAACCTCTAACTCCCCCCTTAGCCTGTGTGCCCCTCCTCTTCAGCTCTGTTCACTCTTTGCCATCATTCAGCAGCCTCAAACTACTCCCCTTTTTCTGTGTGCCCCTCCTCTTCGGCACTGCTCACCCTTTGCCTTCAATCATCAGCCTCTAACTCCACCCCTTATTCTGCATGCTCAGCCTCCTCTTGCTCATAGTTTGTCTCTTTCCAGGCTAGAGAGTCGGATGGTGAATGATATAAACACCATCATGCAGCTGTTACAGAAGCAGATGGTCCTGGTGCCCCCTGCATACAGCACAGTCTCCTCTCCCCCACAGATGTCCAGCTGCCCCCCAGGTGTGGATCCAGTGCTGGCATCATCTTCTCAGGTAAAGTGTGCTAGACTCGCGCCCCCCCCCCCCCCCCCCCCCAACACACACACCACCACCACACAGTGACCCTGACACAGGGCTTGCACCATCACTATATTCAGACGCTCCTCAGGTTTAACTTGATACATACCAGAACTCCACTGGATGACCTATTATGTGTGATAATCGTAATCGGCTAATTAAGATTACCCGAAATTTCACATAAATTTTTGCAATTATGGCCATACGTAATTACAATTTGGACAGTCAATTGATTTTGTATAGTCCATTCGTAATTTTACATAATTTTTGTGTAATTTCTTGCTGAGTTTAGTGGTCAATAGCAAAGCCCCCGTACATTCTATCGTCACCACAATCGCTACAAAATACATTTTTCAAAAACACCTTGGTTTTTAAACTGTTGTTTTTAAAATCCATTTTCTCAAAAACTACAAGGTCTAATGGAACAAACAAAAATTCCTTAACATACATAGCAATTTCATTGACAATAACATGTATGAAAGCTTTGCAATTAACCGCTAAAGTCTGCACAAAATTACGCGAAATTGCAAAATGATGGTTCCTGATTACATTTACAAACTACATTAATTACGATTTTACCAAAATTTTGCTCAAGGTATGAAAGGAAAGGAATCGAAAACTTAGGTTTATAAGTACAGTTATGCTCTACACTTTGTAATAAGTAAATGCACAAACACATAGAGTATGAGGAGTTTCCATGTTTAAAGTGGTAGCTGGCATCATTTGTTGATGTGATGAGGAGAAGCGAAAAGGTATTATACAACATTAACTGGCACACATAAAATATTTATCTAAAGTGGGTGGTACAGGCCAGAAAACACCTATAAGTGACCAACATCATATTCTACTGATTATTCCCTCTTGGTGGGAGGCTATATAGAACAGATTCCTAGATTTCCTTTTCTTGCAGGTTTATGAATTCCAGGACATGGAAGGGGTGAAGTACAAGCTGTGTGAAATGCCCCTGGCACCCCAGACATTGGACGCTGAGAGCACATGCACGGCCCGCCGCCTCTCCCTTCCTGGGAACCTGGAGGACCCACTGGACTTGAGGACCCCACAGAGACACTCATCTGACCCAGGCAGTTAGGGGCGGGAGTGTGGGAGTAGTTGTCTTGACTCTTGGCACAAGCCACATCCTGGCACTGTAATGGGCACGTGACATCGTGCCAGGAATCTTCGGTAGCTCAGACCCCCGGCATGAAGTGGGCAGAAGCAGCAGGCAATGATCAATACAGAGCGGAATGCTTCTGTATAGAGATCGAGAGAAGGAAATGGGTAGATAAAGAACATTTCTGTTATATCAGAACCTGAAATACAGTCCCGGGAAGACGGTACATGGCATGCATGACCTGGGCTGTCTCATGAACCTTAACTTCTCTCTCCATCACTTTCTGACTACCGTCCTGAAATAACGCCGCCGTGACGATGTGTCATCAGGTAGAGTTTCTGATATATCATCCAGCCAACATGGCGTCACCGTTCCTGCAGTGTCCACTACAGGAGAAGTTCTCGTCTGGAGAGTGCGCACACTGTACTGCGGTACGGACCACTAGGCGTTCCTTGTGGAGAACTGAGGGGATGTGATGCCCCATTTTGGGAATGTCAGTAGGCATAACTACAGGCCTCGTGTATTGGGGTCTTGAGGGATGAAAATTGTCTTCCGATATACAAGTGTAATATCTCAAACACCAATGTAGTCGTGTCTCATCGAGTGCTGTCATTCTGCTTACCAATCGCCATTAGTTCCATCTCACCAATAATATTGTGCTTTCAGTTAACACTGTCCTGGGCTTAAATCACCACAAAAACTTTACATTGTGTGCCAGCTCTGCATCCCAGTCCTACAGCATTTCAATGTGTGTCACACAATGACAACCAAACCGCTAACTAAAGCATAGTTTCAATCTGATATAACTTAAAAACCTTTGTAACTTCTTAGAGCCCATAGATAGTTATCCTACCTGTCTCTGCCCGAAAGTATATCCATATAAATATCACAAATATTCCACCAGGATACAATACACCTAGTAGTAGAAGCAACCATATTGCATGATTATGTCATATCCAATCAACAATAATGTTAATCGAACAAGACGTTAGGTATACAAATATATATTGAGAAGTTAAAAAATTATTATAGGATTATGTCATATCCAGTTTGTTTAGAGAGCTGTACATGTGAGGGGGGAAAACAGAACATTCTCCTTTGTTTGCTTAGCAATCAGAGCTTTCTCTCCTGCACCAAAGGACAAATTCCTTATGGTGGGAAGAGGTGAGGGCAGCTTGGCTTCCTTTCAGTGTATTCACATGAGGTCTTGCTTTGTAAACATTCTTAGAGATTATCATGGTTTGACTAATCTATTCGTTTGACTAATCTATTGGATCTCAACGGAAATGTTCACCTTAATTGCACTTCCACATGAAAATAAGAGACCTGTCACTTCTTTTAGGTTCGGTCCACACTTTGCTGCATTAGCAATGTTATCGGTCACAGTAAATCTGATGTACAGTCCATTGTGTCTATCCACTTCCTTTCTGTTCTCCATTGGTGTCAGTCAGACAATAAAGGAGACAATAGTGGACCTTTCAGTTTTCCTTGATTTATCTGGAAAATAAATGCTCATTACATTCCATTACCACACTGGACACGTTTAAAATGGACATGTCTGAGTGGATAACATAGGATCTGTTGACAACTATGTTGGTCTCTGTTGCAAACAATGGACCAATTTGTAGTGTAGTGTAAGCTTAGCTTTACTTTATTCATGGAGCGCTAGGATCAGTCTGGTACATATACTGATTTACCAGATCTACAGGCCAACAGCTGTAGAACATGAGTGATCTTGCCCTGGACATCATAAAAAAGTTTTCACTCCAGGAGATTACTGTGGCATAGTTGCTAAGTTCAAGAACCCAGTGGTTTGAGATAAACCTGGTAATGGTAGTGGTCTGAGATGAACCTGGTAATGGTAGTGGTCTGAGATGAACCTGGTAATGGTAGTGGTCTGAGATGAACCTGGTGATGGTTCTAAACCATTAGTCACCTGATACAGACCTGTTGTGTAGGTCTGTATCAATTAGTAAAGGGCAGGAACCTGGAAGTAGCTTTCAGACTTGGCACCGAAATGGGAACCTGATACCATACCAGTAATCTATGGTAGCCCAGACACCACCTGGCACGAGATGAGAGGAAGCGGCTGAAGAACGGTCATCTCCTTATCATGTTTTTTTATGAAAAGTTATTTCCTTCCCTGTCATAATACCTTCATTCAAGCAGGTGGATTCCTCCACTGTTGGAAGGAATAAAGTCCCTGATCCAGATGTTGGAACAGATGTTTGATTCACAGCATAACAAATCCAATCCAGGCTCAACCCTTAATGCAGGGAAAATTCCCCACTCTTTCAATTTTTATTAATGTTGCAGTGATACAGAATGTTAGGCCAACACAATGTTTTGGGCCACACGGCCTTTGCCAAATGCTTGACCACCTGGTGAACAATATGTTCACTAGATGATCAACCACTTGACAAAGGGCGTGTGGCCCGAAACAGTGTGCTGGCCTACTATTCTGTATCACCACAACATCAATAAAAATGTAAAGATTGGACAATTTTTCCTGCATTAAGGGTTGAGGATTGGATTTGTTGCATTGTTCAACATTGACCTAGAGGCTTGATGGATCTCTAGCTATTGTCCTTGACTCCCGCTATGAACTGGTTGGCACCTTAGGCCCACAGGTTACCCACTTTGCTTGATAAGATGTTTGATCCACCATGTTGGACAAACCTCTTTTTATGGTTGGAGACAGCCTTGAGTTATTTACATAGACCAGGGTGATAAGCTGTAATCCAGAACTTAGGGACCAATTGCAGCGATCGGGTGCTGTACAGACATCCTTTTTAGCTGAAGTCAAGCAGCGTGTAGAGCTCATTGGAGCAGAGGGATGAATGGATGGCATATGAATGAGTGGTGATCACCGTTCAGGCAAGTTTGAGCATAGTGGGTTTACGGACCATTTAGCAATCCTCCTCGGCAGATTGTTAAACGATGACGTGGGGCCGCAGTTCACATGCTAGATTCTCGGTTTAGAGCGCACCGAACAATTGCCTAGGGTTATCTGGCATGTCTAGGAGGCTTTGCCTCTGTACACACATTTGCATGTCTACAGAACTGCAACGCTGAGCTGCAATCAGATGCCTGCTTGTTTCGTTGCAGTTTGTCGTTTGATTTGCTTTTTGCTGGTTTGCTTCAGGTGCTTCCAGGGTCAGCAGAATATTGTGGCTTTTTACCTTGTATTTTTCTTGCGTGTTATTTTAGTTGACTCTAAACAAAAATCACCGCTAATCAAGCAAGCTGTTCACAATTGTACAGTTCTCCTGACGATAGATTGCTAATGAAATGCAAATTTTTCTGGTTCGTATGGAAATTTAACTGAAAATGAATGCAGCTTGAAATTCGGCCAGCCAATTTTTTTTGATCCCCAAATTTCCTGGAAAGAATCTGAGTTGTTGTCAGAGCAAGATCATCCACCAGGCAACCTAGGCAGGTGCTTGGGGCCTAGTGGGTTTCCAGAGGCCCATCTGTCTGCTTCTTTGACCTCTCTTCTTCACTACTAACTTGCCTAAGGCCCCATTACATTGTTATTCATCTCTGGTTGTTGTTGTCTATAGTGAATGGTAGTTAATAGGACTCTTTATATAATTCCTTATATACTACTTATTATATACCATACATAGGATAATGCAAGAAAAATTACTGACTGTTGTTTGCACCCTTTGTGTGTTTGCGGAGCTTAGTATTTCTGCATGTGCAATCCACAGATCGTATAGTGTGGCTTATAGTTGTCCAGGTAGGGGTTTAACTTCAAGACTTATTACAAATGTCATTCACAGGTTTGTAAACACAGGCAGACAGTATGTAGCACATAAACTCGGTGATAGAGGCTTTCTTGTAGCAATTTTTTATGCTGACGTGTAAACCCAAGTTTTTACTCCAGATCAGTTCAGAATGTGCTAACTGTCAGGAATTAGTTCTAGTTCACTGGTACTTGTCTGTTCCCCAGAGGCTTTGGTGTTAGGAACAGAGCTGAGCCCTGGAACTGTAGCAGTTCCTCTAGTGAGCTTCGGATCATCCGCATGACGTTCCTAAATTGGTTCTGTCAACAAATTAAGGTTTTGTTTTTGTAGTTTTACATATTTTCCAAGATCAGTTCCTCTAGAAACTAGAAAGTGTTGTAAATACATATCACTGAGGAGAACAATAAGAACCCCAGAGGGGTGTAGGACCCTTCTGGTTATGTTCCTTTCTGGTGCTAACTGGCCACAACATAAAGTTTCGGGGTTGGCTGGTCCAAGTTAGACGCGTAATAAAGGACATTGGGGTGGGAGTTGCAAAAGTGGGGAAATTACAGAGCTACGACTTAGGATAATTCTATGGGTAGGTTCACACTGGACTCACTGCCAGATAGTTTACTGAAGCAAATGGTAGCAGATAACAGACATACAGAATGAATCCACGGTTTTCCGTGAGCCCATTCATAAAGTCGTTCTCACCAAATCCATGTTCGTCAGTGATGTTATGGCAACGGACACTCCTGACTTGCACGATTTTAAAGGCAGCGGATGCATTGTCATTCAATCCATGGAATGCAACCTATTCACACCGCCGCTGCAGCGGACACGGCAATGGACCTCTGGAACAGTGCGGCAGATCTCCATTCCTGCTGTGGCTGTGGCATGAACTCATCCCGACTCCATTAAATTATAGCAAGGCAGGATATTCTGTTGGTTTAGATCACTCAAGTCACTTATCTGACGTGAGTAGTAGAAACAGTAAAAATAAGAACATTGTGTTATCTGAACTCTGTATTACTTTCTCAAGTATGTCTACTGCATGGTCACTAAGACGGAAAGTTTGAAAACTTAAATCTTCAACACTGTCATCAAGACCACCTGATCTTCAGTATACCGTGTCCCGTTACACTGTGAGCAAGGTCCTCTGCCAAATCAGTAGAACATCTTCTATGCAAGGTCCTGGTATTTGTGGTGATTGAAGCCCAGTGGCAGCTGTCCACCATCCTGCACATGTAGCGGTCCCCACCATTACTTAATGCTGTCCCTTCACAATGCCTCCCATTTGTATTATACTGAGGAACGATCTGTTTGGAAAAACTTGAATGTGAGATTTAAATGTTTTATTGCCGAGTGTTGAAAATACTACTGACTTTATTTGCTACGCTTCCCCCCTTCCCCAACTTTTGTGGAGACCGCCAATAGCTGTATATGACCACTTGGCTCTAAAATTGTTAAATCTCTCTCTACGGTTGCCCATCTCTGTGCGTCCACTGCTGCTCACGGTGTCCTTGTGCCGGGTTGTTTCACTGTCTGCCGTGATATTATTTAAAAAAAAAAAAACGGTTAAAGCTCCACCATTCTTAATATTCAAAAAAAACTTTGAGAAGAAAAGTTGAAAACGGGGAGTTAATCTGATCTTTCTCTGGCTGTACCAATTCCAAGACTCCATTTGCATTCGATATCTGTGGAGTATGCTGCTAAAAAGCATCACTTTAACTCCTCTTTTCTTCTAATATGGTACAAAATGTAGCTGCTTGAAAAAAGAAAAAAGTTCTGATCTCGAATGTTCTCCTACTGACGACAGATCATTGGCTCGGAGCTGGTGGCATTTTCTACTGGTTTTAAGTGTGGAACTCACTTAGGAAAAAAAAAAACTATAATTATATTTATTTATTTGTTACTGTATATAAATGGAGGCTGCTGTTTTTGAACTGAGTTGTACCAAGACCATTTTGGGGGTAATTGTGCCTGAAACATGCTCTTGAATGTGCACCCTCTCAATGATTCCTCTGCCACGTACCTTTCCTTTTCCGTTTCTCATACTTCCTACGTGGAACCACCACAAAAAAATTGTGTCCTCACAACTTTCTATCTGTTTTTTGTAGACAAGATGTTCTTCTAGAGGTGATTGCACAACACTTTACTCTCGTGAGGCCTTCGCTAAAAGTCTGTATCGCAATGACTGATGATGGAATTTCAGACCAGTCCCCTGAAACCTTTTGCTTGTTCAAGTTTTTTTCTAATGTTTAGAAATAGTTTGTAGCATTTTAGACAGTTTCTACCCATTATTGCTAGTATCGATGCCTGCTGAACCCCATTTTTTATGGTTTGTCTACCCGGTTTTAGAGTTACCTAGCTTTCCGCCGCCCCCCCCCCCCCACCCCCTCCCAAAAAAAGGTGTGCTTTGTTGGCAGCCAGTTTAGAGGTGCACTTTTTTTGATTAATTGGTGACCATTGAGTACTAGAGACTAGAAGACAATGAGATGCTAATACTTTCGGCTTCTAATCAAATTTCTTTTACATTTTAGGCCAGTTGGAATGGGGCTGATCCTCATCATCAGAAAGAGCAGTGTGTACAGTTTGTATAAAATGTGCACGCAAGATGGAACTATTGGCATCTCACTGATTGTCTTTATTGTGGACAAAACTATGGTGGAAATAGCACATACATATCAATTTCCAACGAGGGGTGTATATGGAGCAAGCTTAAAGAGAATCTGTACTGTAAAATTCTTACAATAAAAAGCATACCATTCTATTCATTATGTTCTCCTGGGCCCCTCTGTGCTGTTTCTGCCACTCCCTGCTGCAATCCTGGCTTGTAATTGCCAGTTTTAGGCAGTGTTTACAAACAAAAGCAAGTGATACGCTGAGAGTAGCTCAGTTTTGGACTTTTCCCCCGACCCCCCTACAGTATTCCTTTAAGTTCTTCAGTAAACATGACTGCATTGGTCCCAAGTTTGGTAGAATAGTTCAGAGAAGCTCTTTTGCATAGATAACAATCTAAGTTGAGAGACATATCTGTGCTGCTAATGTTGTATTTCTTTGCTGTACTACACATACAATTCATTATATCATAGGTTTATTTTCGCTTCAGGTTTGCTTTAAGCTTGCACCATATAAACCCTTAGTTGGAAACTGTTATATATGTGCTATTTATATGAGGGGGAGGAGCTAACTATATTACTATCTGTGGTTTGAATAGGGTGGAAATATCTTTATGGATGAAATTAAAATTTCTATCAACCAAGTGCACCTTTTTTTAGAGTCACCTTGCTCATAAGTAAGAAGTATCTGCAGGTTAACTCAGAAATGGACCATATAAGCACATTTTGTTCGATGAAGTAACGTAATAGAGCAAAGCTGCCAGTACCCTCAGTACCGCCATCGGCTTTTGGAGAGTTGAGGGATCGCGTTCTCGTTGGACACTAGAATGACTCATGAACTGTGCCACCACAATCTGTTAGCACTGAAGACTTGCTGCTTAATGCAGAATGAGCCATAGATTGTAAATTGTCACATCGGAGTAACTCAACCCACAACAGATGCTCTGATGACCTCATTAAATGTAGGATCTCCAAGACTTAGTAACACTGTAAGATGCCTTCAATGATTAGTTCACTTTCCAAAGAAATGTCTTTCCTCTTACAAAAGCCTCTCCAAGGTCTGTTCTATTAAGCCATTGTTCTCCTTGGAGCTCCTCCTGTGTTACCCCTTCTTTCTGTCCCCCCGGGTCTAACTGAGAAGGTTGGACGTGTAAATATTGCTGTCCCCTTCCGCCTGACATTCGGTCAAGAACCGGATGGTCTTATATTTGGTGTTTGGGCGTACGACATTCAATACTATGCACAATTTTTCCTCAGCATGTGTCTGAATGCAGAATGTAGAGGTTTTCTAGGAACATTATGTAAAAAAAATATAAAATACCTTATTTAAATGAATGAAAATTATAATAAACCAAATATTAGGATATGAGGGTCTCATTCTGTCTCCTGTGTGTGTGCGTGATGAATTTCATGGTTAATAACACAACCTAAAGGACGATTTATGTCCAACAATCTCAGTCCACATTCCAGCAATGAGCTGAAAGCATCACAACTCTGGGTCTTCAAGAATTGCAGCACACAGGGGCCGATTCACAAAGCGTTTCTGTTTAATTAATTTGACTAACTCACTATTAACACACAATTTATCTCTCTTTCATGATGTATCTCTCCTTATCTAACTTAACTTCATGGTTTATCTCTCCTTGGACCGTGACACCAAATTGCGGTAATATTACCATTACTTACCCAGTAAGTACCATGAGTTACGCCGTAAGCACAACCTCAAGTTGCACAACTATTGCTACGATAATGTTACCAAATTAGTAACGCTCGTGACCGTAGCAACTGTTGCACTACTCCGAGTACCGCTTGTCACGCTAATAGCGTAACTGGCTATTCTTACTGCAGTAGTATGGGTAATATTACTACATTAGGCCCCTTATCTGTTCAGCTCATGAACAGAGATTTCTTTATCTTGTGCATTACCTCTCCTTAAAGAGAACCAGAGACCACGAGAAAAAGATGTTATACATACCTGGGGCTTCCTCCAGCCCCATAAGCCTGGATCACTCCCACGCCGCTGTCCTCTGCTGCCTCTGTCCGCCGGTACCGGGTCCCGTCATTTCGGTCAGTCGACGCAAGTGCAGTGTGCTCCCTCTGTACTGTGCATGCGTACAGAGGCAGAGGTAGCCTGGGCATGCGGAAGACTGGTCGTGTCCAGCAGAAGTGACAGGACCCGGTACCCGCATTAGAGGCAGAGGAGGACGGCAGAGTGGGAGCGATCCAGGCTAATGGGGCTGGAGGAAGCCCCAGGTATGTATAACATCTTTTTTTCATTTTTTAGAGAACGTTCATCTCTGGTTCCCTTTAAGGTGCCCGTACAGCAATCGATAATGGGCAGATTCGACCAGGAGACAAATCTCTCGCTGGGTGAATCTGATAAGAGAGAGTTCTGTTGGCTGCCCATACACCTCAGGCCGATCGATTTCAGCATGAAATCTCTCGGGAATCGGCTGAGGCCCCCACCACAATGCTGCTCCCCTAGTGTATAAATATGCCCCCCGTTTGCATTTATACTGCGCAGTGGGCGACACAGGACAACTAATGTATAAAGTCACATGCGGGGGGGGCACATTTATAATCAAGGGGAACAGTGGGGGGGGGGGGTTCGTCTCATTCGCCGTTCGTTCCGGTACCTCTTGACATTACCGCTGTGCACTACTGCCGTGGCACAGATCTCCATCATCTCTATAATAATTATCGGAACAGATGGTTGATCAGCCGCCAAGTCGAGAAATGTATGGCCACCTTTACAGTTATGGTGAAAAGTAAGTAAGCTTTGTGAATCAACCCCATTGTTCTTTGTCAGTAAAATACGAGGTAATCTCAAAATTACAGTAAAGAAATTGCTGGTCTGCTACATGGCAAGAAGAAACTCTTTTGTGAAAGAGAATTTTAACTTGTTAATTTGCTCACAAATAAATCTTTTCAGAGACTTCTCGTCAAAGTTTCTCTAGAGTACGAAGTGCAAAAAGTTGCAGTGAGAATCGGGGTCGGTTCAAACTAGGTCCACAGAACAGAAGACAGCAGACCACAACAATGCAAAATGGGCCCAATACTTTCCTATAGGAGAGCATGGATTCATTCACACATGTTCATCTCCAGGGATGTCCATCTCCAGTCCTCAAGGGACATATCCATGCCAATATTTGAGATGGACAGAAAAATGGAGAAATGTGTTTTATGTGATCCACACTTTTCCTAATTCAGTCCCATCAATTTATTTGAGCTGTGACAAAAATGTGTAAGGACCTTTGGCCCATGAAGAATGAAGTTGGACATCCTTGATCTACACCGTGTTCAGGTTTGTCCACTGCGTTTCCATTACATACAAACCCGAACTACATGAATTATTTATGCAATGATTACAGAGGCGCCAGCAGGATAAAATATGATCAATTTAAAAACAATAATAAAATCCGGGGGGTAAGGGTGGACTTACCTCCCTCGGAACCAAAAACACAACCACTGTAGAAAGTGTAGATAAAATTTAATCTGTACTCCAGAATAACAATTGCAACGCGTTTCGCGGGTCTCAAGCCCGCTTCCTCAGGCAAAATACAAAAACGGGAGCAGCTGTAACAACATAAATAAAAAACATCTGCAATTTACATATCATCTTAATATCTAAAAATTATCAAGAAGGTCATAAAAAACCTAAAAAATCATCAAAAAGGATTAAGGGTTTTTTGATCTATTATTTACCACAATATTAGTGATTCCCTAGAGGTGTGTACTTAATATTGTGCACTTTTTTCTATGTGCATGCTATCAGTAGACCTTAGTGTCCCATATCTTTCTATATCAAATCACCATGTCTATCAATTGACGATGTGGGACCTCCAAATATCATAAACCACAGTGCAATAATGTATCCGAATGATTCTTACCTCAGAAGTTGTGCACGTGCAGCGCAGCGCCTCTGTTACGAGCGGGCGCTGCACTGGCCACTGATATACTACATGACTGCTGTAATTGTGCCCAGCCGGAGGGTGTTTCCTGTTGGAGGCGTGGTTAATGCGGAATTCCGCTCTCCAACAAGCTAATTGGAGCCCCGCGCTAGGCGGAAATGTGTCTACTGTGGGCGGAAGTGCTCCGGCCGCCATGTTGGATAAGGGCACTGTCGGAGCGAAGGGTACACTCGCTCATTGTGACACCGTTCAGCTGGGGGAAGCACGTCATCTAAGGGCACCTCCACCACAGCTGCCATGATAGATGTGGGCTTACCTGTATGACAGGGGGAATGAGGGAGGGGAGTGACCGATTCTATACCCGACCTCATTGGTCGATGCAATATAAAAGGGAGAAGTGTAAAAGGTGTATGGAAATACACTGGAATCAATAAAGTAACGACCATACTGGCAATAATAATTACAACCCTAATGATGGTAATAAAAGTCACCTCAGCCTACGTGTTAGTATAGGGCATGGTGGGGGTGTGTATGAATCTATACAGCGCAATTGCACTGTGTAAAATCTGTGTGCAGAAAAACGGACTTGCCCTCATATAATGAAGGACACGAGGATATGTACGCCTCAGGATGCAGATCATATACACACCCATACCCGTGTACTCCATCTGTAGGGAGGACATACATATGCAGATAAATAAATCGCTTATCCATACAATAATAATAATCAACAATAAAAGTGTTACATTGGTTAGTTGATTGATCGATCAACAATGAGAATAAGACTGACAATACTAATAAAAATAAAAGTAATTTAAATATTTTTTTTTAAAAAGAGCAACTGTGGGTATATCTTCTATTCCTGTATAGTTGTATAGTTATGTTCTGGATATATATTTTTTTCAACTGTATAAAATGTATAATAATACTTGCTCTGGGAGCTGATATAGGTATCGGCTCCATTTACATGTCACATATAAACCTCTACCATATGTGTCTATCCCTAATGTATACTTGTTAAATGCTTCGTGAGGGTAGGGAAGGGGGAGGAAGAAGAGGGGGGGGGGGGGGAGGGGGAGGACCGACTTCCTTCTGAGAGGAGAAGGAAACATAACTAGAAAGGTTTCTCTAATTGTTCATTTAGTCCCACTGGAACTAATGTTTTCAAGGTTTGTATCCAGAAGATCTCCCTATTTTTCAGAGTCTGGACAGCATTGGCGCTCATGGGGTTTATGGCTTCTATTGCCATAAAGGACACTTCTACTGGATTCCTGTTATGGACAGTATCAAAATGTCGAGACAGACTGTGGTTTGGGAATCCTTTTTCAATGTTGCGCCTATGTTGTCCTATTCTGTCCCGCCATAGTTGCGTTGTACGGCCAACATACTGTAGGCCGCACGGGCAGGATGCCACATAGATTACAAATCTGGTTTCGCAGTTAATGTATTTTTGAATGGGGTAGGTATTGTTGTTACTGAATGCTATGATGCAATTGGAGCTGACAATAGAACTGCAGGCCAGGCAACGTTTCTTTTGACATGTGTAGCAGCCTGCTGGTTGTGTCGGTGTGGATGTTTTTGTTTTAAGTTTACTTGGGGCTAGGAGATTTCGGAGATTAGGCGCCCTGCGGTACGTCATGATTGGTCTGATTGGAATAGACTCACGTAAAAACGGATCTTGTCTCAAAATCTCCCACCTATTGGTGAGTATATCTTTTAGGGCCTTGTGTTGTGCACTATATCTCGTGATGAATCTAAGTGTATTTTCAGGTTCTATGTGTGCATTGTCAATTTTGGCAGTTGTACCTTGTGCACGTTTTGCTCTGGTTCTTGCATTCTGTATGAGCTTTTTTGGGTACTTACGTTCTTGAAATTTCTTAACCAGGATTTTGGATTGTGTATTGTAATCCTTAATGTCTGTACAGTTTCTATAAACACGCTGGAATTGATTGTATGGGGTGTTTAGAGTCCAGGGCTTGTAATGAAAGCTCTTAAAATGAATATAATTGTTGGAATCAACAGTCTTAAAAAATGTTTTGGTTTTTATCTGTCCATATTCATGGAACAAGACCAGGTCCAGAAAATTCATGGATACATTACTATGTTGTGATGTGAAGGAAACTTAATAGAAACACTGCATAGAGTTGGTTGGCGAAAATGTCAAGATGAGGTGTCAAGCTAAAGAACGGCATGATATAAAGGTGGATGGAACAGAGGAGGCGGATCAGCTGATGTGAAAGCGTGGTCGCCTGCAGTTCTGACACTTCAAAGTTTCGTGCTGGGAGTAGCAGAAATGTTACATGAGCTGAAAGAAGGCAGTCCCCTGGTGTGTGGTGAAAGGTGTTATGTTGACATGGTAACAAGGGGAGGAACAAAAGAAGCCTGTATACGCAAAGCCGGGGCTGCATAAAAGAGATCCCTGCCCACCTGTCACTCATCCTGACGAAGCTCGCGGTGGGCGGGCGCAACGCGTCGATGGGCGGGGTCACGTCCCGTCCTGTGTTAGAGCGTCTCACTACATGCTGACAAGCTGAGAGAGGACCCAAGGTGTGCTGAGCCGCCGCTCCCCGCTGTAATCCAAAGTGTGGTAGAGCCAGGTGGTGAAGATAGCTGCATGCAGAGCACTGGAAACCGGAAGAGCAGAGCAACTACTGTACTGACATCGGACTGGTGAGATCGGCTGGTCGGCCATACAGTTTAGTGCCTATGCATGCCCTTGGTGTCAGTGAAAGTCTGCTGCGCGGGGACCCTCTCTATCTGGCAGCATACCATCTATTCATGGCCCAGGGATAGTTCGCTTTATGTTCCTTCCCTCCCACTCTGAAGAAAAGATCCGGAGTAGCGTGGTACCGGTACCAGTGTGGGTGAGGTATGAGTAATGCGTGCTGGGTCATGTGTGAGGAGCGCTCCACAGGCAGTTTTAAGTGTTTTTAGGTATTGTGGATCCTATTATGTGGAATTTTGTACTGATTAAAGGTTTATATTTGATTGGATAAGTCCACGAGCAGTTACTATAATACATTGAAATTATATAGAGTGATGTGAAGGACAGGCCTACTCTGTTGGAATTAAGATAGTTAAGGAAGTGCGGTATGCGCAGTGGGTCACCCTTCCAAATGAATACCAAATCATCTATATAGCGCTTGTAGAGCACTATATGTTCCCAAAAGGGGTTGTTGTGATAGATGTATAATTTTTTAAAAAATCCCATGGCCAGATTGGCATAACTGGGTGCGAAACTGTTGCCCATGGCCGTACCCCCTACCTGACGGTAGATGGTATCCATAAAGGAAAAGTAATTGTGTGTTAAAATAAATTCCACACATTGGGTAAGGAATGTCTTTTGAATCTGTGGCATATCAGTATCAAAGTTGAGATAAAACTGTACTGCTTCAACCCCAAAGGCATGGGGGATGTTGGTATACAGGGCTGACACGTCACATGTCAGCCAAGTATATTCCGAACTCCACCCATAATCCTTCAGCATGTCCATCAAGTGTTTGGAATCTTTGGTATATGATTCCAAACTTAGAACGTGTTTTTGTAGATGGCGGTCCACAAATCTGGACAAGTTACAGGTTACAGAGTCGATACCCGAAATTATCGGCCTGCCGGGGGGCTTTTGCAAACTTTTATGAATTTTGGGTAGTTGGTAAAAATATGGAACAGATGGATTTTCAATAATAATGAAACTACGCTCCCCTTTTGTAATCAATCCCTCCATATGGGCCTTGTTGATAAAGGTTTTCAGCAAATTGTGGTATATACGTGTGGGGTCTTCCTTAAGTATTTCATAACTGTTCGAATCACCTAGGAGGCGAAGAGATTCCTGGACATAATCCTGTTTATTCAAGATAACTATGCCTCCCCCTTTATCAGCAGGTTTTATGATAAGGTTTGGATTCCTTCTTAGCTGGTTTAGTGCTGTTTTCTCAGCTTGAGTGAGGTTGGAGGGGTAGTCAAAGGACTCTTGACAGAGTGCCTGGACATCCTCCAACACCATTGCGTAAAATGTCTCTATGAAATTGCCTTTGGAGCCTGTAGGATAGAATCTGGACCGTCCTTTGAGGGATGTGGTTATGCACTTTTCTAGTTCTATTTCTTGTTCATTTACTGTAACCAGAGTGTCTGATGCTTCCTGGGTAAGTATGGGTTTTTGAGTTTTTTCTATTTGTTTCAGAGCAAAATGTCTCTTAAGTGTTAACTTTCGGACAAAGGAATTTAGATCTGAAAACAATTCACTAAGTTGAGTGGTATTGGTTGGACAGAATGACAGGCCTCGATTGAGTACCTTCATTTCATTCTGTTTCAATATATGATCTGAAAGATTAAAAATAGATTTGGTCTGTCCCTCTGTGGTGCCCATTACATTCTGTTCCTTTTTTCCCCCTTTCCCTCTGGATCCCCGTTTTCGATGTTTGGAAGCGGTCTTTTTCGAATAGCCTTGGGTTGAAGTACGATCTTGGATGCCTTTGGACTGGGTAGTTGTTTGTGGAGCGGGTCTGGTACGTGATTGTTGAAGGTGGTAGGCAACTCTAAAAAAGACTCCGATTGATCGCTTGTGATATCTAAGGGACCTGTGTGAATAGATGTGGTGTCTTCTTCCCTTATGGTGCTATGTGATCCTGGGGAGGAGGGTGTTGTGTAGGGGTCCTGTGTTCCATAGGTGCTTAATTGGCTAAGAGTGGTCTCCCCAGAACTGCCAATGGGATCAATTGTCGAAGGAGGAGAGACCATGGCGTTTCTATTCGGAGAGCATGTCAGGTCCTCAGAGACCCTTCTATGTGACTCTATGTTAATGGTTTGTACCGGATCTGGCTTCTCCAGTGTAGTACTTTCACTCGTGTTGGATTGGGTCTGGGTATTGGATATTGACCCAGTGGGCGTAGCTGCTAACAAATCAGTGGCTCTGACTGGCAGATTGGTGGTGTGTCTAAACAAGGTGGGTGGTGGGGGTCCTTTGGAGAAAATACATTTTGGTGTTTTTAGCAGGCCCACTATGGTACTACTTCCTGTTTTGGGCTGTGAACTGTTTTTCTTTGTTTTGTGCTGGTCAATTTTCTTTGTGATCGGTTGTGTTATCCGTACTGGATTATCTGGTGTTATGATGTTGATAGAAAAAAGGTTTTTTGAAGGTGGTAGTCTAGAGAAGATAAACTTCTCTGAGTTTGAGGGCATTGGGGTGTGTATATTGGGAGTGATGGTCTACTGATAGCATGCACATAGAAAAAAGTGCACAATATTAAGTACACACCTCTAGGGAATCACTAATATTGTGGTAAATAATAGATCAAAAAACCCTTAATCCTTTTTGATGATTTTTTAGGTTTTTTATGACCTTCTTGATAATTTTTAGATATTAAGATGATATGTAAATTGCAGATGTTTTTTATTTATGTTGTTACAGCTGCTCCCGTTTTTGTATTTTGCCTGAGGAAGCGGGCTTGAGACCCGCGAAACGCGTTGCAATTGTTATTCTGGAGTACAGATTAAATTTTATCTACACTTTCTACAGTGGTTGTGTTTTTGGTTCCGAGGGAGGTAAGTCCACCCTTACCCCCCGGATTTTATTATTGTTTTTAAATTGATCATATTTTATCCTGCTGGCGCCTCTGTAATCATTGCATACTATTATCCACCTGGTGGATGGGTGCGAGCACCCCTTCTTTCCTACTACAGAGAGCGACTTCTTAGCCTGAGTGGGGACAGGCCTAATATCCCCATCCGCGCTATAAGTGGTTGCCTGATACCCGGCAACCCATGTTTGTGAGTATATCTCTGATTACTTATCACAATTATTCAAATGATTTCAGTAATACACTATTGGGGGCTCCCGGTTTTCTTCTTGTGTTTTTATCCTATATATCTACTCGTGGAATTCTCCATTGAGCAATCGGTGGCAGACCCCAATTGACGAAAATGAATTTTATCGAGTGTCGGAACACCCATAGAATCGACCTTTTGTCTGCGTTCAAGAGGCCAATAGTATCGAGCACACCTGGTCAGATACAGGAAGAGAACAATACTAACAATGAGATTCAAATAGATCTAAAACCCATATTTCAAAAACTGGAAAATGCGTTAAAAGATGAATTCTTCAATCAAGCAGACATCTCAATGCAACAAGCATACATAGATGAAAAGATATCCCCTGACGGTATCAGAGTAAAGACCCTATCAGCCTTTCCGAAGGATACCGTATTCACAGAGGATTGGTACGAGTATCTAGAGACCTGCACACAGGGGATGATGCATAGACTTATAAACAAACGTACTACACTTATTGAAGAGATACAACCTAAGATAACTGAATATAGAAATGCCCTAGCACCTTATACTAACAACATTAAATACCATACCCTCATGTCTGGTCTCATTACCAGAGTAAAAAAATTTGAACAAGAGACCATTGATAAAAAACTAAATAAGCTCAATAGAGACAGATTGGCATACGCTGAGCATAGGGAACGGGAACGGAAACCCAAATTCCTACCCATACACCCACCCCCTCCCCCACCACCTACAGGACCCCGGTTGGTAGACAAGACACATCCTGGTTCTATAGTAGGTATTCCCAAACTGATGAACCTAAGCATTCCCCCACCGCCCTTCCTATATCCCAATTTTCCCCCGCCACCTCTTCCAATACACAATTCTGACCCAAAAGACCAAATAGGGACAGTTAATCATACACCAACAGAACATG
This sequence comes from Hyperolius riggenbachi, assembly GCF_040937935.1. Lineage (NCBI taxonomy): Eukaryota > Metazoa > Chordata > Amphibia > Anura > Hyperoliidae > Hyperolius > Hyperolius riggenbachi. Next base: position 31,607,928 of record NC_090650.1, on the reverse strand, counting down.
AATCTATTAAAAACATCACTCCCAATATACACACCCCAATGCCCTCAAACTCAGAGAAGTTTATCTTCTCTAGACTACCACCTTCAAAAAACCTTTTTTCTATCAACATCAGAACACCAGATAATCCAGTACGGATAACACAACCGATCACAAAGAAAATTGACCAGCACAAAACAAAGAAAAACAGTTCACAGCCCAAAACAGGAAGTAGTACCATAGTGGGCCTGCTAAAAACACCAAAATGTATTTTCTCCAAAGGACCCCCACCACCCACCTTGTTTAGACACACCACCAATCTGCCAGTCAGAGCCACTGATTTGTTAGCAGCTACGCCCACTGGGTCAATATCCAATACCCAGACCCAATCCAACACGAGTGAAAATACTACACTGGAGAAGCCAGATTCGGTACAAACCATTAACATAGAGTCACATAGAAGGGTCTCTGAGGACCTGACATGCTCTCCGAATAGAAACGCCATGGTCTCTCCTCCTTCGACAATTGATCCCATTGGCAGTTCTGGGGAGACCACTCTTAGCCAATTAAGCACCTATGGAACACAGGACCCCTACACAACACCCTCCTCCCCAGGATCACATAGCACCATAAGGGAAGAAGACACCACATCTATTCACACAGGTCCCTTAGATATCACAAGCGATCAATCGGAGTCTTTTTTAGAGTTGCCTACCACCTTCAACAATCACCCACCAGACCCGCTCCACAAACAACTACCCAGTCCAAAGGCATCCAAGATCGTACTTCAACCCAAGGCTATTCGAAAAAGACCGCTTCCAAACATCGAAAACGGGGATCCAGAGGGAAAGGGGGAAAAAAGGAACAGAATGTAATGGGCACCACAGAGGGACAGACCAAATCTATTTTTAATCTTTCAGATCATATATTGAAACAGAATGAAATGAAGGTACTCAATCGAGGCCTGTCATTCTGTCCAACCAATACCACTCAACTTAGTGAATTGTTTTCAGATCTAAATTCCTTTGTCCGAAAGTTAACACTTAAGAGACATTTTGCTCTGAAACAAATAGAAAAAACTCAAAAACCCATACTTACCCAGGAAGCATCAGACACTCTGGTTACAGTAAACGAACAAGAAATAGAATTAGAAAAGTGCATAACCACATCCCTCAAAGGACGGTCCAGATTCTATCCTACAGGCTCCAAGGGCAATTTCATAGAGACATTTTACGCAATGGTGTTGGAGGATGTCCAGGCACTCTGTCAAGAGTCCTTTGACTACCCCTCCAACCTCACTCAAGCTGAGAAAACAGCACTAAACCAGCTAAGAAGGAATCCAAACCTTATCATAAAACCTGCTGATAAAGGGGGAGGCATAGTTATCTTGAATAAACAGGATTATGTCCAGGAATCTCTTCGCCTCCTAGGTGATTCGAACAGTTATGAAATACTTAAGGAAGACCCCACACGTATATACCATAATTTGCTGAAAACCTTTATCAACAAGGCCCATATGGAGGGATTGATTACAAAAGGGGAGCCTAGTTTCATTATTATTGAGAATCCATCTGTTCCATATTTTTACCAACTACCCAAAATTCATAAAAGTTTGCAAAAGCCCCCCGGCAGGCCGATAATTTCGGGTATCGACTCTGTAACCTGTAACTTGTCCAGATTTGTGGACCGCCATCTACAAAAACACGTTCTAAGTTTGGAATCATATACCAAAGATTCCAAACACTTGATTGACATGCTGAAGGATTATGGGTGGAGTTCGGAATATACATGGCTGACATGTGACGTGTCAGCCCTGTATACCAACATCCCCCATGCCTTTGGGGTTGAAGCAGTACAGTTTTATCTCAACTTTGATACTGATATGCCACAGATTCAAAAGACATTCCTTACCCAATGTGTGGAATTTATTTTAACACACAATTACTTTTCCTTTATGGATACCATCTACCGTCAGGTAGGGGGTACGGCCATGGGCAGCAGTTTCGCACCCAGTTATGCCAATCTGGCCATGGGATTTTTTGAAAAATTATACATCTATCACAACAACCCCTTTTGGGAACATATAGTGCTCTACAAGCGCTATATAGATGATTTGGTATTCATTTGGAAGGGTGACCCACTGCGCATACCGCACTTCCTTAACTATCTTAATTACAACAGAGTAGGCCTGTCCTTCACATCACAACATAGTAATGTATCCATGAATTTTCTGGACCTGGTCTTGTTCCATGAATATGGACAGATAAAAACCAAAACATTTTTTAAGACTGTTGATTCCAACAATTATATTCATTTTAAGAGCTTTCATTACAAGCCCTGGACTCTAAACACCCCATACAATCAATTCCAGCGTGTTTATAGAAACTGTACAGACATTAAGGATTACAATACACAATCCAAAATCCTGGTTAAGAAATTTCAAGAACGTTAGTACCCAAAAAAGCTCATACAGAATGCAAGAACCAGAGCAAAACGTGCACAAGGTACAACTGCCAAAATTGACAATGCACACATAGAACCTGAAAATACACTTAGATTCATCACGAAATATAGTGCACAACACAAGGCCCTAAAAGATATACTCACCAATAGGTGGGAGATTTTGAGACAAGATCCGTTTTTACGTGCGTCTATTCCAATCAGACCAATCATGACGTACCGCAGGGCGCCTAATCTCCGAAATCTCCTAGCCCCAAGTAAACTTAAAACAAAAACATCCACACCCACACAACCAGCAGGCTGCTACACATGTCAAAAGAAACGTTGCCTGGCCTGCAGTTCTATTGTCAGCTCCAATTGCATCATAGCATTCAGTAACAACAATACCTACCCCATTCAAAAATACATTAACTGTGAAACCAGAGTTGTAATCTATGTGGCATCCTGCCCGTGCGGCCTACAGTATGTTGGCCGTACAACGCAACTATGGCGGGACAGAATAGGACAACATAGGCGCAACATTGAAAAAGGATTCCCAAACCACAGTCTGTCTCGACATTTTGATACTGTCCATAACAGGAATCCAGTAGAAGTGTCCTTTATGGCAATAGAAGCCATAAACCCCATGAGCGCCAATGCTGTCCAGACTCTGAAAAATAGGGAGATCTTCTGGATACAAACCTTGAAAACATTAGTTCCAGTGGGACTAAATGAACAATTAGAGAAACCTTTCTAGTTATGTTTCCTTCTCCTCTCAGAAGGAAGTCGGTCCTCCCCCTCCCCCCCCCCCCTCTTCTTCCTCCCCCTTCCCTACCCTCACGAAGCATTTAACAAGTATACATTAGGGATAGACACATATGGTAGAGGTTTATATGTAATTATACATTTTATACAGTTGAAAAAAATATATATCCAGAACATAACTATACAACTATACAGGAATAGAAGATATACCCACAGTTGCTCTTTTTTAAAAAAAAAATGTAAATTACTTTTATTTTTATTAGTATTGTCAGTCTTATTCTCATTGTTGATCGATCAATCAACTAACCAATGTAACACTTTTATTGTTGATTATTATTATTGTATGGATAAGCGATTTATTTATCTGCATATGTATGTCCTCCCTACAGATGGAGTACACGGGTATGGGTGTGTATATGATCTGCATCCTGAGGCGTACATATCCTCCTTGTGTCCTTCATTATATGAGGGCAAGTCCGTTTTTATGCACACAGATTTTACACAGTGCAATTGCGCTGTATAGATTCATACACACCCCCACCATGCCCTATACTAACACGTAGGCTGAGGTGACTTTTATTACCATCATTAGGGTTGTAATTATTATTGCCAGTATGGTCGTTACTTTATTGATTCCAGTGTATTTCCGTACACCTTTTACACTTCTCCCTTTTATATTGCATCGACCAATGAGGTCGGGTATAGAATCGGTCACTCCCCTCCCTCATTCCCCCTGTCATACAGGTAAGCCCACATCTATCATGGCAGCTGTGGTGGAGGTGCCCTTAGATGACGTGCTTCCCCCAGCTGAACGGTGTCACAATGAGCGAGTGTACCCTTCGCTCCGACAGTGCCCTTATCCAATATGGCGGCCGGAGCACTTCCGCCCATAGTAGACACATTTCCGCCTAGCGCGGGGCTCCAATTAGCTTGTTGGAGAGCGGAATTCCGCATTAACCACGCCTCCAACAGGAAACACCCTCCGGCTGGGCACAATTACAGCAGTCATGTAGTATATCAGTGGCCAGTGCAGCGCCCGCTCGTAACAGAGGCGCTGCGCTGCACGTGCACAACTTCTGAGGTAAGAATCATTCGGATACATTATTGCACTGTGGTTTATGATATTTGGAGGTCCCACATCGTCAATTGATAGACATGGTGATTTGATATAGAAAGATATGGGACACTAAGGTCTACTGATAGCATGCACATAGAAAAAAGTGCACAATATTAAGTACACACCTCTAAGGAATCACTAATATTGTGGTAAATAATAGATCAAAAAACCCTTAATCCTTTTTCATGATTTTTTAGGTTTTTTATGACCTTCTTGATAATTTTTAGATATTAAGATGATATGTAAATTGCAGATGTTTTTTATTTATGTTGTTACAGCTGCTCCCGTTTTTGTATTTTGCCTGAGGAAGCGGGCTTGAGACCCGCGAAACGCGTTGCAATTGTTATTCTGGAGTACAGATTAAATTCTATCTACACTTTCTACAGTGGTTGTGTTTTTGGTTCCGAGGGAGGTAAGTCCACCCTTACCCCCCGGATTTTATTATTGTTTTTAAATTGATCATATTTTATCCTGCTGGCGCCTCTGTAATCTATGCATACTATTATCCACCTGGTGGATGGGTGCGAGCACCCCTTCTTTCCTACTACAGAGAGCGACTTCTTAGCCTGAGTGGGGACAGGCCTAATATCCCCATCCGCGCTATAAGTGGTTGCCTGATACCCGGCAACCCATGTTTGTTAGTATATCTCTGATTACTTATCACAATTATTCAAATTATTTCAGTAATACACTATTGGGGGCTCCCGGTTTTCTTCTTGTGTTTTTATCCTATACATGAATTATTTGGACATTGGCTTTGTTTCCGTAGAATGGCACCCATTTGCTCCAAAGTGCAGCTTGTCCTGAAGACACTGCCACTGGCCAGCAGAGCATATGGTGTAACCGTACTGTATGGATAAGCTGCCACCCAGCACAGTGTGATACAAGCTCTATACCATCCATTGGCAAACTCAGTAAAATGAAAACAAGCTTACAAAATACGATAACGATTTCTTCCTAAGGACCAGCTATGGAAGCCAGGAGAAGAAATCATCGTGTTTTGACCGCTTGTTTTTGCTCTTTCAATCTGTAGAGTAGCAAGTCAAATATTATTCTCACTAAGAAGTTTTTGCTCTAACTGATGGCTAACAAGTTGGTACAAAACTCTATTACCGAGTATGTAGAGAAATCCATAAATTTCAACATTCTGGCGCTGACAAGAATGTTTTGCCGTAATTTATTCTTTTGGAAATTGGTGTCTGGAGACTTATCCCTCTGCGCTTGTTAATGATCAGTAAAATCACCATGAGTGTTTAACATACAGCAAAACGTCTTTTATGGGATTCATCTGCATGAAATGGAGATACTATTCCTTCGGGCTTGATAATCAAAAAATTCAGCTGCTTAATGGTGTACATCAATGAATTCAAGCCTTCACTGTTTTTATGAGTACACCTTCTAGACTTGTAGTAGGACCTTCAAGAAAGTTCTCAAATTCAAAGTCCATTCGTAGGCCTCAATTCACTAAACTTATCTCCTGTCTTTAATAACTCTTCTAGAGTTGTTACCATGGTGATAAGGCATGTAGTATTCAGGAAACATTTTACCTCAGGCAAGCCTAAAGTTAACTCTTCTGTCTTTAAATTAACTCTCCAATCCTTAAAATAACTCCAGAGTTAAAGACAGGCTGTTAATTAGCTGCATGTGAAATTAACTACAGAGGAGGTAAATTAACTACAGAGGAGGTAAATTAACTACAGAGGAGGTAAATTAACTACAGGAGAGGTAACTTAAGGAATGAAGAGGTAAGATAACTCTCTCACGTGTGGAGGTAAGTTTTCTCTTGCCTTATTATCTCTAGCATGATCTTAGTGAATTGAGGCCATAGTGTCTTAAAGAGAAACTCCAACCAAGAATTGAACTTTATCCCAATCAGTAGCTGATACCCCCTTTTGCATGAGAAATAGAATGATTTTCACAAACAGACCATCAGGGGGCGCTGTGTGACTGATTTTGTGCTGAAACCACTCCCACTAGAGGCTCTGAATACCGCGGTACTCCTGGCAACTGTAACAATGTTCACACACAGGAAATGGCTGTTTACAACTGTCTAACAGCCAGAACAGCTAGAAACAGATACATAACATGCCCACAGTAACAATGTCACCATGTAATAAATGTCAGAATGTGAATCTGGGAGAGGAAAGATTTTACAATGGGCAAACACTGACTAAATCATTTATACATAATTATGGTAAAAATGAAGCACTTTTTTTATTACATTATTTTCACTGGAGTTCCTCTTTAAGTCATATACTTGTCATAGGAGCAAACAGTAATTTGCGTGCCTCTGTGACCAGTCTCAAAAGTAGGTTCCATTATACTGAAAGGGTTTATCAGACACACATTGACCAACCACAGCCGGAGTCCAACGATCAATGTTCACTTTACTGAAGGTATCGTCTGCAGGCCTCACTATAACTGTTGAGCGACTGGCAACCGATGGGTCCTCATCAAAGAAGTTGAAGGGACGGAGAAAGAATCCCACCGCATTCCCTGGGGTGGAGGTGTTGGGGATGTCTTCTGAGTGCGGTATGTGAAGGAACCCAACAGTTACCCAGGCCACAAGATCCTGAACAAAAAGAGTGCAATGTAGTAAGGAACCCATGAGAAACATGCTATCTATTAATGAATAATGCCCTAATTAATTTTATATTTATTTTCAGGTGGACAATAAGGTGTTAGCATCTCTATTGGTCCTCTATGTTTTTTCTCCGATACTTGTAAAATTATCCAGAGCCACAGACACAAGTCCATCCTATTTATCCTCCTTACTGCTTCTATAGCTAACACAAGGAGTTTTGAATCAGGGTGATACCATTTATTGGCCAACTTAAAAGAGCTAATGGGGTCAGCTGGATAGCGCACTGCTAAGGCAGTTGCCTTTGTTGTGTGATTACAGCCCTTGACCAGGGTTTGAACCACGGCTCATGCCAATAAGTAAAACAGTAAGGATTCTTTGGGCAAGGCTCCCTAATGATCTTGGTCCACCCTAAGTGGCTGCAGCCCTGAAACGCTTTGAGTCCACCAGGAGAAAAGCACAATATAAATGTTCTGTGTCTTGTCAGACTCTATTCCTGTATGCTGACAAGATATTAGAACAGACAGCTCACAGAGTATACATCTAACATTAAAAGGATGTATATGTTACGGCCACTTTGGGTTCTGGCCGGACAAAACTAGAAGTGGCCGTCTCACTGCTGCCAATGTGCGAAATGAATTAGATTCCCGGCGGCAATGTGAGAAATGAAACTGGCTCCTCACCCTGCCCACCTCCTATCCAGCTCTGGCAGCTGAGGACACGCATTCCCCCAGAGTAGTTTGTTGCGGCAGGGAATCCTGCCATTCGTTTCTGCAGAGCAGGTGCTGGCAGAAGCAATGTCTGCAGCCTTCCCTCTCTGCTTCCCTGCCACACCGAACGACTCTGAGGGAATGTGCGCGTCTCCGACTGCTAGAGCTGAATAGGAGGTGGGCAGGGGGGAGAGCCAGTGCCAAGGAGCCAGCTTCATTTTTCACTTTGGCACATTGGGAATTAATTTCTCACGTTGGCCACAGTGAGAAGGCCACTTCTAGTTTTGAGTGGCCAGACTTCAGGTTCTGGCCATGACATATATAAGCTGTAAGTGGTTGGAAATGACTGATTCTCATGTAAACTAGTCTATTCCCTTCAGACACTGACCAAACCATGCGTCCTGCAGAATCTGACACAGGAAGTAGCTCCCTAGAGCAGCCGGTATGGTCAGAACTCAAAGAAGAGTGTTCAGGTCATATATCTAGAACACTACGATTCGTTGTGATCACTTCCTGCTTTAGCACATGATTATGACCAGCAAATCAGAGCATTAGAAATTCATCACCTGACCAAACTGATCACAGGACTCTCCACAGGTACTGGTAACGGAGCAGTGCTTTTCAGCGCTGCTAGCTTTGGGCGCAGCCAGCGCCGCCATAGACTGTAATAGGAATCAGTCTATAGCGGCGCTCAGTGAGGAAGGTCGGCTCCGTCAGAAGACGGAGCCGAAGTTGTTTAAAAAACACAATAATTCGGCCTCCAGCGATCGCTGGAAGCCGAATTATTTCATTCCCCCACTATCCATGTCGGCCTGGAGGGGGAATAGTAATTAAAACGTCCCGGACTTGTGCAGAAGCAGGACCAGCCATTTAACAGCTGGATCCTGCGCCCAAGTCTACCAGCGCCGTATTCAAATGTACGCACTGGTAAGGATGGCGAGCAAAATTACTTCTCCCCTCTAGAAGCACAAGTTGCTGACTTCTCATTGCCATACCTGGAATCCTCCCTATTCTTTTAGATTGTAAGCTGGCAGGGGCAGCATTCTCTCCTCCAATTATTTCTTATAATGACTGTATATTTTGATACACTTGTCACCAATGATGATGTTGATTACCATTATGTACACGTATTTGTTTCTTCACTTGTACGGCTATACAAGAGAACAAGAGGACAACGCTACAGTATATAAATCATCAGCACAGCAAAGTCCCCAGTTTGCGTCACCGGCTGGGATCACCTGATGCTAAGTACATGCCGCTTGCATGATTAACTGGCCTAAAAGCAGAAACCTCAACTCTCCCCTATCCCCAACCTTCCCCCCCCCCCCCCCCCCTTCAGTGTGGCATGAAATGATGGTGTTGAAGGCTCAGTAAGTATTTAATTCCTGCAAAAATCACCTGCAAACCCCCCAAAACACAGTCCCCGTTTTCCCCTCAGGCATGCCGGTTAGTTGAGACTTCTGGTTGCCTGAGTTCCGGATAACGAGTACTTTGCTGTAGTAATAATAATAATGTTAGTTTAAAAAAATATATATTATATAGATATGCTCAGTCGCTTATGTTTTCCAAGCTTTCTCTAACCTCAGCAAATTAAGTCCCATTGCTTCTGATTTAGATCGTAACTAGGGGTGGTTAATGACATGCAAATTGTATGCAGCTTAGAATTGGGCTAATCAAATTTAGCAAGAAGTGCATCTGATTGGACCAGTTCCACGCTGTGTACAATTTGCATGCATGTCGGAGTCATTTGCATCTTATTGACGATCCTTAGGCCACATACACACATCAGACCAAAGTCTTTTGAAAATGAAAGCTCACAGAACAATTTTACCCCCTTCCATGTAGTATGAGAGCCATACCTTCACAGTCTATTCTATGGAGCTGAACTCCCCATCATAAAAAAATCTTTGCAAGATGCTGCACACACAGATGCTGTACAGACACAAAAGATCTGTTTCTGCCAAAGATCCGTTCCTGCAAATTGCATTCATAGTCTATGAGATCTGCAGATCATCATACACACCTTGTTTAACTGACATTCATCTGCAGATCAGACAATCCTCTGCAGATCTGAAAATCCATCCTGGTGGATCTGATCTGCAGATGAATGTGTGTTAAACAAGGTGTGTATGATGATCTGCAGATCTCATAGACTATGAATGCATTTTGCAGGAACGGATCTTTTGCAGATACTGATCTGTTGCATCTGTACAGCATCTGTGTGTGCAGCATCTTGCAAAGATTTCTATCTGATGGGGAGTTCAGCTCCATAGAATAGACTGTGAAGGTATGGCTCTCGTACTACATGAAGGGTGGTAAGATTGGTCTGTGGTCTTTCATTTTCCAAAGACTATGGTCTGATGTGTGTATGTGGCCTTTAGTTATAACTAGGGATGATCAATGAGATGCAAATATTTCAAAGTTCATGCAGGATTATGTAAACTTTAATGCAAATATATGCAGCTTGAAAATGGAACAATCAAGTCCCAACAAGGTTTAAAGTTATTGGTCAATTTTCAAGCTACATATATTTGCATACAATTTACATAATCCTGCGTCAACTCTGAAATATTTGCATCTCACGGGCTGTCCCTCTCCTGTGGAACTCCCTCCCTCAGCCGGTTCGTCATGCCACGAGTCTGGAAACCTTCAAACGTACTCTGAAAACACACCGGTTCAGACGAGCCTATAATTTGCTATAGGCAGCACTGAAGGCACACTGGCTCACCCACTAATCCTTGTGTTTCCTTCCCTTTTGTTTCCTCCCCACTACCCTCTAGATTGTAAGCTCGCAAGGGCAGGGACCTGCTCCTAGTGTTTCTCATACTGCTGTTCAGGGCCGGCCCTAGACTTTTTGCCGCCTGAGGGGGCATTGGGCCTAGCGGCGGGGAGGAGGTCGTACCCCCCCTCCCTCGCCTGGGTCCCCCGAACTGCGCTCCCCTCCAGCCTTACATAGAAGAAGCAGACGCTATTTGTAAGACACACGGGCGGGGAGGACTCACCTCTTCCCAGCGTGCGCTCCACTGACATCACTTCCTGCAGCGTTGCAGGAAGTGACGTCAGTGGAGCGCACGCTGGATCGAGGAAGAGGTGAGTCCTCTCCGCCCGTGCCTCTTACAAATAGCGGCTGCTTCTATGTAAGGCTGGAGGGGAGCGGAGGACGGGGGACCCAGGCGAGGGAGGGGGGGGGTCCGACCCCCCCTCCCCGCCGCTAGGCCCAATACCCCCGTCCTGCCAGCTACCCCTCCAGCTCGGCGGCCGGCTCCCCGCACGGACGGGCGGATGCCGCCCCTGGAAATTTGCCGCCTGAGACAAAAGTTTCACCCCACCTCATGAGCGGGCCGGCCCTGCTGCTGTTATTTTAACATATGTACAAGTACCAACACACATCAACTATGTATTTATCTATATTTATTCTATTCAATGTCATGACTGTACAGTGTCTTGTATTTCTTATGTATATTTGTTCCCCATTATTTGTTTGTATTATGTACAGCGCTACGGAAGATGGTGGCGCTATATAAATAAAAAATAATAATAATTGATCATCCCTAGCCATAGCTAAAGCTTCCTGCAAAGTGAGAGGGATACGGAGACTGCCATATTTATTTCCTTTTAAGCAATACTAGTTGCCTGGCTGTCCTGCTCATCCTCTGCCTCTAATACTTTTAGCAATAAAACCCTGAAAAAGCATGCAGCAGATCAGGTGTAGAGATAGCCCGAAATGCTCGCTGGCGGAAAGTTCTCATTTAACGCAAATTCGCGTTCGCATTCTTTCCATTAGACTCACTAGCCACTGACTTTAGCGGTTGATAGCAAAACCGCCGTACATGCCAGAAACATCACATTTGCAGGGAATGTTAAGCAGAACAGTGAGAAAAATAGAGACCTTTTAGTTTTTGAGAATATCCATTTTAAATGTCTTGGGCTGAGTGTGGGAAATGTTTCAATGGCCACCAAATTTAGCGGTTAATAGCAATGCCCCTGAACATGCTAGAAACACCAAATTTGCATGTAGGGATGTTAAGGACAGTGGGAACAAGAGGGGGAAAAAACATTTTTCAAAAAGACCATATAGTGTTTGAGAAAATCGATTTTAAAGTTCCTGGGCTAAGTGTGGGAAATGTTTTAATGGCCTCCAACTTTAGCGGTTATTAGCAAAGCCCCTGAAGGTGCTAGAAACACCAAATTTGCATGTATTTATGTTAAGAAGGACAGCGGTTAATAGCAAAGCCTTCAAATAAAACAGTGCATGTATACTGGCCAGTAAAAGGTTCATGGAGTATGTGGTGTAGCTCATCTCCTTGGGAAGGAGACAAGCGACACCAAGAGAAATGGGGGAAGCAGGCATGTATGGTGAGCTGCCCTGATGCTCACCGCTTCCCCAATTTCTCATATTCATTTGGGCTCTGGTATCCTTTTAACCATAAATACTTACCTGTACCTTTAAAAAAATGTTCCCACGCCAATATCCTCAGAAATGAGCTTGATTGAAGCTTCTAATGAGCTTGAACATCTCCGCGCACCCGCCGCCACACCGATGCTCCCCTGACAAATAACATTTATATCGCGCTTTTCTCCTGGCGCACTCAAAGCGCCAGAGCTACAGCCACTAGGGTGCGCTCTATAGGCAGTAGCAGTGTTAGGGAGTCTTGCCCAAGGTCTCCTACTGAATAGGTGCTGGCTTACTCAACAGGCAGAGCCGAGAATCGAACCCAGGTCTCCTGTGTCAGAGGCAGTGCCCTTAACCATTACACCATCCAGCCACACTAACTATAACTAGAGCCAAAACATCTTTAAATTTGGCTTCAAGGATCCTCATTGGTCTGTTAACCAATGGGGAGCCCTGGAGCCAAATTTAAAGACGCTTTGAGTTCTGCTATACTTAATATAGCTAGAGCACCGTTCTTCTGCACGACTCCCACTCTTCTCCCCGCCCACCGCACCTAAAGCTTCCACCCACGCCGGCACCCTGGAGCACCCATAGCAGGGTGCTGTGGGTGCTCCAGGGTGCCGGATTGGGCAATGGCTCTGGGGGAGAAGGGAAGGCTTGGCCAACCCTCTCGACCAGAGCCCTCCCATACCATGCACGATGTTGGCTGGTATAGCTCAGGGTACGAAGCCCCACATTGCCGGGGCTCCGCATTCTGGCCATCCCAGTGTGCATGGGAGACAAGGGGTTACAGAGGCACACTCTGAACATATATATAAAAAAAGATAAATACATTTATATACATGTTAATACATTATCTGTCATTTTATCACATTTACTTTGCTACTTTTTTACACAAACTTTAAAATCTATTTTCTCAAAAACTATAAGGGTTTTTTTTTACTTTCTCTTGTTTCCTCAGCAGCACTGATGAGGATCACACAATCCGAAACAGTCTGTATGCATGTTGAATTATTCTGGCTCTGTACAAATTAACAAGCTGACACATCATTGCATTCCAGCGGTTCTGGAGGTGTGTTTAGCTTCTAAGGGTACAATGGTTAATTTGCATATATTCAGCAGTGATGCCTGGGAGACATCTCTGAGCTCACTCCAACCTGAATTATCGCAAATTCTTTATGTTTTAAGTAAGCAACTTTTTGTTTTTCTTAACATACCCAGCAAACTAGGTGTTTCTAGCACATTCGGGGCTTTGCTATTAACCGCTAAATTCAGCGGCCATTAAAACATTTTCCACACTCAGCCCAAAAACTATAAGGTCTTTTTGATTTTTTTCTCCCTCACTGTCCTTGACATACTCTACCAGTTTGGTTTTTCTAGCATGTACGGGAGCTTTGATATTAACTGCTAAAGTTGGTGGCCGTTCGCCTGCCATTTAGGTCTATGGAGCCCGCCGAAAACGGCCGGTTCGCAAACATTTGCGGTAAATTCGCATTTGCAAAATTCGATGTTCGCTACATCACTAATCAGGTGTTTCTGACATGACTGTCCGATCTGACAAGATTAGTTGCATGCTTGTTCCTGGTGTTATTCAGACACTACTGCAGCCAAATAGACCAGTAGGGCTGTCAGGCAACTGGTATTGTTTAAAAGGAAATAAATATAGCCGCCTCAATATTCCTCTCACTACAATTATCCACTCTGCAGAGCAGGTTCTGCTGAGTGAGTTTCGCCAACCTGGTTCAGGATGTACTCGTTGTTTCGAATGAATCTCTCAAAATTGACGGCTGGATCCCAGGGGTCATTCTGATTGTAGAGGCTGCTGCTGGTGGTCTCCGTGTCACTGTACCGGGTCACTGCCAGGCTGTATCTGTAGGGACAGATTATCATCTCAGTAATATTATAAATGGGAAAGTTTGGATGTTTGTTACTCGATCACGCAACAATGGCTGATCGGATTTGAATGAAATTTGGCACACACATAGTACATTTATTACCTGGAATAACATATAGGATACTTTTTATCCCCATAACCAAAAAGTGGGTGGAGACAAATGCAAATTTCACTGGGAAAATATAAACTGCAGCTCGTCTTCACTGTTAATGGTAGGGTTCTCAAACTTTGCAGTTGGGCACTGGGTGACTGGGATTAATATTCAGAAAAGTGGGTGGAGCCTACAAAAGCCAATCAAAATTCACCTAATGATTTTTAAGGGGAATATTTAATTACTGGCATTCTTGCACTGTTAATGGCGCATGCCTCAGATCTGGTACAATTGGTCATTGGGTGTTTGGGGTTCAAATTCAGAAAAAGGGGTGGAGCCACAAGCAGCCAATCAGATTTGTTTCATTTCAATGCAAATTATTGATGCCAAAGACCGCAAAGCTTACAAACTTGGTCATGGAGTAATTGTGTGTTATGGTTACAAAAAGTGGGCGCAGCCAAATACATACCCGGGCAACCCCGGGTCATCAGCTAGTTAGGAATAATGGCATGTCATTGTCACTTGCTGTGAAATCTGAAGTCAGGTTACTTACCGTATGTTATTTCCTATCAGAACACAGTAAAATTATTTAAAACCCAGAAATGTTTGTATTTTTAGCTTTCATAATAAAAAACCATTGAAAGGAGAAAACAAAATTCAGCTTTGGCTCCACCCCCTTTCTTCATTTCTTCGGCGGCCGAGAAAATGTGGTACATAGTGTTAAAGAGGCCCTGTAGTGACAAATAGTAGAACACAGTAGTAGAATGCAGTAAATTATTCAGGATATCCACTTTTACGTTAAGGCAGACCTGAACTCAGAACTTCCTCTCTGCTCTAAAAGATAAGAATCAGCATAATAACCTTTAAAGAAAAACATGTCTTTGTTACACTTGATGCAACTCCTGCTATAAATCTGCAGTTTCTCTACTTCCTGCTTTCATGGAAGCAGACATATTGTCAACATCCTGATGAGATCTCTGCTGTGGCAATCTCCTGCAAAACCCCACCTGACACAGCTGAGGGATCAATTACAACTTGTGATTAGACCAGGCATGGGCAAACTTGGCCCTCCAGCTGTTAAGGAACTACAAGTCCCACAGTGCATTGCAGGAGTGTGACAGCCACAGTCATGACTCATAAAGGCAAATGCATTGTGGGACTTGTAGTTCCGTAACAGCTGGAGGGCCGCGTTTGCCCATGCCTGGATTAGACACAGATAAGGGGGAATTAGACTAATCCCTCTAAATACATACAGGTTGCATTTCTCTATGTTTTCCTTCTGTCTTGTGCAAGAATTCAGGTCCACTTTAACTATATTGGCTTCAGCATCAGAAACATTTCCTATATATATATATATATATATATATATATATATTTTTTTTTTTTTTTTTTTTTTTTGTTGTATATTGGCATGTAGCCTTGTCCTTCTACTGAGGCTTATCCCAGGGTTTTTATTGAGTGGAATTCCCCCGCCCCCAGAGCATTCTGGAGACCAGCTATGTTTTTGTACTGGCTTTAGAACTCTCAGTAACAAACATTCTGCAGAGATCACCTGCCCGAAATAAAGATGTTGCCTCCTAAATTTCAGAAAGTAAATCAGAGAGAGGAAAGATTTTACAATGGGCAAACACTGACTATATCCTGTAACTTATAAATGAACATTGTAAAAAATAAGCAATTTTATTAATTTTGCTATTTTGGTTACAGATCCTTTTTAAAGGAAAACTGTAGCAAGAGGGATACTGAGGCTGACATATTTATTTCCTTTTAAGCAATACTAGTTGCCTGGCTGTCCTGCTGATCCTCTGCCTCTAATACTTCAAGCCGTAGACCCTGAATAGGCATGCAGCAGATCAGCTGTTTCTGACATTGTCAGATCTGACAAGATTAGCTGCATGCTTGTTTCTGGTGTGATTCAGACACTACTGCTTCCAAACAGATCAGCAGGATGCCAGGGAACTGGTATTGTTTAAAAGGAAATAAATATGGCAGCCTCCATATACCTCTTGTTACAGTTGTCCTTTTACAGAGACTACAAACTTTACCTTACTTGAGAACCTAAGCAAACATTGAAATGTATAAGTAAGCATCGCCACCTTGTGGTAAGCTGGAGTAACACTATATGCTCTCAAACCTGTGAGGGCTGGTTGGTTCACATTGAGTTTTTTTAAAATCACTAGCGTTTCCTAAAGCTCTGTCAGGCCTGGAACCCACTACAAAGCGCAAAACGCTATCGCAATCGCTCACGTTTTTATTCAGAGTTTTGTAAGCGATTTCATGAGTGCTTTCCGGCGCTTTTGGGATCGATTTTAAAAAGTGTAAGCTTTTTCCTAGCGATTGTGTAGCGATTTGCGATTAGCGATTTTAATTCTGATTGGTCCTTTCAATGTATCAGAATTTTATTACAGCTTGCAATCGCACTCAAGTCGCTATGTGTAGCGATTCATGAGTGATTTGCCAGCGCTTCAATACATTACATTGATGCGCAAACCTTTGGTTGACACTACTACATACATCACTTCGTTCCACCAATGTACACTATTTTTCCTCATCAATTCCCATCCACCACTACCAAGTCCACCCAACATATCCAGCACCCTAGCAGGCTTTTCCCAGCCTGGAAACCCGTCCCCCCAGGTATATTTTTTATGAACCCCCCCTCCCTCCCCTTCCTTTTTATGCTCCCTTACCAATGGCTTTAATAATAACACTCAAACATGATGTTCATTAGTCTGAGGACACTGTATTTGTCTCTGTCTTTCAGTGTGTACTCCTGTTCGTTATTGCCTGAAGAAGCGGGAATATACCCATGAAACGCGTTGCACTGTATGTTGGAGTATATAAATACATTTGTTTGTACTAAAACCGACAGCATCATGTCTGCTTCGGGGAGATGAGTTCACCACCGCATCCCGAGGAATTTTAAAGTTTTTAGATATATTTTATTCTGTTGGCGCCTCATTTCTTCTTACAATATCAGCATCCACTCCTGGTGGAGGGTTGAATTCCCTTTCTTCTCCTAATCTACAGAGAGCGACATCTTAATCCTGAGTGAGGACAGGCCTAATCTCCTCACCTGCCTACACAGTGGTTGCCTAATTGGTAACCCTGTCTTGTGGGTATATCTATCATATACTATTCCATTTACCCATCACCCAACTTACTACACTATATTGGGCTCTCGGTGTCCCTTCTTTTTCTTTAGATTTTGAATATGGTAGGGACAATAGACTTTGACAATGGTAGGAAAGATAGACTATGACTATGATACGAACATTAGACTATGATAGGAACATAAAACTAGGACTATGGTAGGGACATTAGACTGTGAGCTCTTCTGAGGGACAGTTACAGACATGGATTTTTCAAAGTATTTTGTAAAGTGCTATGGAAAAGGTCAGCAGTGCTATATAATGGCATAAAAATAATAATGCAGGCAGCCATTTCCAGACCTAGCCAATATGAACAACAGCATGAGGATTAGAAGAGATCATGAAATACAGTAGAGTGTAGTTTGAGTTACAGAGACACCTACAGGCTGGAGGCAGAACGTTAGTAATTCAGGCGCATTGTGAGTTATAAGACTAGACCTGTGGACAGGGGCGCCGCGAGGCATAAAGCGAACCAAGCGGTCGCTTGGGGCCTCACAATCTTAGGGGCCTCGGCGGCTCCGTGACGTCGGCGCGACGTCACTTTTTCCCCGCAGCCCCGCCGGGCTGGCAGAGCAGAGCAGGGCTACAGGAAGATGGCCGCCGCCGAAGCCCTGCTCTGGAGACTATGTCTCCAGTACAGGGCTTCGGGTGGCCATCTTCCCGACCCGTAGCCCTGCATGAATCAGCGCGGGAGATTGGAGGAGGAAGCCAGGAAGGGAGCTCCGTGGGAACTGCGCGCCTGAGAAGCCGGCCGGGAGAGGAGACCAGGGAGAGAAGACTTCTGCCAGTGCCAGCCTGCCAGGTGAGTAAATTCTTTTCTTTTTGCAGCCGCAGCCCTAATTGCGAATTTGCGATTGATTTCTGCTGAACTGTGCCCTAATTGCATTTGATATCTGCTGAAAATGTGGCCCTAATTGCGATTGATTTCTGCTGAACTGTGCCCTAATTGCGTTTGATATCTGCTGAAAATGTGGCCCTAACTGCGATTGATTTCTGCTGAACTGTGCCCTAAATGCGTTTGATATCTGCTGAAAATGTGGCCCTAATTGCGATTGATTTCTGCTGAACTGTGCCCTAAATGCGTTTGATATCTGCTGAAAATGTGGCCCTAATTGCGATTGATTTCTGCTGAACTGTGCCCTAAATGCGTTTGATATCTGCTGAAAATGTGGCCCTAATTGCGATTGATTTCTGCTGAACTGTAAATGCGTTTGATATCTGCTGAAAATGTGGCCCTAATTGCGATTGATTTCTGCTGAACTGTGCCCTAAATGCGTTTGATATCTGCTGAAAATGTGGCCCTAATTGCGATTGATTTCTGCTGAACTGTGCCCTAAATGCGTTTGATATCTGCTGAAAATGTGGCCCTAATTGCGATTGATTTCTGCTGAACTGTGCCCTAAATGCGTTTGATATCTGCTGAAAATGTGGCCCTAATTGCGATTGATTTCTGCTGAACTGTGCCCTAAATGCGTTTGATATCTGCTGAAAATGTGGCCCTAATTGCGATTGATTTCTGCTGAACTGTGCCCTAATTGCGTTTGATATCTGCTGAAAATGTGGCCCTAATTGCGATTGATTTCTGCTGAACTGTGCCCTAAATGCGTTTGATATCTGCTGAAAATGTGGCCCTAATTGCGATTGATTTCTGCTGAACTGTGCCCTAAATGCGTTTGATATCTGCTGAAAATGTGGCCCTAATTGCGATTGATTTCTGCTGAACTGTGCCCTAAATGCGTTTGATATCTGCTGAAAATGTGGCCCTAATTGCGATTGATTTCTGCTGAACTGTGCCCTAAATGCGTTTGATATCTGCTGAAAATGTGGCCCTAATTGCGATTGATTTCTGCTGAACTGTGCCCTAAATGCGTTTGATATCTGCTGAAAATGTGGCCCTAATTGCGATTGATTTCTGCTGAACTGTGCCCTAAATGCGTTTGATATCTGCTGAAAATGTGGCCCTAATTGCGATTGATTTCTGCTGAACTGTGCCCTAATTGCGTTTGATTTCTGCTGAAAATGTGGCCCTAATTGCGATTGATTTCTGCTGAACTGTGCCCTAAATGCGTTTGATATCTGCTGAAAATGTGGCCCTAATTGCGTTTGATTTCTGCTGAACTCTGCCCTAATTGCGTTTGATTTCTGCTGAAAATGTGCCCTAATTGCGTTTGATTTCGGCTGAAAATGTGCCCTAATTGCGTTTGATTTCTGCTGAAAATGTGCCCTAATTGCGTTTGATTTCTGCTGAAATGTGGCCCAAATTGCGTTTTTATTTTCTGGTGTCTGGGGTAACTGTTGCTGCATTTATTATTTAATGGTCATAGTTGGCTATATTTGCTGTGCTAAGGTTAAGCTTCGCCCATACAATGTCATGGCCGCGCCAATCTTTCGGCGCGCTACGCGCGCCTCAATCACCCCAACATCCATTTTTTCCCCGCAAACAGCCCCGCCCCAATCCGCCCTCCTGCTCCACCCACATGTCATGGCCACGCCCACTTATGCGGGATAGCCACACCCATTTTTCGCCGCGGCGCGCTTCGCGCGCCGCAGGATAGGGCCTCTTGCTACAGTCCGCTTGGGGCCACAAAAACCTTAGCTGCACCCCTGCCTGTAGAAATATGAACACAGGTTTTCTTTGTCTTGTAGACACATCACCAGACCTAGACAACCTCTGGAAAGTAAATGGGAACTGAATGCTAAAAAGAAAAGCCAGATACTTACCTAAGGAGAGGGAAGGCTCTGGGTCCTAATAAGCCTTCCCTCTCCTCTCCCAGTACCCATTCCAGCACAGGATCTCTCGTAGCAGCATTCGACCAATTTAGTCAAATGCTGCTATCTCCGCCGCCGAAGAGAGGCTTCAGGAAGTCTTCGGGAGCCCGAGTGCTCCTGTAGACTTGCTGCTGCATATTGTGCATGTGCGCCCTATATCACGAAATCGCACGTGTGCAGTATGGAGCCGCCTGTCTTCATGAGGACTCTGCTTCCAAACACTTCTGAAGTCCCCTGTGGTGGGGGATTCAAACGAAGGAAGCGCTGCATGGAGGGCACCGAGATTGGAGAGGGAAGGCTCATTAGGACCCAGAACCTTCTCCCTCCTTAGGTTAGGTAAGTATCTGGCTTTTCTTTTTATCATTTGGTTCCTATGTGCTTGAAATCTGTAGATTTCTATATTCACCTGGACCAGGAGACGCCCTTCTCCTCGTTCCACCTCCGGGGCAGCACGCTGTGTGCGTGAGAGTTGTACTGGATCCGGTAACTCCGGTAATGTCCCCATCTGTTCCTCTTGTTCGGATTCATAAACATCAGGTATCTGGGAAGGGGAGACCCGAATTTGAAGGCAGCCTGACTCTCCCTGGCCCTGGCTATCTTCTCCATCCGGGACTGGACAATGAAGCGACCGGGGCTCCAGGGGTTTGAGATGTTCTCGTATTTCAGGTTGATTGTTTGAAAAGTGTTCTCTTGTCCTGATGTTGGAAGGAAATGGTGACAGTTATGATTCTGTTTGTCCTCTCAGGATTTAATAATTGAATAGTGAAACTAGAATTGTGAGTGATGTATAGAAGCTGCTCTGGAGTTAAACAAAGTTTGTAATTTGAATCCCCAATTACTGTTACAAAGTCTACAGCCGTTTAACTCCTCCAAAGAGGCTTCCATAGCTTTGCCCCAGTCTTAAAGGGAACCTAAAATAAAGGTAAGTTAAACTTTTTTTTTTAATCATTTGCTTTAGGTCCCCTAAAAATTACATTTTTAGATATCCCACAGTTTTATTTTATATTTAAATCTAATTTTTAAGCTTTTACTGTTTCACTGTCTCTTCTCAATGACACATGCATTGAGGCATGCCAGAGCTAAAATGTATGAATTGTTGAAGCCATTTAAAACCTAATTGATCAAAATAACCTTTCAGCACATTTACAAGCCAAATAACCACTCAAAATAAGTTGTTCCCGATTAACTTCAATTCAATATTACTTAGCTTAATTATATTATATTTTTGCTCTTTGGGAGCTTAAAAATGTAAAATAGTTAAGTTGAAAATAGTGGTGTAAAAGCTTTGTGAATCATGACAATTGATAGAAAGTTGCTCAGTATGAAAATAATAATATTCTCCTTACAGATTGGACTGGATATTAAAATACTATACAAGATGTCTGCTTCCATCACACCGACGGCATTACTTTGAGCTTAATGGAGGTAGGTGAACTATATAGACAATAGGGTCACAGTATGTTATACCAAACTAAATCAATGCTTTACTATATAGACAATAGGGTCACAGTATGTTATACCAAACTAAATCAATGCTTTACTATATAGACAATAGGGTCACAGTATGTTATACCAAACTAAATCAATGCTTTACTATATAGACAATAGGGTCACAGTATGTTATACCAAACTAAATCAATGCTTTACTATATAGACAATAGGGTCACAGTATGTTATACCAAACTAAATCAATGCTTTACTATATAGACAATAGGGTCACAGTATGTTATACCAAACTAAATCAATGCTTTAAAATTACGTGACATAGGGCATGATGCACAAGGAGACCTTTAAAAACAACGAAGGAGATTTGGGCACAGCCAGTGCCACCATAGGCTGTAATAGGAATTACGGCTATAGCAGCGCTCAGTGAGTGATTTGGGCACCGTCAGAAGATGGAGTACAAAGTACTATAAAAACACTGTAATTTGGCCGCCAGTAATAGCTGGAAGCCCAATAACATCATTCCCCCACTATCCACGGTGACCTGGAGGGGAAATAGTAATTAACACTGCTGGGACTTGTGTAGAAGCAGGGTAAGCTGTTTATCGGCTTTCCCCTGCTGCAAAATCTCTCGGCGGCTTTGTAATAGGTACGCGATGCACGAAGCAATAGTAAAATTGCCATGTGCAGGCAGCACACATTACGAATGTTACAAATACATTGCTATAGCAACTTGCGGTATCCACCCAACATACCGTGTGTCACAACGAGGGGTTGCACATGGATCAGATAAGCCTAGGGGTGCAAAAAGTATAATAAGTCAACCCTTAGTTGACATATGATTCTATAACAAGCTTGATTTCCAGTTATTGACAAAACACAATGCTCAGAAAATATCTCACCTGCCACATCCAGGTCCACCTTGTAGTGGATTAAATGTGTGTGAAGGTTCCCCAGGACATAGCTATAGACTTTGCTGCCATAAAGTAGCCCGTTTGGTGTGAAGAACGTGGCTTGAATGTAACCAGTAGCATGAACTTTAACCTCAATGACTCCATTTTGATAGAAGAGGAAATCCCAGATATAATCGTAATTGTAAACGGTAGATGTTGTCCTCACCACCAGAGCATGGCTCTCCAGCCCAGCATAGAAATGGTAGCCACCACCATAGTCACTGTCAAAATGTCTCCGTAGGGGGACCCCAATGGGCATCTCAAAGATGCACAGCGCATTCCGGTGAAGAACGGGTTTATCCGTGTCCAGAAAGTGGTGCAGATCCTTATATGTGGCCACTTCCGGACAGTCAATGCCTTTGGCCAGCTCATGATTCACTACTCCCATGCCCCAACCAGAATCAAAGGCTTTGGACTGCATGGCAGCAGGAGTGTCTCCACTGTAGAAGGCAATGGCTTCTTGTATGCTCACTTCATAGGCTATTCGCTCATTATTATATTGTATGTCAAAGATCTGCAGGCTTGTAGATGTGCTGAAGCGGTAAGCAAAGCTCCAGCCTGTGTACTCCACATAGTTGCCCAAAACCCTGTAGCGCTTTCCATGCGGTTCACATATTTTGCTTCCATGAATATCTGTCTTGGTTTTAAACTGTCCGCGTGGCTTAAAGGTCGAGAAGGGATCTTTTTCCTCAAACGCTGGTAAACTCAGCTTGGTTATTTCGTTGCGGTCATACTTTTCAACAAGGTCTTCTATGCTATCAAAGTATTGTCCGTTGTACCAAACTTTCTCTATTGCCCAGTCATCGGGGTTGAGAGAGCGATGGTTAAACAGAACCTCAAGACCAATAGGGTGGAGGAAATATCCTTCCACAAACCGATGAAGCATTAGCCATGTCTTACGGTCTCCTGACTGCAGTCCACGTGGTGCAATATCTGTGTAGGTGAGACATCGATTCGAGCAGTTGTAGAAAGAGAATCCTGATGTCTCCTTTAGAATATGGTCAATCTTCTTCATCGATGGTTGCAGCCTTTGGAAAATATGTTCATTCTCACTGCTAGTTGTAGGCCGTGCCTCAAATTGGATGGGATAGCCTCTTTTGATGACTTTGGGTTTACAGTAGTATGGGTGTGGTAAAGGTCCCACTATATACTCAGTAACATTAGGAGGGGACTGCTCCACAAAATAAATTATGACTTTGGCCTCTCTCTGAGGTTTTGGAGCACTTCTATCCAAAAAGTTGAGCACTTGAGTCTTTTTGGGTAGATTCAGTTCTATCAGAAATATGGTGTTCTTGCCAAATTCTGAATGGGTGGGAGCTAAGTTCAGGCTTTCCTGTTCCAGAAGGAAAGTCCGTACAGATGTCATCTCACTGGCGGTGAGATCAGAAAACACTGATGCCTTGTGGCGACCTCTGTAGCTTAAGTTTATGTTCCCAATTGCAGGGGTTAGAAGGCAAAAGGCCAGTAATGAAAGAAGATTTGCCATCATTCTGAATGTAGATGGGTTGATTCCTTTAAATAAAAAAAAGAGAATCTCTTTAGTTTAGACTGGGCACTGTCACATAGTCCAAAGCAAAACTGTGGCTCAACGACTTTAGGTGGTTGATTTAGGCGCTGGTGCTCAGCTATACAATTGGTTTTACTGACTGAATACACCCAAACCAAGCACTGGAGAAGAACAATTATGGAGGGTGAGTATTTGTTATGGTTAGAGGTTCGCGTTAGGCATTTTTTTAGTGCAGTTAGTGTTAGAGGATAGGGTAAGGGACGGTTAGATTTAAATTTAAGGGTTAATAGGTTACAGCAGTATTTCTCAAACCTGTCCTCGAGACTCCTCAATGGTGCATATTTTCTAGGCAACCTTACCTATGCACAAGTATCGTAACTAGTGTCTCAGATACATGCAATCCACCTAGCTGAGACACTCATCTCCCCACCTGTGCATAGGCGAGGTTGCCTGCAAAACATGCACCATTGAGGAGTCACGAGGACAGGTTTGAGAAACACTGGGTTAGGGTTAGGAGCAGTGCTGCTCAAATCTGATCCAGATGGAAGTTGTATTCCGGCTTTCATCCTGTGAAAATCAAGTCACCTGTGCAGCTGGGCGGGGGGTTTAATCTTACCTATCATGACGTCTTCTTCATCCGTCCCTCGGCGCCTCCCACGATGCGGTCCAATCTGGCAATCTGGCGTCATGTGACTATACACTTCCTCCTTCAACCCGGAAGGAGAAAGTGTTTTTAGTCACGTGACGCCGGATTGGACCGCATCATGGGAGGCGCCGAGAGACGGATGAAGAAGACGTCATGATAGGTGAGATTAAACCCTCCCCCCCCCCGCCCAGCCGCACAGGTGACTTGATTTTAACAGGATGAAATCCGGAATACAACTATCTGGATTTCATCCGGATTGGATTAGGAGTCAAGGAGTGAATTAGGTTAGTGGGGAGGTTAGGGTTAAGCATCAGGAAGTAATTAACCATAGGGGAAGAGATTTACAGTTAGGTCCATAAATATTTAGACAGAGACAACTTTTTTTTAGTTTTTCTAATTTTGATTCCGTGCTTTACTACAATTAATTTTAAATGAAACAACTCAGATGCAGTTGAAATGCAGATTTTACGCTTTAATTTAGTGGGGTGAACAAAACGATTGAATAAAAGATATGAGGCAACTTAAGCATTTTTTAACACAATCCCTTCACTTCAGGGGCTCTATAGTAATTGGAAATTTACTCTTATGCTGGGAATACACGGTTCGTTTTTAAGATGGCTCGATAGATAATTTCCAACATGTCCGATCTCCCACTCAATCGTTTCGCTGCTCGTTTTGTGATAGAAGTGAATGGAAAAAGATAAGAAAAATGAGCAGAAGATAAGATAATCGACTGCAGAATCGAGCAGCGAAACAATCGAATAGGAGAATCAAGTGGCAGAAACGAACCGTGTATGCCCAGCATAAGGCTGTTTCATGGGCAAGTGTGGGCAAGTCTGTCATTATCAATTAAGCAGATAAAAGGCCTGAAGTTGATTTGAGGTGTGGTGCTTGCATGTGGGAGATACAGTACTGTATTTCTGTGACCAGACAGCATGCGGTCAAAGGAGCTCTCCATGCAGGTGAAAGAAGCCATCCTTAACCACTTCAGCCTAACTGGACGAAAATTTTCGTCCAGTTAGGCTGCGCGCACTCCCGCGGGTCGCGCGCGCTCCTGTGGGCCCCCCCGTGCGCGCTCCCACTGGGGGCCATTAGCCCAGCGATCAATGAAAGGGATTGTAAATCCCTTTCACTGATCGGACCCCCCCAGAGAAAAGCCGACAGCGTCTCTTCAGACGCTGCAGCTTTTCTGAGATCAAAAAGTTCCCCTGCTTCTATCTTCTTTATCTATCTTCTATCTACTTTTTGACTGTGGCCATCTTGAGGCCAAATAGCAAACTACACCAAAAATCACTTTACATTCAATAAATACATTTTTACCCATGTAAAATCCCCTGTTTACCTCCCACACCAAAAAATACCCACATACAAGTTTTAATAAAAAATAAAATAAAAAATTACAATAATAAAAAAAAACATAAATAGTTACCTAAGGGTCTAAACTTTTTAAATATTCATGTCAAAGAAGTATATCAAAATGATTTATTAAATTATGGGCTTCTAAATAGTGATGGACGCAAATTGAAAAAATGCACCTTTATTACCAAATAAAATATTGTCGCCACACATTGTGATAGGGACATAATTTTAACGGTGTAATACCCGGGACATATGGGCAAATACAATACGTGAGTTTTAATTATGGAGGCATGTATGATTTGAAAACTATAATGGCTGAAAACTGAGAAATAATGAATTTTTTCCGTTTTTTTCTTATTCTTCCTGTTAAAATAGATTTACAGTAAAGTGGCTCTTAGCAAAATGTACCACCCACAGAAAGCCTAATTGGTGGCGGAAAAAACAAGATATAGATCAATTCATTGTGATGAGTAGTGATAAAGTTATTGGCAAATGAATGGGGGGTGAAAGTTGCTCAGATGTAAAAAATTCTCAACCCTGTAGGCTGAAGTGGTTAAAGAGACTCTAAAGCGAGAATAAATCTCGCTTCAGAGCTCATAGTTAGCAGGGGCATGTGTGCCCCTGCTAAAACGCCGCTATCGCGCGGCTAAACGGGGGTCCCTTCACCCCCAAACCCACCCCCGCAAGCATTGGTCGCAAACTTGGTCGTGAGTTTTCTTTTCCTGGTCGTGAGTTTTCTTTTCCTGGAGGCAGGGCTAACGGCTGCAGCCCTGCCTCCAGTCGCATCTATCAGCAGCGCATCGCCGCCTCTCCCCCGCCCCTCTCAGTGAAGGAATACTGAGAGGGGCGGGGGAGAGGCGGAGATACGCGCTGACAGATGCGCGTGGGGAAGGGCTGCGGCAGTTAGCCCTGCCCCAACCAGGAAGAGATCCCCCGCTGCACCGAGGGGATTTGGGGGTGAAGGGACCCCCGTTAAGCCGTGGGATAGCGGCGTTTTAGCAGGGGCACACATGCCCCTGTTACCTATGAGGTCTGAAGCAAGATTTATTCTCGCTTCAGACTCTCTTTAAGGGGCCCATACACTGGTCGATTTCAGCCATCGATCGATCGATTGATTCTATAGAATAGATCGATCAAAATCAATTCTTTCAAATCTATTGATCGATTTGTGGCCGATTTCGATGGATTTTGATGGATTTGATCTATCTGATAGGATGGAAGATTCAGGTTGATTTGCTGCTGCAAGCAGAGCCATGGCCCATAGAGTTGCATTGGATCTAATGGTCCAATAATGCATCTAGATAGATTTCCAGTAGATTTCATTCTGAAACCTACAGGAAATCTGTTCCTAGTGTCACGTGGCACACATCAGATAGATTCCTGTCAGATTCTACTTGACAGTAGAGTTGGGCCGAACCTCCGAAACGTTCGGTTTGCGGAAAAGTTCGCGAACCGCAATAGACTTCAATGGGGAGGCGAATTTTGGAAAAAAAAAATTCTGCTGGCCACAAAAGTGATGGAAAAGATGTTTCAAGGGGTCTAACACCTGGAGGGGGGCATGGCGGAGTGGGATACACGCCAAAAGTCCCCGGGAAAAATCTGGATTTGACGCAAAGCAGCGTTTTAAGGGCAGAAATCACATTGAATGCTAAATGACAGGCCGGGTTCACTGAACAGAACAGGTATACAGTGGCGGGTTCACTGAACACAACAGGTATGCAGTGGCGGGTTCACTGAACAGGTATACAGTGGCGGGTTCACTGAACAGAACAGGTATACAGTGGCGGGTTCACTGAACAGAACAGGTATGCAGTGGCGGGTTCACTGAACAGTACAGGTATACAGTGGCGGGTTCACTGAACACAACAGGTATGCAGTGGCGGGTTCACTGAACAGGTATACAGTGGCGGGTCCACTGAACAGAACAGGTATGCAGTGGCGGGTTCACTGAACACAACAGGTATGCAGTGGTGGGTTCACTGAACAGGTATGCAGTGGTGGGTTCCCAGAACAGGTATGCAGTGGTGGGTTCACAGAACAGGTATGCAGTGGTGGGTTCACAGAACAGGTATGCAGTGGCAGGTTCACTGAACAGGTATGCAGTGGCGGGTTCACTGAACAGAACAGGTATACAGTGGCGGGTTCACTGAACAGAACAGGTATACAGTGGCAGGTTCACTGAACAGAACAGGTATGCAGTGGCGGGTTCACTGAACAGTACAGGTATACAGTGGCGGGTTCACTGAACACAACAGGTATGCAGTGGCGGGTTCACTGAACAGAACAGGTATACAGTGGCGGGTTCACTGAACACAACAGGTATGCAGTGGCGGGTTCACTGAACAGGTATGCAGTGGCGGGTTCACTGAACAGAACAGGTATACAGTGGCGGGTTCACTGAACAGAACAGGTATACAGTGGCGGGTTCACTGAACAGAACAGGTATGCAGTGGCGGGTTCACTGAACAGTACAGGTATACAGTGGCCGTTCACTGAACACAACAGGTATGCAGTGGCGGGTTCACTGAACAGAACAGGTATACAGTGGCGGGTTCACTGAACACAACAGGTATGCAGTGGCGGGTTCACTGAACAGGTATACAGTGGCGGGTTCACTGAACACAACAGGTATACAGTGGCGGGTTCACTAAACACAACAGGTATGCAGTGGCGGGTTCACTGAACAGAACAGGTATACAGTGGCGGGTTCACTGAACACAACAGGTATGCAGTGGTGGGTTCACTGAACAGGTATGCAGTGGTGGGTTCACTGAACAGGTATGCAGTGGTGGGTTCACAGAACAGGTATGCAGTGGTGGGTTCACTGAACAGGTATGCAGTGGAGGGTTCACTGAACAGGTATGCAGTGGTGGGTTCACTGAACAGGTATGCAGTGGTGGGTTCACTGAACAGGTATGCAGTGGTGGGTTCACAGAACAGGTATGCAGTGGCAGGTTCACTGAACAGGTATGCAGTGGGCTCACTGAACAGAACAGGTATGCAGCCAGGAACAAGCTAAGCCTAACTAATCTTTCCCTATGAGAGACAGTCTGCAGCAGCTCGCCCTACTCTGACTAATGCAGGCACACGAGTGACCGTAATGGCCGCCGCTGCCTCTCTTATAAAAGGGGGGTTGGGGCTCCAGGGGCTAGTGTAGCCTAATTGGCTACACTGGGCCTGCTGACTGTGATGTAGAGGGTCAAAGTTGACCCTCCATGGTGCATTATGAGGCGAACCGAACTTCCGCAAACGTTCGCCTGCGGGACGCGAACGCGAACCACGGAAGTTCGCATTGAACCGTTCGCAGGCGAACCGTTCGGCCCAACTCTACTTGACAGACATCTGACAGAAATCTATCTGATGGTCGAATCTGCTGCAGATCTATAAGAGTATGGCCATCTTTAAGGTGGCCACTAACTGTCCAATTTCTAGCGAAAAATCGTTCGAGCGATCAGAAATTCTGATCGGATGAAAAATCGTTCACTACACCATCAACTAACCAATCATTGCTTCCTATCTATCACGACCACCAAGAAAATCCAAATTTTCATTCGACGAAAATTCATTCGGGCGACATTTTTTTCACTCGTTCATAATCGATTGTGTCCACCATTAGCGATTATTTACAACCAATCCGATCAGAATTTCTGATCGCTCGAACGATTTTTCGCTAGAAATTGGACCGTTAGTGGCCAGCTTTAGAAAGCATGCACTGATGAACTCAACAACGCAAAAAGATAACAGTGGTGGATGATCCCTTCACAACAGCCAATCAAGTGAACAGCACTCTCCAGGCAGTAGGCATATCGATATAGAAGTCTACCACAAAGAGAAGACTGCATGAAAGTATATACAGAAGGTGCAAGCCACTCATAAGCCTCAAGAATAGAAAAGCTAGGTTTATAAAAGCAAGACGATTTGAATCAGGATGATACCATTTACTAGCTAACCTAGAGATAAATAAAATGTAAGCTTTTGGCTAATATACCTTCTCCAGACTTCCATCCTGACTATATTAACAAGAATTCAAGATTTCAGGCTGTCATTACCAGCACAGGGTTTTCAACCAAGTATTAGAAATAAACATTTTATTTCCAGTTATTTAATTGTTCCAATTACTTTTGAGTCCCTGAAATGAATGGATTGTCTAAAAAAATGCTTTAGTTGCCTCACAGTTTTATGCAATCGGCTCGTTCACCCCACTGCATTAAAGCTGAAAGTCTACACTCCATCTGCATCTGAGTTGTTTCATTTAAAATGAATTGTGGTAATGTACAGAACCAAAATTAGAAGAAAAAAATGTTGTCTCTGTCCAAATATGTATGGACCTATCTGCAAATCTCTTTCCATATGCACTCTGTAAAGTACTGCAGAAGATGTCAGTGATATACAAGTACATACTGTACTTTTTTGGACACACTATACTGTTTTATATTTGGACTCACTTTTTCTCCCCCAAAAGTGGGGGAAAAAGTCACTGCGTCTTATAGTCCAAATGTAGGGAGTTCCTGACTTGCAAATACGGACCTTCAATCCGCCACACTGTCTTCCTGTACGCTGCCCATGCAGAGGAAGACACGGGCACAAACGGAGGACAGGGGGGCGCAAAGGGGCATAGAGGAGGACACAGGAGGAAACAAGGGGGACAGAGGAGGACACAGGGAGAAACAAGAGGTACAAGGGGGCACGAGGTACAAAGGGGACATAATACACAAGATTCCCCTTCACTGTTGCACCAGGTTTAATATATATTTTTCCCCTGGTTTTCGTCCTGTAAACCTAGGTGCGTCTTATACTCCAGAGCGTCTTATAGTCCAAAAAATACGGTAATAATAATATGGTAGGACATCAGACTATGAATATGGTAGGATTAGATTGTGAGCTCCTCGTAAGACAGTCAGTGACATGACTATGTACTCTGTAAAGTGCTGCAGAAGATGTCAGTGCTGTATAAATACATAATAATACTATGGTAATACATTAGACTATGACTGTGGTAGGGATTAGATTGTAAGCTCCTCTGAGGACAGTCAGTGACATGACTGTTCTCTGTACAGCGCTGCAGAAATTGTCAGCACTATATCTTTAAGTGATTATAATAATTTTGGCACACACTCTCTGTATGAGTAGCTTTAGTACCTCAGGCCTGTTTTGCCTCCTATCTCTGGGTTGTGTCAACAAGGTGCGGACCATGACACCTGAGACTGATTAACGAAAATCAGAACAAACTCCAGCTACACCTAGTGCTGTAAATCATCTACAATGTAACAGCTGAGGTGACCTGGTATACAGAGATAAGGATCGATCCAGACTGGTCCCGCCCCTCTATAGATCCCGCCTTCTGTGAGGGAGGCTGTGAGACAACACAGCCATAGCTATACTACCAGCATACTAGGATTCATTCACAGCAAATGAAAAGTAAGTTTTTCCTTTTTTCCAGCTCAGATGTGCTTTACATTTAAGTAGCATACCTACATTCTTCACTAAATTTATCTCCAGCTGGGAACAGTTCACCATCATCATACTTCTTAAACTATAAGTGGGTGGGGCACAGACTCAGCAGTTTCAGAAAGATCTCCGCCTGTCTCTGGCAGTCTGTGCTACAGGAAATAGCAGAGGGGGTACAAAACCTGATATATTTGACATCGAGTAATCACTTCAATACAGCTGACGAGGACAATATTTGTGCCCAGGTCGTCCTTTAAAATATTTTTACAATCTTATTATTCTATGCCAATCGGATCAAAGTGGGCCTCTGAAAAGCTGGAATAAGACTTCACCAGGTTCTTCTTCAAGAAGGGCAGTATGGAGTTATTGGATATGTGGTAGAGGTACTATGCAATAAACCACAGATAATAGAGGACATTGGGGTTGATTCGCAAAGCTTATTTATTTTTCTCCTCAGCTGTAAGGAGAGCTAATGCAGGAGATAAACAGATAAGAGGAGATAAATCATGAGTTAAGTCAGTTAAGGAGAGATACAATGGCCTCAATTTACTAAGATCATGCTGGAGATAATAAGGCAAGAGAAAACTTACCTCCACATAAGAGAGAGTTATCTTATCTCTTCATTCCTTAAGTTACCTCCTCTGTAGTTAAGTTACCTCCTCTGTAGTTAAGTTACCTCCTCTGTAGTTATTTTACCTCCTCTGTAGTTAATTTACCTCCTCTGTAGTTATTTTCACATGCAGTTAATAAACAGCCTGTCTTTAACTCTGGAGTTATTTTAAGGATTGAAGAGTTAACTTAAAGACAGAAGAGTTAACTTTAGGTTTGCCTGAGGTAAAATGTTTCCTGAATACTACATGCCTTATCACCATGGTAACAACTCTAGAAGAGTTATTAAAGACAGGAGATAAACTTAGTGAATTGAGGCCTATGTGAGTTACCACAATAAGTAAGGTGAAACAATTCAAGAGAAAAGCTCTGTAAATCAACCCCACAGGCCTTTATTCATTTTACTTTTTCTCTTAAGTTTTCTCCTAAGAGATAATTTTTCAGCTTCGGATTTTAAATAACTTTTCAGCATTCTGCAATTTAAAAAAGTACCAAATCATAGATGAAAAAAGTTTTTTGCTTGTTGGTGGCTTAAAAGACATTTTATTGATAAGGTGTGAAAATGTCAAACACGAGAAAACTTAGGAGAGATGGTGTACTGAATAAAGGCCATTATGGCCCATATGCAGTTAAAGCTAATGGGAATCCGTAATTACATAAACAAGTCAGATACTCACCTAAGGAGACGGAAGACTCTGGTCCTAATGAGCCTCTCCTCTCCCCGTGCTGCGCTGGCTCCCCCGTTCAAATCCCCCGCCGCAGGGACTGCGGGAGTCTTCGGGAGCCAAGTCCTCCCAAGGACAGGCAGCTCCATACTGCACACGTGCGAGTGCGTCATAGAGGGCGCTCGCTCGTATGCAGTGTAGAGCGGCCCGTCTTTGGGAGCACTCGGGTTCCCGAAGCATTTCCGAAGCCTCCCTTTGGTGGGGAAACAGCGGTATTTGACCGAAACGGTCGAATACCGCTACGGGGGAGCCAGTGCAACAACGGGGACCAGGAGAGGAGAGGGAATGCTCTATGGCAGGGATCCCCAACCTTTTCCGGCCCGGGGACCACTTTCTGACCAAATTTCTCTCCGTGGCCCGGCGGGGGGACGGGACAATATTGTGCGCATTGGGTTACCAGGGGGGGGGGCATAGCTAGCATAGTTGCCCCAGTATAGGGAGTTTAGTTGCCTCAGTATGGCTAGTACAGTTGCCACAGTATAGCTAGTATAGTGCCCAGCAAAGCTAATATACTGCCCAGTATAGGTAGGTAGTGCCCCAGTATAGCTAGTATAGTGCTCCAGTATAGCTAGTATAGTGCCCAGTATGGCTAGTATAGTGCCCCAGTATAGCTAGTGTGCCCCGGTATAGGTAGTATAGTGCCCCAGTATAGCTAGTATAGTGCCCAGTATAGCTAGTATAGTGCCCCAGTATAGGTAGTATAGTGCCCCAGTATAGTTAGTATGCCCCAGTATAGCTAGTATAGTGCCCCAGTATAGCTAGTATGCCCCAGTATAGTGCCCCAATATAGCTAGTATAGTGCCCAGTATGACTAGTATAGTGCCTAGTATAGCTAGTATAGTGCCCCAGTATAGCTAGTATGCCCCAGTATAGCTAGTATAGTGCCCCAATATAGCTAGTATAGTGCCCCAGTACAGCCAGTATAGTGCCCAGTATGGCTAGTATAGTGCCTAGTATAGCTAGTATAGTGCCCCAATATAGCTAGTATAGTGCCCCAGTACAGCCAGTATAGTGCCCAGTATGGCTAGTATAGTGCCTAGTATAGCTAGTATAGTGCCCCAGTATAGCTAGTATAGTGCCCCAGTATAGCTAGTATAGTGCCCCAATATAGCTAGTATAGTGCCCCAGTACAGCCAGTATAGTGCCCAGTATGGCTAGTATAGTGCCTAGTATAGCTAGTATAGTGCCCCAATATAGCTAGTATAGTGCCCCAGTACAGCCAATATAGTGCCCAGTATGGCTAGTATAGTGCCTAGTATAGCTAGTATAGTGCCCCAGTATAGCTAGTATAGTGCTCCAATATAGCTAGTATAGTGCCCCAGTACAGCCAGTATAGTGCCCCAGTACAGCCAATATAGTGCCCAGTATGGCTAGTATATAGTGCCTAGTATAGCTAGTATAGTGCCCCAGTATAACTAGTATAGTGCTCCAATATAGCTAGTATAGTGCCCCAGTACAGCCAGTATATTGCCCCAGTACAGCCAGTATAGTGACCCAGTACAGCCAGTATAGTGCCCAGTACAGCCAGTATAGTGCCCAGTACAGCTAGTATAGTGCCCAAGTATAGCTAGCATTGCGCCCCAGTATAGTAGCCCCCGCCCACACCCCTCCCCCCGCGGCCGCCGCTGCTGTTACCTTTGCCGGCCGGCGGTCTCTTTACATTCCCCTCTCTCTCTCGCCGGAGTGTGAGTCACAGCAGCGCGCCCCGCGGCTGCTGTGATAGAGAGGGAAGAAGCAGGAAAGAGAGAGCGGTTCCCATAGTAACGGCATGCCGCTACAGGAAGCTGCTCTCTCCTGCTTCCTCCCTCTCTATTACAGCAGCCGCAGGGCGCGCTGCTGTGACTCACACTCCGGCGAGAGAGAGAGGGGAATGTAAAGAGACTGCCGGCCGGCAAAGGTAACAGCAGCGGCGGCCGCGGAGGGGGACGGGCGGAGGGGGCAGGCAAGAGGACAGTCCCGCGGCCCAACTGAAAACGTCCTGCGGACCACCAGTGGGCTGCGGACCACAGGTTGGGGATCCCCGCTCTATGGGACCCAGAGCCTCCCTCTCCTTAGATGAGTATCTGACCTTTTTTTATTTATATATGGGTTCCTATTCACTTTAAGTTTTTCTCCTGAGTTTTCTCCTAGGAGTTAGTTTTTGCATCTTCTATTTAGAATAATGTTTCAGCACTCTGCAGTTGAAAAAGCACCAAAACGTAGGTAGAAAAGTACTATCGAAATTAAAGTTTTTTTTTCTTGCTTGCTGGTGATCTAAAAGGTATTTTATTGACAAGTTTGAAAATATCATGCAGGAGATAACTCGGGAGAAAAAGGGAATTGCATATGGGCCATGGGCATATATAACTGAGAACTTTAGAAAAAATATTTAGGCCCATATGCAAATAACTTTTTCTCCTAAGTTTCCTCCTAGGTGATGTATTTACACCTTGTCAATAAAATGCATTTTAAGCCACCAGCAGGAAAGAAAATACTCAAAATAAATTTGATGCATTTTCATCTACTTTTTAGTACTTTTTCAATTGCTAAGTGCTAAAGTGTTACTTTAAAAAGAAGTTAAAAAATGATCACCTAGGAAAAAAGTCAGGAAAAAAGGGAATTGCGTAAGGGCCTAGTGTTTTCTCTCCTAGGCGATGTTTTCACACTTTTGTCATAAAATGTCTTTTAAACTCCCAGCAAGGAAGAAAATACTCAGAATAATTTTGATAGTACTTTTTTACCAGCTTGTAGGTATTTTTTTAATTGTAAAAAAGCTTAAAAATTATTTTACAGTGAATATGAAAATTACCTCCAAGGAAACAACTCAGGAGAAAAAGTTAATTACATATAGGCCCTTGTCATAAAATGCCTTTTAAACCACCAACAAGCGAGACAATAGTCAAAAATAATTTTGATTGTACTTTTTCCACCTACTTTTGGGTACATTTTCAGTTGCAAATGGTGAAAAGTTATTTTAAAGAGAATATAAAAATTATCTCCTAGGAGATAATTCAGGAGAAAAAATTACTGGTAATTGCATATGGGCCATGGAGTAATGAGTGGCAGTTCCACCACCTTGGTTACAGCAGCTCCACCAACATCTGTCACAAACTGGAGGAGAACATTTGCTCGTGTTTTTTTGTGTTTTATTGCTGGTGTCCGTTGAGCACAGGAGCGTAACTACAGGGGAGTAGCCCCTGCAGCGGGGCCCCAAGCTGTAAGGGGGCCCCAACTGCTACTTGACTCCCTCTGATTAAGGGGTCCATGCTTCAGGTCAGGTATTTCTGTGGCTACATTTGTTATGGGTGTGAAGACTATGATGTCTACACTCGTTTCATGACCCTTGTATGATGGGCTGACACGCTGTGAGGGTCACAAGTGGCTGGCAAGGGACAGTATATGAACATTGGGGGAACCCATCCAAGTTTTTATGGGGGGGATTTGTAGTTACACCCCTGGTTAAACATCTTCAACTTACATACACTTACCTGAGCAACTCACCTGTGCAGAGATGGTGGATCAGGTCATGTGACATGCACTTAGCATAGTGACTGCACACGTAGTTGGAGGGTTCTGGGATGATATGCAGTAGTGTAGAGAAGACTCCAGTATGGCATATCAGTGGCTGAATAAATATTAGCTGTTTTTTTTATTTCCATGATGCAAGGACAGATTACACCAGGCTGGGCCCGCCTCCATCTCCACTCAGCATCCAATGAGGGGGACTCTGTCTATTAACCTCTTATCTGCTGGACACACGCATGAACTCTCACTTGTCCTCTTCCACACTCACACATACAAATAGGTTTGGTTGAGAGGCAGCTTGTCTTTTATATAATATAATGTGGTCAGCTGCAGGAGTGCTTCTCTCTGGTGGAAGTCAGCTTATGCAGTCCATATGTTGTGGAATTCAACCCCTTGTTTCCTAAAATGGCAGCCCCATTGTAGTTCTCTTATATAGGCAAAATCACTGTGCATCAATACTCCACTATGGAAGTTTTTACCTTGTAAAACAATAATAAAAAGTGCACATAGTGCCAAGTTTTGCTAAAACAAGCTAAAACTTGCACCTCCTGGTGCACTCCTGTGGGTAGTGCCACCACCTTGGGAAGGGTCAGACTCCTCCTATGTGGCCCCATCCAAAATTATTGTGTAGAAACAGCGGATCGTATTACACATGGAACCCTGAATGAGTCACGACTGTGTGGAAACGCATAGGGCGGAGTCGGAGGTGTGTGCTGATGTCATACTAGGAAGTGGGGTGATTGAGGTAACGTGCTCTGTGTTCCGCGGCCAGAGCGTTCCATGTACAAAACGATCCCCTTTTTGGCTGTTTTTACACAATAAATTTGGATACTCGTTTGTTGAAGCAAAGCACATCCTTGGCTGACCGGCTCTTTGTCATACGCATTGACACAAGACGCGCTTCTGGTGAGTGGGGCACGGGGTGCAAGTTTTAGCTTGTTTTAGGCAATACTTGGCACTATGTGCACTTTTTATCATTGTTTTACAGGGTAAAACCTTCCATAGTGGAGTATTGATGCGCAGTGATTTTGCCTTTATATTGTTTTAACCTCCCTGGCGGTTTGTTAAGGGAGGGGGCAGGGGGCAGCAAATAGAACGGGATCTCTTGGAGGGCTTCCCCCGTCGCCATGGCGACGGGGCGGGATGACGTCATCGACGTCGTGACGTCAAAGGTGAATCCGATCCACCCCACAGCGCTGCCTGGCACTGATTGGCCAGGCGGTCTGGGGGGGGTGCAACGGATAGCGGCGAATCGGCGGGTAGCAGCGGCGATCGGAGGTTAAATGCAGCTAGCAAAGTGCTAGCTGCGTGTAACAAAAAAAATTATGCAAATCGGCCCAGCGGGGCCTGAGCGGTGCCTCCCGGCGGCATAGCCCGACCTCAGCTCGGGCTTACCGCCAGGGAGGTTAAGGGTGAAGTGACCTTTTTCATTGCTGCGACCCCCTGGTAACCTGTCCCCATAGGAGCGCAGTGATATTTTGCAATTGTAGTTCTCTTGCATGCGTTAATGAAAAAAGGGCGCCCAGAAATAGCCAACAGTAGAATATGGTTAAATTTACTGATATTCTACTCTTACAGAGCTAATAGATCCCAATATTTTACCAACCCATCCCTCTACCGATACCTAACCTTAGCTACCCTAGATTTCTTCATTACAAACATGGCCATAACAATAGTGAGTGTCTCTGGTGGATGTGCTTCAACCAGTGAACTCCAGGAACCGGGGGGGAGAACGAGAAAAAGAGAACACCTTGCGGGCCTGTACAGTCTATTATTTAATCCAATGAGCAATGGACAGCAGAAATACTACTTACAAAACCTATAGCTACCTATGATGGGCAGGGGAAGTAAGGGAAAAGTGACAGCTGGGACAGCCAGCACGCTTGCGGTGTGGTTCGGCGGGGGGTTGTAGGTCCATGGAGGGCGACGTCTAGGGTGCCAAAACATCTGTGTCTATAGGCTCCAGTGAGGTAAATCCTGGTCTTCTGGGGGGGGGGGGGGGGGGTTTGTTTTATGGAAGCGCCAGCCCTGCATGTTTGCAATGCACCTGGTAAGCCGCACCGTGAGTAGTTCGCCCAACACTAGTGGTCAATACCCTTTCAGTCTTTTTGTGTTCTTCCGCTCTTTGCCTTTACTTCTGTGTCTAAGTTCTCAGAATCAGAATCAGAATCACTTTATTTCGCCAAGTACAGCAGAGCTATACTCGGAATTGATTGTGGTACACATGGCATAGACATAGTAAACATGGTATAAGAGGACAGATGTGCAACACATAAAACAAACAATGATACAGGTGAAGAAATGCAGTAGAGATATGGATATGGCCTACACGTGAAACAGTCCCGAGGCAACAGTTAGATATGGGTATGGCCTTCACGTGAAGCAGACCGAGGCAACAGTTCGATATGGATATGGCCTCCACGTGAAACAGACCCGAGGCAACAGTTAGATATGGATATGGCCTACACGTGAAACAGACCCGAGGCAACAGTTAGATATGGATATGGCCTACACGTGAAACAGTCCCGAGGCAACAGTTAGATATGGATATGGCCTTCACGTGAAACAGTCCCGAGGCAACAGTTAGATATAGATATGGCCTTCACATGAAGCAGTCCCGAGGCAACAGTTAGTACAATAGAGCTACTACCGATAGTGGATGGGTAGTGATGATGCAGTGGTGATGATAAAGCCACGAACATGGGCAGTGGGGACCAGGCAGGCAGACGGGCAAGAGCTGGCTGACCGACCCCACCAGGGCAAGCTAGTGGGCGGGCCTTGACGGGGGAAGATTGGAGTTAAGCAGCCAGTCTAAGTTCTGTTTGTACTGCTCATTGTGTGTACATGCAATGCATCACCATGTCCTCTCCTACCCAAGAGGTAGGTCAAAGAGCCATTGCTCAAGCATGCCCTTATCAATAAACATCTGGCAATGTGCGCTGCACTCCTGTAGATGGGAGTGTCCTGTGAAGAGCAACCGCGAGCGGTGTATGTGCGCACCCGCACATGTGCAGGAGAACCCAACCCAGCTGGGTTCACCGCCCATTATGGAGGGAGCAGCTGACGAATGGGTGACTGTGCAGCTGCATCGAGGGACAATGAGACTTCTAGGGGCTGGAAGAAGCCCCAGGTGAGTCAAACTTTTTTTTTCAAGGTCGTCTCATGTATCCTTTAAAGTTCAGGTGGGAAAACACATTTTTAAACCAGAGCAAGATCACATTGCAGCAGTTTGGGCTCATTCCCAATCCCTCAAACCATGCTATCTCCAACAAATTTGCTGTGTATGTCGTGGGTCACAAGAGGGAACATGCCATATTTTTTTCCCAGTTTTTGAGAAAATCGATTTTAACATTTTGGTGGGAAAAACTATTCTTTCAACTTGCAGTCATATTGCATCAGTTTTGGGCTCATTAGCTGCTTCTTGCTTCCATCTAGAATAGATTTTGTTGACCTGTGTCAGTTAGTGAATTTTTAAGTGACAATACACATTTGAAGGGTATGAAAAGGGAGCAGCGCTCAATGCCATGCAGCAGCAGGAAAGCCAGTAAATTTTGGGAATGTATAAAAAAGGAAATAAAAAAACATGATGCTAGTTTGTTACAGCCCCAGTACAACGTCACATCCCAAATTAGAAACAGTCAATAAGTTGCTAATATTCGCAGCTTGCAGGCAAGCGTAATTTTCTTGCAAATCATATGCAATTCTAAACTGGGCCATTCACATGCAATTCCAATCCTGTCAAATTTGTTTTGCCCAATTCCAAGCTGCATATAACTATCATTAAGTTTGCATGCAATCCTGAATTATTAGCATGTGATTGAACACCTCCACCTCATGGGGGCGAAGGTTGTAGGAAGGTCAAATTCTTAGAGGGGAGGGTGCGGGAGTAGGAGGGAGTAATGCTGGCTTCAGGGGAAGAGAACTATATCTATTAGGGGAGTATCTAGAGGGGAGCCGTTCCTGCAACTGTAGCGGGGCCCAAAGCTGTAAGGGGACCCCAAGTACTACTTCGCTCTGATCAATGGGTCCATCCTTTAGATCAGGTGTTTTTGTAGCTATACTTGTTACGGGTGTACAAATCACGATGGCCACACTTGCTTTATGATCCATGCAAGATGACACATAAGGGGTTGGGAAGTGAAAGGGTGTAAACATTGGGGGGCCCCAGCAAAGTTTTGCTGTGGGACTCCATGATTTATAGTTATGCCCCTGGTGTCTATTATAGGGTTTTGATGCTTACAGGTCCTCTGGTTACACTGGTCTCCCCTTCATTCCACCACTTTGCCCTCCATTCGTAGGTGTGACTGAAGCCATGCTCTGTGTCCTACCCTGCACTCCTTTTTTGGACACGCTACCCACCCAGCTGTATACACTAGTTGTGGCCAGGAGCGCGCGCGCATCTCTTATTAGTAGGCGGAGCCGCTCGGAGACTGTTAGACGGCGAAACCACCATCTAATTACCTTGTACAGTGCTACGAGTTGCGGCATCTGGGACACTAGGAGAGCGATCGGCTCAGCCTCTCATATGCAGAAGCCTATGACAGCCGACTGCCATGATTGGCCGGCTGCGGGGAGGGAGGGAATAAATAAATAAATAGTTATATTTATTAAAAAATAAATAAGAAAAATATTGATTAAAAAAAAAATAAACACAGGGGAAGTGATCGGACTCCACCAACAGAGAGCTCTGTTGGTAGGGAGAAAAAGGGGGGGGGGGGGTCACTTGTGTGCTGTATTGTTCGGCCCTGCAGCTTGGCCTTAAAGCTGCAGTGGCCTATTTGACAAAAATGGCCTGGTCTTTAGGGGGGTTGAACACAGCGGTCCTCAAGAGGTTAATCACATGGAAGTATTAAAAAACATAAAAACAGAGTAAAGGGGGTGGGGTATAGCCGCAATAATAAATGTCTAGTACCACCAAAGTTGCATATGTTTGTGTCTACCATCAAGGATATAAGGGTAATATACTACCTGGATGGAGACTGCAAACTAGCGCGTTACACCCCGTCCCTGATGAGCCTGATGCATGCCCACTTCATCAAGACCGATGTTTGGCAACTCGAGCTTTCAACTCCCTCCACTGATTTCCTATACGATTGGTCAGAGGGCAAACTAGCAAAATCAGCAGGAGATCAGAAACTCCTTTCCTTAGCTGAATGTCCAGTCACAGCCAACTTGCAGAGGAAACTCTGCAGACCCTCGCAAAGAACCTGGGTAGGTTGCAGAGAGAACATTAAAAATTGTAAGTCAGTTTTAATGAATAGATGGAATAATGTATAATTTAAATGGAAGCATGCATAATTTAAACTTATATTATGCTCAGAGAAAAATCTCAGATTTAGCGCTCACTAGCACTTTGATGGCGTAAGGCAGGGGTCTCAAACTCGCGGCCCTCGATACAATATTTTGTGGCCCTTGCCGGCAAAAGCTTCCTTATAGTTCGCTTCAGTACTCCCAAGTAATCCGCCGCATCCCCGCCACTAAAGGAGGGCTGCAGAGCCCCCAAATCGCCCGGGGGAAATCCGCCGGAATTTCCTGGAAGGGGCAGAGCTTTTAGCTTCAGCTCTGCCCCTCCTCACGTCAATCGCCGCACGGATCGCCGCCTCTCCCCGCCCCTCTCTGTGAAGGAAGAGTGAGAGGGGCGGCTAAGGCGGCGATGCGCCGCGATTGTGAAATTCCTTATGCGGCCCAGCCTCATCCTGACTTTGCCTCCTGCGGCCCCCCAGGTAAACTGAGTTTGAGACCCCTGGCGTAAGGCATATGAAAAGCGAGAAGCACTCAGTGCCATGCAGCAGCATGAAAAGCCAATACAATTTGGGTATGCATAAAGTGGCTAGATAGTGTACTGGTTAAGGGCACTGAGAGACCAGGGTTTGAATCTTGGATAGGGTCAGTACCTATTCAGTAAGAAGTCCTTGGGAAAGACTTCCCAACACTGCAGGTTGGCCTCTTGAGCGCGCCCTTAGTGGCTGCAACTCTTAAGCGCTTTGAGTCCAAAAGAAGAAAAGCGTTATACAAACATTGGAATTATTATAAAAAGATAGATAAAAACGTTATACTAGTTTATTATTGCCCCAGTACAAATCATATGTCAACTTAAAGAGACACTAAAGCGAAAAAAAAATGATGATATTATGATTTGTATGTGTAGTACAGCTAAGAAATAAAACATTAAGATCAGATACATCAGTCTAATTGTTTCCAGTACAGAAAGAGTTGAGAAACTCCAGTTGTTATCTCTATGCAAACAAACCATTAAGCTCTCCGACTAAGTCTTAAGGCCCATACACACGGGCCGATCGCTCAAACTTACCCTTATCAAGCGAACGACAGCCTGTACACACGCCCGATTTAGCGGGCGAACGACGGAACGACGGGACGTTCAAACGACCCGTCGTTCGCGGAAATCCGACGTGTGTATGGGCCTTTAGCCGTGAAGAGGGCTGTTATCTGACTTTTATTATCTCAACAGTAAGTGGACTGTTTACTTTTTCTCTGCTAGAGGAGAGGTCATTACTTCACAGACTGCTCTGAAAGACTCATTTTGAATGCTGAGTGTTGTGTAATCTGCACATATTATAGAATGATGCAATGTTAGAAAAAACACTATATACCTGAAAATAAAAGTATGAGAATATTTTCTTTGCTGCTAATCTTCTAGTAATTATTCATAGTACACAACCAATTCACTATATCATATATTTTTTTTCGCTTCAGTGTCTCTTTAAAGATGGCCAATGAAATTCTAATAATTGCGGCTAGCATATAAATTTAATGCGATCTGCAATAATTAGCATCTCATTAACCATCTCTATCTCAAATACAAGGGACAGCTTTGAACATCTGTAGTGTACAGAGATAACTGATCTATATTAGAAAAAACTGCGAGCGTCTCATTTCCAGTGAAAACAGCGTAATGAACAAAAGTGCTTAATTTTTACAATAATTATGTATAAATGATTAAGTGTTTTCCCATTGTAAAATCTTTCCTCTCCCTGATTTACATTCTGACCTTTATTACATGGCATTTTTACTGCTGGCAGGTGATGTCAGTGGAAGGAGATGCTGCTTGTTTTTTTGGCAGTTGGAAACAGCTGTTATTTCCCACAATGCAACAAGGCTCCCGCAGTGTGATGTCAGCACCATGGTCCTGACATCACACTGTGGGAGGGGTTTCACCACAATATTAGCCATACAGAGCCCACTGATGATCCGTTTGAGAAAAGGTAAAGACTTCTCATGGAAAATGGGGTGTCAGCTACTGATTGGGATGAAGTTCAATTCTTGGTCATGGTTTCTCTTTAACTGTCAAATTTACATTTTCATACCCAGCCCCACTGGCCAAAGTCACCCGCTGGCTGTGTACTGCATAGAGAAATGGGGATGTTACTGTTGCTATACAAAGTGTTTCTTTATAAGCAGAACAATGGATGTTTCTGTAACAAAGATGGCCAGTTGATGGCAAGGGGATTCCACCTGGCTCCCCAGGTCATGTTATATGTTCCTCCAATCAGTGCTGGTTTTAGGCAAAGGCTTCTTAGGCACTACACTCTCATTCCACACAAGGAATGTTTAAAGGACAAGTGAAGCGAGAAGGATATGGAGACTGCCATATTTATTTCAGTTTAAGCAATACCAGTTGCCTGGCAGCCCTGCTGATCCTCTGCCTCTAATGCTTTCAGCCATAGACCCTGAAAAAACATGCAGCAGATCAGGTGTTCCTGACATTATTGTCAAATCTGACTAGATTAGCTGCATGCTTGTTTCCGGTGTGTGATTCAGTCACTGCTACAGCCGCATAGATCAGCAGGGCTGCCAGGCAACTAGTATTGTTTGAAAGGAAATAAATATGGCAGCCTCTGTATACTTTTTGCTTTAGGTTCCCTTTAAAGTGTACCAGGGCCAGCGATATGTAAAGATTTGATACTTACCCGAGGTTTCCTCCAGCCCCATAAGCACGTGTGAGTCCCTTGCCATTCTCCCGTGGTCTGCCGTTCAGCCGCGATCAGCCCCGGTAACAGGGCAGGGCAGCGACTGACACCACTGTGCCTGTTACCTGGGGTGACCGCGGCTGAACGGCAGACCGCAGGAGGATGGTGAGGGACTCACACGTGATTATGGGGCTGCAGAAAGCCCCGTGTAAGTATCAAATCTTTACATATCGCCGGCTCTGGTTTCTTTTAAGCTTCCTTTGTTGCCATGGATCTCTTTCGGAAAAATGGGGTTCTTGGCAATAACGATTGTGAAGTCCCTTACATCCAAGTACGGTGCTGATGGTGAAATTGTCATACCCTCTGCAGTCCCTGACCTTGAGGCCCCTAAGGACATTGGTCAGTTGTCTTCTGCATTGAAAAGAGGATACAAATCAAATCAATCATAGCATCCAACTTTCTTGCCACAAGAACATTTTATATTTTTTTATCCAGCCCACCACAACGCAAACTCCAAAAAAACCTCTGGCCTTGCAAGTTGACGAGGTTGGACAAGTCTGCTCTAAACAAAGACAACATCAATATCAGAACAAAAAGAAAAGACCGGATAAGACTAACAAGTTTATTTTTTCTACTAATGAGTTACACACAGA
The DNA here is from genome assembly GCF_040937935.1 of Hyperolius riggenbachi. Taxonomy (NCBI): domain Eukaryota; kingdom Metazoa; phylum Chordata; class Amphibia; order Anura; family Hyperoliidae; genus Hyperolius; species Hyperolius riggenbachi. The sequence goes on along the minus strand of NC_090650.1, from coordinate 31,563,266 downwards.
TGCAATGACTGGACTTCTTAAAGAGAATCTGTACTCTAAAATTCTTACAATAAAAAGCATACCATTCTATTCATTATGTTCTCCTGGGCCCCTCTGTGCTGTTTCTGCCACTCCCTGCTGCAATACTGGCTTGTAATTGCCAGTTTTAGGCAGTGTTTACAAACAAAAGACATGGCTGCTAACCAGAGTGTGATAGGCTGAGAGGAGAGCTTGGAGAGGGTGTGTAAAGCTTCTGCCTATCACAAGCAGTGCTACACATTCCACACATTCCAGCCTGAGCCCGACAGAGGAAAGAAGATAAGATTTATCACAGAGATAGTGCAACTAGAAAAGGCTGCAGTATGCCAGAGCACATTAGAACAGGTATAGGAACTTACAGGATAGAAGAAATAAGGCTCAAAATTTTGTTACAGTCTCTTTAAGATTTCTGTAGGTCCAATGAAAAGGCGTGATCTTGTAAGATAGAACTGAAGGCCATAGTCAACGTGGTGGTGAAAGTCGGGAGGTAAGCAAAATGGGGGGCTGGGGGGGTAGGTATTGCAGGGCGGTGGAGTTGAAGTTGAGGAGTCAGAGTAATTTTTGGGTACCTGGAGTCGGAGTCAGTGGCTTCATAAACTGAGGAATTGGAGTCAGATGATTTTTGTACCAACTCCACAGCCCTGATAAATATTAGACTAAAGAGTCGGAGTCCAGGATTTGGAGCAATTTTGGGTACCTGGAGTCATAAACTGTGTAGTCAGGGTCGGATGATTTTTGTACCGACTCCATGGCCCTGGTGATTTGTGTTTAACGTTGGGAAATTTAGTTTGTTTGGCTTATTTGGCCTGATCTGGACCGGAATTATTGGAGCTGTAAGTAGCAGAACTTGGAAATATGTGCCATTTATTATTTATTATTATTTTTATTATTATTATTCTGCATTTAAATCATATTCTGCTACTTGCCGGTTCATCCCCTCCTCTGCCATTACCTCCTGGACTCAGGACATCATATAAACAACCACACAACTGAGTCCAAACCTTCATTTCATTCAATTTACAAAGGCAGCTTTGCAAGCAGTCTTATGTTATTCTAAACAAGACTTCCTCCATCCTGGAACTCTGGCATGTTCTATAGAAAACAAATCTATTGTCTACCATTTCCACTGAATGTAAATGATGGACAGAGAGTCATGTAGTCCACCTGTGTCTCTGACCTTCTCCTGCTTTATAAACATCAGTGGGGTGGCTTCAGGCCTCAGACAGAGAAGTAGGTGCCATTATAATGGAAGGGAGCATCTGACACACATTGACCAACAACATCAGAGGTCCATCGTTCGATGTTAACTCTACTGAAAGTGTTGTCTGTGGGCCTCACAATGACTGTGGAGCGACTGGCAACCGATGGGTCCTCATCAAAGAAGTTGAATGGTCGGAGGAAGAATCCCACCGCATTCCCGGGGGTGGAGGTGTTGGGGATATCCTCAGAGTGGGGGATGTGGAGAAAGCCAACAGTCACCCAGGCAACAAGATCCTGAACAATGAGAACACAGAGTGGTTACAAAATATTATTGAGTGTGAAGGATTCATGTTGACAGAGGTGTAGCTAAAAGCCACAGGGCCCTAAGTAGCATTTCATTCCTCAAAACTCATACAAAACCTAAAAACTTTTTTAACGACAATTGATCATTTGTAAAGTTGCTTTTCTCCCATATAGAAGCCAAAGTCCATAAGCTTGTCTCAGATCAGTAAATAGTGATATGTACAGGGGGACAAGTTATGTGATCATAAATGCCAGATCAAACAAGTGGCTTTCCAGTTTTGATTTAAAAGTGTCCAGGGTTGAAGCTGTCTTGATTAAGTTTGGCAAGGCATTGCACAGGGTAGGGGCAGCATGACAGAAAGCTCTGGCTCCAAAGATGTTTTGTTGGATTATGGTGGTGGACAAGTTATTGGAACCTTTTAATCTGGGTTGTGGATGGTGCAATGCAGTTTTCAGCCCTCCTGATTCTGATATTTAATAAAACTACAATTTGGTGCTCTGCTGCTTCAATTGCTCGCTGCAGGGCCGTACAATTGAGCACACAAATTAATCTTGTCCCCTTTTCTGCCAACCAACAGAGCTCTCTGTTGGTGGGCTATGATCGCTGCTGCAGGCATTTTTTTTTTATGATTTTATTGTCATTTTTAAAAAAAATAAATGTTACTATTTTTTTTCCACTGTCCCTCCCCCCACCAGCCAATCACAGCGATCGGCTATCATAGGCATCAGCCTATGAGAGCCGATCGCTCCTGAGCCTCTCTGGGGACAGCCGTGTCACTCACAGCAAATCGCAGATCATAGATTGCAGCGCTGTACAATGTAAATAGACGGCAATCGCTGCTGGGAGACTGATGACGGAGGGGAGCGTGCGAGCGATCTCCTGCAATACCCCACCCCAGGACTTGATGCCTTTCGGAGTTAGGTGGTCCTGGGGCTGCCACCCTCCTGACGCCGATCAGCGTTAGGCGGTCGAGAGGGGGTTAAATAATAATAACGGGATCAGTGAATAATGGCGCACAGCGCCTATGCATAAAAATGTCGCCGCATTAAAAAGATACACTTATCGCTATTTATCGTTAGTACTGCATAGTAATGGCGCACAGGGAAAAAAGAAGAAAAACGGCACACACTAACGTTATTTATCAATAGTGGCACACACTAACGTTATTTATCAATAGTGGCACACACTAACGTTATTTATCAATAGTGGCACACACTAACGTTATTTATCAATAGCGTCCTACATAAGCCAAACTGCAGACGTAATTTAACTGCAAAACGGGGAATGAATTTAATGTAACACTGTCAAGGTTAGGGTTAGGCACCACTGGGGGGGTCTTAGGGTTAGGCACCATCAGGGGGGTCTTAGGGTTAGGCACCACCAGGGGGTTCTTAGGGTTAGGCAACACCAGGGGGGTCTTAGGGTTAGGCACCACCAGGGGGGTCTTAGGGTTAGGCACCACCAGGGGGGTCTTAGGGTTAGGCACCACCAGGGGGTGGTTAGGGTTAGGCACAACCAGGGGAGTGGTTAGGGTTAGGCACCACCAGGGGGGTCTTAGGGTTAGGCACCACCAGGGGGGTTTAGGGGTTAGGGATAGGTACAGAGAGGGTTCTGTGTGTTAACGGTAAATAACAATAAGGCTTTAACGTTAAATAACAATAAGTCTTTAACGTTAAATAGCGATAAGCGGCAAACGGATTAGCGGCAACACCGTGCGCCATTATTCGCAGGCGCCATTTTCAGATGGATGCAATAATAACAGTAAAGCCACTGGACCATCATGGCTGCTAGATGTCCTATAAGGATAAGCAAATGCTGTGTGAAAAGCCGTCCCAGAACGCCACTTACTTTGTTCACAATGTCCTCGTTGTTGCGGATGAAATTCTCGAAATAGACAAGCGGCTCCCAAGGATTACACTGGGCATAGAGGCTGCTGCTGGACTGCTCAGAGTCGCTGTGTCTGGTCACAGCCAGGCTGTACCTGCAGATCAAACAACACATAAGTCTTACACACTTATAGAGGAACTTTACCAGAAGAGAGTAGTAAGTGGAAAAAAATAAATCAGTGCACTGTAAAGGAAGAAGTTAAAAATAGAAGATAGAGCAAGGAATGTTTGATATTCGCCGTGTAATTCCTTCACGTTGTTTGGTCCACCGTGAGCCTGCAGGTCAGCTGGAAGGGCCCTTTTCCACTTGCAATTGCTAAACGCTAGCGATTGCGCCTTGTCACTATTTTTTTACGCGATCACAATTTTGCATATGCAATACATTTGAAAAATCGCGGTAAAAATATATATTTTTTTTATTATATACTAGCTGATGACCCGGCGTTGCTCAGGTATGTATTTGGCTGGTGGTGGCTCCACCCACTTTTACTAACCCTAACACAAACACTCAATTACCAAGTTGTGAGCTTTGGGGTCTTTGGCATCAATAATTTGAATATTCCCATAGAAATTAAACAAATCAGATTGGCTGTATGTGGCTCCTCCCCTCTCCAGCATTTGAACCCCAGTCACTCAATGACCAAATGTAGCAGGTTTGAGGCATCTGCTATTAGCAGTGTAAAAATGGCATCAATTTAAATATTCCCCTTGAAAATCAACAGGTTCAACAGGTAAATTTTGATTTGCTATTATAGGCTCCACCCACTTCCCCGAATATTAATCTGTCACCCAGTGACCAGCTGGGCAATGTTTGAGAACCCTGCCATTAACAGTGCAAGAATGGCTGCAGTTTATATTTTCCAAGGTGAAATTTGTTTTTGGCTCCACCCACTTTGTGTAACCTTGACACACAGTCACTCAATGACCAAGTTTGTGAGCTTTGGGGTCCTTGGCCTCAATAATTTCTATTTTCCCAGTAAAATGAAACAAATCTGAATGGTTGTTTGCGGCTTTGCCCCTTTTCTGAATTTGAACCCCAGTTACCCAATGACCAACTGTACCAGGTTTGAGGCTTGTGCCATTAACAGTGCAAGAATGGCAGAATTGTAATATTCCCCTTGAAAATCAACAGGTGAATTCTGATTTTTTTTTTTAGGCTCCATCCACTTTTCCGAATTAACCCAGTAACCAACTGTGCAAAGTTTGAGAACCCTGCCATTAACAGTGAAGAAGGGTTGCAGTTTACATTTCCCCAGGGAAATCTGTTTTTGACACCACCCACTTTTTTGTAACCTTGACACCCAGTCACTCAATGACCAAATTTTGAGCTTTTGGGTTCCTGGCATCAAAATTGTGTGAATGGAAGCAGTTTATCCAGCAAAGAAATCTGATTGGCTGTTTGTGGCTCTGCCCCTTTAGTGATTTTGAACCCCAGGCACTTAATGACCGACTGTAGCAGGTTTGAGGCCTCTGACATTAACAGTGTAAGAATACCTGCAGTTTATATTTTCCCAAGTAAAAAGTTAGTTTTTTTTGGCTCCAACCACTATTTCTAACCTTGACATACAGTCACTCAATGACCAAGTTTATGAGATTTGGGTCGTTGGCATCATAAGTTGCATTTTCCCACTGAAATTAAACAAATCTGATTGGCTGTTTGTGGCCCGCACCCTTTTAAGAATTTAAACCCCAGTCTCCCAGTGACTGACTGTACCAGATTTGAGGCCCCTGCTATTAAGAGTGTAAGAAGGGCAGCAATGTAAATATTCCCCTTGAAAATCAATATATGAATTATGATTGCCTGTTGTAGGCTCCACCCACTTTCTTGAATATTAGCCCCAGTCATCCAGTGACCAACTGTGTCAAGTTTGAGAACCCTGCCAATAACAGAATGGCTGAAAACAATCTAACAAATCTGATTGGCTGTCTTTGGCTCCGCCCCCTTTCTGAATTTGAACCCCAGTCACCCAGTGACCAACTGTACCAGGTTTGAGGCACCTGCTATTAACAGTGTAAGAATGGCAGCAATGTAAATATTCCCCTTGAAAATCAACAGGTGAATTTTGATTTGCTGTTGTAGGCTCCACCCATTTTCGTGAATATCAATTCCAGTCACCCAGTGACCAACTGTGCACAGTTTGAGAACCCTGCCATTAACAGTGTAAGAATGGCTGCAGTTTATATTTTCCCTGTGAAATGTGTATTTGGCTCTGTCCACTTTTTGTAACCTTTACACACAGTCACTCAATGACCAAATTTGTGAGCTTTCAGGTTCCTGGCATCAAAAAAGTGTGAATGGAAGCAGTTTATCCCCCAAGGAAATCTGATTGGCTGTTTGTGGCCCAGTCCCCTTTAGTGAATTTGGACCCCAGTCACCCAATGACTGACCGTAGCAGGTTTGAAGCCTCTGCCATTAACAGTGTAAGAATGGAAGCAGTTTAAATATTCCCCTTGAAAATCAACAGGTGGATTTTGATTGTCTTTTGTAGGCTTCACCCACTTTTCTGACCATTAAATTCCTATGTGCCAAGTTTGAGAACCCTGTGATTGACAGTGTAAGAATGGCTGCAGTTTACATTTTCCCATTTAAAATGAATGGCTGAAATTTGATTGGCTGTTTTATGCTCCTCCCACTTTTCCTGGATTTATAACCCCAGCCACCAAGTGACCAACTGTGCCAAGTATGGGGACTCTGGCTTGACTACTGTGGCAGCCTTTTACATTTTTTCCATTGACATGAATGGGTGAAATCTGATTGGCTGTTTGTAGCTCCGCCCAGGTGTGCAGGGGTGACGCGAGACCCCCAAAACATATCATCCCAGGTAGTAAGGGATCTGTATACCAAGTTTCGTTCAAATCGGTCAAGGCGTTTTCGAGTGATCGCGACACATACATAGATACACACATAGGGCTTGATTCACAAAGCTGTGCTAACTGTTTAGCACGGGTGTGCTAAACAGTTAGCACGTGAAGTGCTGTTCGTGGACTTTTGCGCGTGCAAAGTGCCGCGATTCGCGTGATCACGGACTTTTGCATGCGCAATTTGCAGCAAATTGCGCGCTCAAAAGTCTGCGATCGTGCGAATCGCGGCACTTTGTGCGCGCAAAAGTCAGCGAACAGCACTTCACGTGCTAACTGTTTAGCACACCCGTGCTAAACAGTTAGCACGGCTTTGTGAATAAAGCCTACAATGTAAATACATACGATTTTATATATATAGATTTATATATATTTACTTATATTTATTTATACTAATATTGTATTAATATTTTATACATATATTAATTTTTATTTTGGGAGACCTAAGAGCCAACAGGCAAGTGTGGCAAACCAGCATAGGGGGGCCTCATTCTGGGGATGTATCAGCACTTTTGCTGTGTTTGTCTGGTCCACCTTTTGGTTTATTGTTTATGCTTCCCAGTTGTGCCATGCTGATTTCCCATCATGCTTTCTTCTTTATATCATGTGCTAATGCCCCGCCCTTCTCCATCTACCAAGTTGGAGCCCATGCAAGGCTCCCGCGATGCTACGGCACTCCTAAGGCATCGGACCCCATTTAAATCAGTATGGAGAATAATCACAGCCAGCGGAACAGGGAATCATTTTTAGAGCAAACCTGAAGTGAAAATAAACTTGTGAGATAATGAATTGTAGGTGTAGTACAGCTAAGAAACACAACATAAGCGGCAAACAAAAAGTCTCTGAGCACTTCAACCCAACTGGGTCGAATACAGTCCTGTTTTCTGAAGCACTTAGATAGCGAAGAAACAGTGACAGACAGTTTGAGATAAGGTTTTTACTGCAGGAGAGTTCAAGGGGCCATTATTTCTGCTTTTGTTTTATAGCTCAAAAGACAGAGTGTGGTTTCACAACTGCAAATAGGACAGAATGTTCTACAAAAAAAAAAAAAGCTGTATAACTGAAAATAAAAATATGAGACTCTTTCCTTTGCTACTTATGTTCTATTTGTTATCCGTACTACACATATAATTCATTTTATCATAAGGCTTTTTTTCACTTCAAGTTTGGTTTAAAGGGAACCTGTACTGAGTAAAATTATTGAAAATAAATGCATGATGTAGCTGCAAATGAATATTCCATACTAACCTCACCATCAGTTCCTCTCGGAAGCTCGCCATTTTCTTCTTACAGTGATCCCTTCCAGTTCTGACAATATTTTGTCAGAACTGAAATATATCAGTTGCTGTCAGTTATATATATCACCAGCTGTCAGTTACAACTGAATGTGCAAGTTAATGTCCATGTTTCCCTATGGTTCAAGTGGGCGATGTTACAGTTTAACTGTGTGCTGACCAGGAAGCTGTTATGGGGTAATGGCCATTTTCAAAATGGAGGACAGAGAATTCCACAGATATTTGTGGATAAACAGGACGCATGAGAGGAGAAAGAGATTGATGAGTAAACTACACAGGAGGTAAGTATGACATGTTTATGTTTATTTTGACTTTTAATTTTCAGTTCAGGTTCTCTTTAAGCAATGGTCCCACACTGAGAAAGTGCTTCTGCCCAAAAAGTAATTGGTACAATTCTGATCTGGATACATATTACAAAGAATTATGCACCAAGTTAAATTCATTTGAGTTTTGAATTGTGACTGCACCAGTGGACAGAGATGTGCTGTGATCTTCCCTGGAGTATACAGTCAGGGACCAGTTGCAAAATCAGATGCACGGCGTTTCAGAACAAGGTTCTTTCATCAGATAGGGTTTGGGCATTATCTGATGAAAGAACCTCTTCTGAAACGCTGTGCGTCATGGTGACCCGGCATACTTTCTATACTTGCCTTGGATTTTAAAGAGCTATAATTAATTACATTTTTTAGATGGTGCGGATCCTGACATCTGATTTTGCAAAGTTAAATTCATTACAATATCGTTGATGATCCCAATTAGACAAGATGAGCTGATCTCTGAGCCGTTCGCAATAAAAAAAACAACAACAAATCACAGGCCTTTTGCCTCCAATCTTGGCTTCCAGAAAGGGTAGGGCTCTGTTGGGACAACATAAATTCAGGGCAGGGGCGTAACTAGTGGTCGCAGGCAGAGCAGGGACAAGGTCCTCCAGCACCCAAGGCTGAGACACCAAAGTGCGCCCCTCCATCCCTCCCACCTCAGCTGTCACACACTGATTGCTATTAGACTAAGAGGTGCCACAGGGCCCACAACCTCCCCAACACCTTAATATCTAGTTATCTGGCTTGCAGTCACTGCTATGTATCCCCTTTTCTTATTTCTTTCTGCTTCATAAGCAATTAGGAATGACAGCTGAATGAATTGTGCACCCCCTCCTACACTGCGCCCTGAGGCTGGAGCCTCTCCAGCCTATGCCTCGGCCCGGCCCTGGTCGCAGGTGGGCCCAGAGCTGTGGGGGGGCCCCAACTACTAACTGTTCCTTCTTCCGATACAGGGGACCATCCTTCAGATCAGGTGTTTTTGTGCCTACACTTGTTTTATGACTCTTGTGAGATGGGCCCCAAGGCCATGAAGGGCACTAAGGGGAGGCAACAGGAGGGGTTTGAACATTGGGGGCCCCATCAAAATTTCTCTGGGGGTCCCACGAAATGAAGTTACGGCACTGGTTCAGGGAGTTGCTCTGGCTGAGTCCTGCACCATCAGAAGTGGAGATGCATTTAAGAATCACCAAATAACAGGACTGGTCAGGTAGAAATAACCCGTTCGAAAACCACTAATATTTTGTAGTTGGGTTGGGTTTAAAATGAACCCTCTACTGAATAAATTGTACTAACCACAATGTTGCCTTCCTAACACACAAGCTATATGAAGGTTCCATGAGCTTGACTCATAATGCATCATGGGTGAATACGCAAATCATCTCTTTGAAAGTCTTAGTGGTTCTGGTTTTCAGTCCCATCACTGGGTACTCTATAACACTTTATCTTTTTCGCATTGGCAGTGGTCAGCCATCTTGATGGATCTGACTGAAAAAAGTAATTACCATTGCTCAAATTAGCGGAAGCTGATTTCTTATTGGCCAAACTGATTAATATCAATAGCAAAACAAATGTGAGCAGCCATAGACATGACATGTACAGGGCCAGTTCTAGATTTTTTGCAACCTGAGGCAAACTCGTGAGGAATGGATGCTGCCCCCCTTCCGCTCCCCCCCCCCATTAGCCTGAAGGGGCCAGGAAGTGGGAGCACATCAGTGGGGAGGGGGTCAGTTCCCCCCCTCCCTCACCTAAGGCTCCCCCATCTGTTTATTACCTGGACCAAGCGATTCCTTTCTCAGCTCCCCACCCCCGAGGAAGCAAGCTGTGGGCGTGAGAATTGTGCTGGATCCGGTAGCTCTTTTCATGGCCCCATTTGTTCTTCTTGGAGGGGTTCTGAAACGCCAAATATCTGGGGGTCGGAGAACCAAACTTGAAGGCGGCCTGTTTCTCACTGGTCCTTGGGACACGGTCTAAGCGGGACTGGATGATGAAGTCTCCCGGGCTCCAGGGGTTGGAGATGTTCTCATATTTCAGATCTAGCGTTTCAAAACTGTTTTCAGTACCTGAGAGAAGGTTGAGACAGAGAGTGTGGGGGAGAGAGAGGGAGAAGGAGATGAAAGTTATATACAGAACAAAAATTTCCTTTGCCTGAGGTGATCAGTGGTGGCAGGGGCATAACTAGACTTAATACCTCCTGCAAAAATGATAGCATAGGGCCCCCAAACCCCATGCGGGTCATGTTATCGGGAGCCAGCAGAGAGTTTTCTACTGTGAAGCATCACCTGGAAGCTGGAAAAAGTTACACATGCTTCCGCTACTCGCTACTCTGCATGGTGGGAGGAGGTGACATAGCAAGAGAGGTTTTTTTTGCTAATTGGCTGCACTTGAAGTTGGGGAGAGCGAAAAGGAGGAGCCCCCTGAGCATGGTGATCTCAAGTGAAAAACTAGTGTCATCTGAGATGTTCCCCAATATTGTTTAGCTTAGCTATCCACCATATCAGACTCCTAAATGACAAATGGCAAACAAGCACTATTTTCTGGTGCCTCCTGTTTGGCCATCACTTTTTAATTTTTTATTGTCCTTGCATTCCCCTCTCCACAGAAAACAACAGGCTACTTGGCTATAGCTTGATTCCTAAAGAAGTCACCTGTACAAATTAGCCATCATTAGACAGGGCAACAGTAATTGAACAAGTGTATCTAGCTACAGAGTAAGGAGGGATACAGAGAAATATTACCCAACATTATAATCATCATTATAATTCTGAGAAGTCCCCATTTATCCAGAGAAAATTGGGCAGAATCAACTTTTTGTGTACCGAAACTGTGAAATGTTTTGTTGAAGCAAACCAGAAGCGTATTTAAATAAAAAATCACAGATACTTACCTAAGGAGGGGGGAAGTTTTGAGTCCTATAGAGCCTTCCCACTCCTCTCACAGTCCCCTCGTGCCAGTCCCTTCAGCAGCTTCGGCGGAACTAGTTGGACGGGCGCAGGAGCGCCAATGCAGCCGTCCCCAGGCCTTATTCATCTTATTACTTAGGTGAGCCTCGCTATTTTTCATTCCTCATTCTTGCTAATACACCTTGCTTCAACCAGTCCACCTCATTACATTTGCCACCAGGGCCAGAGCTACCATAGGAAAAAATGGGCAATTGCCCCAGGGCCCCAGAACCTGTAGGGGCCCCCAAGGTGTCCCTCCCCTATCTTAACTGTTGCTCCCCAGGGACTCTGCAGAGTCTGTTAAGTTGGGAGGTGATTGGGGGAGGGTCAGTAGCCAGCCCAGGAGGGAAATTTGGCTGCAACAAAGGGTCTCTAATGATGCTTTTTGACCATGAAAGAAGAAAAAGTACCCAATCAGAACAGCACCAACCACTCCAAGATAAGGATTTTAACAACAAAAATAATAATATAGAAATATTTATTGGTAAATAGTAAACATCATTAAAAACATTTAAAAATCACTCAAGGTGATAGCAGCAGCGTACATAATGGATAATCAATTTAAAGAGACACTGAAGCGAAAAAAAATATATGATATAATGAATTGGTTGTGTACTATGAATAATTACTAGAAGATTAGCAGCAAAGAAAATATTCTTATATTTTTATTTTCAGGTATATAGTGTTTTTTCTAACATTGCATCATTCTATATTATGTGCAGATTACACAACACTCAGCATTCAAAATGAGTCTTTCAGAGCAGTCTGTGAAGTAATGAACTCTCCTCTAGCAGAGGAAAAGTAAACAGTTCAATTACAGTTGAGATAATAAAAGTCAGATAACAGCCCTCTCCACGACTAAGTTAGTCGGAGACCTTAATAGCTTTTTTGCATAGAGATAACAACTGGAGTTTCTCAACTCTTCCTGTACTGGAAACAATTAGACTGATGTATCTGATCTTAATGTTTTTTTTCTTAGCTGTACTACACATACAAATCATAATATCATCATTTTTTTTCCGCTTCAGTGTCTCTTTAAATATTGGTTAATATTACTCACAAAACCTCAAAGTATAGCCTTAAGAGTATCAGCCTCAGTCACAAAAATAGTATTATAATAAACCACAAAAAAAACGGGTATCATATATATATATATATAAATTCATGATCCACAATTCATAATTCATAATAATAAAGTGAAAAATATTGCACAATTGCCCACCAAAATTAAATAAATATGATGAGAGACAAGAGACAAACAAAATCTCAAGACCCGTAATGAGATCAATCAATCACCCAGAAATTGTGTAAGAGTAGGTAAAGTGACAGGCTCAATACTTACAGGCAGAGGAAGGAGGAAAAATGAACACCGCTGTCTTGCCTTAATGCATCACGCGGGCACGACCCGCCTCAGAGAGAGGCCCTCTCAGAAGCGGGTCGTGCCCGCGTGATGCATTAAGGCAAGACAGCGGTGTTCATTTTTCCTCCTTCCTCTGCCTGTAAGTATTGAGCCTGTCACTTTACCTACTCTTACACAATTTCTGGGTGATTGATTGATCTCATTACGGGTCTTGAGATTTTGTTTGTCTCTTGTCTCTCATCATATTTATTTAATTTTGGTGGGCAATTGTGCAATATTTTTCACTTTATTATTATGAATTGTGGATCATGAATTTTTATATATATATATATATATATATATATATATATATATATATATATATATATATATATATATATATATATATGATACCCGTTTTTTTGTGGTTTATTATAATACTATTTTTGTGACTGAGGCTGATACTCTTAAGGCTATACTTTGAGGTTTTGTGAGTTACTAATATTAACCAATATTTAAATTGATTATCCATTATGTATGCTGCTGCTATCACCTTGAGTGATTTTTAAATGTTTTTAATGATGTTTACTATTTACCAATAAATATTTCTATATTATTATTTTTGTTGTTGAAATCATTATCTTGGAGTGGTTGGTGCTGTTCTGATTGGGTACTTTTTCTTCTTTTATAGTTATATGTGCTTCAATTGCCCAATTAGCACATCCCCTCCTGGTTGATATAAATTAATATATGATCATACTATCTTTTTGATTATTTTTGATGGTGCTTGTCCTCATTGGTTGTTTATAATAATGACGCTTTTTGCTCGGGGGGCCCCCAGGCTAATTTTGCCCTAGGGCCCAATTGTTACTTGAACCGGCCCTGCTTGCCACTGTTCACATGTCTTTATCTCCATGCTTATATTAGGCCCCGTTCACACTTGCGGTTTTGCGAAAACCGCACCGGATGTCCGGACCGCACCGGAGCCGGATCGGACCTGAACCGTACGGTTCCTGTCCGGATCCGGTCCGGATCCGGTCCGGTTGCATACGGTTTCCGTGCGGTATGAACACGGTTGCGGTCCGGATCCGGATTCTTAAAGAGATAACAACCTGTATAAATACCTGGGGTTCTGGGAGGTCAGCAGAAGCTCTGGGGTCATTGTTGGAGACAGCTGGACGTGTGGAGACCATCCTTGGATACAGAGACAGCAGTTGGGACCATGGATCCAGTCATTTTTTACGCTTATTACCTGGGAATTCTCTCCTTCCTGTTGTTTACCTACTACTATGTGGGGAGAAGGCGTGCTCCTCGCAGGAGATGGTGGGTGCACCCTCTACTAGCCAGGAGGCAGAGGAAGGGAGAGTTCCAGGCCCTCTACCGGGACCTCAGACGACACCCACAGAAATTCTACAGCTACACTCGGATGTCTATTCCCCTGTAAGTATATAGGCCTAAATACACCAACCCCCACCATTCCTAAACACCCCACCCTCACCCCCACAACACCTCATCCCTGTATACCTAGCTAAACACACCACCCTGACCCCCACACCCCTGTATACCTAGCTATACACTACACCCCCACCCTCCACAACACTCCCAAACCTCTGTAAACACACCTCCCCCATCCTCCACCCAACACCTTGTCCCACAACATACTTTACAGCTTCTTCCTTTCCATCTCCTGACAGGTTTGATACTCTTTTGGAGATGGTGAAGGATGACCTTAGGAAGAAGGATACCACGTTCAGGAGAGCAGTCACACCACAAGAACAACTACTCATCACACTGAGGTATGTAAAAACAAATTTTTTTATTGCAAAAACAACCACTTTCCAACGTGGAAACATTCTTCCAACATGGAAGACAAAAAATAACATATCTATGGTATAGCCCGGTCAGTTTTAAGGAACACCAACCACCAACTTTGTGCTGGAAGAGTTGCAGGGCATAGCTGCCCAAGTGTCTTTCGGGGACACCAGTCCCTAATATTAAAGTGCTTCAAAAACCTAACCACTGGCACAGGACCCTCTGAGCCATGGATGAAGGACACAGGTCAGTGAAAAGGCTAGGCCTCTCACCGACCAGTCAAGGTGTCCTTCATCCATGGCTCCAAGGGTCTTGTGCAAGTGATTAGGAACAAGAACAAAGTGAGGAGCAAGAGGAACCGATGGCAGAGGAGCAGGACTACAGGTAGTGTCTTTTGGGGACAAAAGGCCCTAAATTATTAGTGCTTCAAAAACCTAACCACTGGCACAGGACCCTCTGAGCCATGGATGAAGGACACAGGTCAGTGAAAAGGCTAGGCCTCTCACCGACCAGTGTAGGTGTCCTTCATCCATGGTTTCAAGGGTCTTGTGCAAGTGATTAGGAACAAGAACAAAGTGAGGAGCAAGAGGAACCGATGGCAGAGGAGCAGGACTACAGGTAGTGTCTTTCGGGGACACCAGGCCCTAAATTATTAGTGCTTCTAAAACCTAACCACTGGCACAGGACCCTCTGAGCCATGGATGAAGGACACAGGTCAGTGAAAAGGCTAGGCCTCTCACCGACCAGTGAAGGTGTCCTTCACCCATGGCTCCAAGGGTCTTGTGCAAGTGATTAGGAACAACAAAGTAAGGAACAAGAGGAATCAAAGGCACAGGTGCAGGACTACAGGTGCAGTGCAACAGGCACAAGGTTGTGACTCAGGTAGTGTCTTTCAGGGACACCAGGCCCTAATAAATTGAAGTGCTTCAAAAACCTAACCACTGGCACATGACCCTCTGAGCCATGGATGAAGGACACAGGTCAGTGAAAAGGCTAGGCCTCTCACCGACCAGTGAAGGTGTCCTTCACCCATGGCTCCAAGGGTCTTGTGCAAGTGATTAGGAACAAGAACAAAGTGAGTAGCAAGAGGAACCGATGGCAGAGGAGCAGGACTACAGGTAGTGTCTTTCGGGGACACCAGGCCCTAAATTATTAGTGCTTCTAAAACCTAACCACTGGCACAGGACCCTCTGAGCCATGGATGAAGGACACAGGTCAGTGAAAAGGCTAGGCCTCTCACCGACCAGTGAAGGTGTCCTTCACCCATGGCTCCAAGGGTCTTGTGCAAGTGATTAGGAACAACAAAGTAAGGAACAAGAGGAATCAAAGGCACAGGTGCAGGACTACAGGTGCAGTGCAACAGGCACAAGGTTGTGACCCAGGTAGTGTCTTTCGGGGACACCAGGCCCTAAATTATTAGTGCTTCTAAAACCTAACCACTGGCACAGGACCCTCTGAGCCATGGATGAAGGACACAGGTCAGTGAAAAGGCTAGGCCTCTCACCGACCAGTGAAGGTGTCCTTCACCCATGGCTCCAAGGGTCTTGTGCAAGTGATTAGGAACAACAAAGTAAGGAACAAGAGGAATCAAAGGCACAGGTGCAGGACTACAGGTGCAGTGCAACAGGCACAAGGTTGTGACCCAGGTAGTGTCTTTCGGGGACACCAGGCCCTAAAGTTCAAGTCCAGCAAAACCAAAAGTTCCCTGACATGGTCATCTGAACACCTCTGAACCTTGGTTGAAGGAGATGGGGCAGGGAAAAGGTTGGGCTAAAAAGCCCTGTGATGGTATCCTTCCTCCGAGGATCGGAGGTATTCAGAGGAGCATGTCCAGGAACAATTTGACTTTTTTTTTCAAATTGTATCGGCACCACTACTAGAAAAGGTGGGAGTTGCTGCCTGGAAATCTGGACTCTCTTGGGTGCTGGTCGTGGATGAGCTGGACCCTGACAGCGGTGGCCCATATTGACTGCCTCTGTAGCCGGTGTACATCTGTGATGATTGCCAGGTGGGCACCGCTGTTGGTTGTGGGGGTCTAAAAATTGGTGGTTGCAATAATGGCGTGTCCATGTGCTGTTTGATCACCTCCAGCAAAGTGGAATGGCACGCCATCATGTTTTGGGAAGGCACCTTTTCCAAATATGGTATTAGAGACATCACAGTGTGAAAACACGGGTGTGCCTGCAATTTCAGTAGTTCCTTGCTTTGTTGATGCATTTGCTGCATCATGTTCTGCAGCTGGCCCACCGACTGATGATGCTGCGCACGCAGTTGGTCGATTTCTCCTCTGTGCATCTCATGCATCATTTTAAGCTCATCCCTGTAGTGCCCATGTACAGCGTCGAGCTCACATTGCAGTGAAGTGATGTGGGACTTGTACTGCTCCATGATATGGCCCCTGTCCTCATCTTGCAACTGCCGGGTTATGAGAGTTTGGTGGCTCTGAAGAATCCCGAGAAGTCCGGAGACAGCCCCGGACATCTCGGACTCTGTCTCTCTCCTTGTTGGGGGGAGGGTACCTCGACGCCTCACTGGTGTGGTGGTCCTCACTGGTGGTGTGGCAGCATCTTCCCGTCCTCTGGCCTGTGTCGGGGTTGCCCTGCGCGCTGGTTGTGCTGCAGTCTCTCGGTGCTCCTCACTTTGTTCTTGTTCCCCTGGAGCTTCCATAGCGGTCGATTGTGGAGGTGCAGCTTCTTCCACACTCGGTCCTGCAACCTCAACATCCAAGCTCTCTTCTCCCAAGTCATCATCAAAGGAGAGAGCTGGGATAGCTAAGGACTCCCTCCTCCTACTCCTCTCCTCGGGGAAATAGGTTACATCGGCGACGTCATCATCCACCAAGCTCTCCTCACTGCTGAACCGTGCCTCCTGGGTCGGTTCCTCTTGCTCCAAATTGTCTTCAGTCCTGTAGATAAAAACAATATTTATTGGTGTGCCAAACAGCATGTGGCGTCAATTCACAGAGCTAGCAAACACTAGCAAACACTTTATCAACCGTTTCTACCAAACATTTGATAAAGCTTGTGAGAAAAGTTCGCTAGCCATGGGAATTGAGGCCAGTTTATAGCAATACATGGCCGAAGTCATGGTAGTTGTCTGCTAAAATGAGCTCTCAGTTCCTGCCCACAGTAGTGGTACTTACAGTCTAGGTTCCAGGCTTGCATTGATGAAAGACAATTGCTTGGCAAATTGGTAGTCTTTTTGTCGCTTTCCCCCGCCACTGCCACTTCGTTCGGCAAGTTTTTTCTTCCGTAGCCATTTCACGTATGCATCACGTATATTGCGCCACCTTGTCTTGAACCTTTCTCCTGTAACGACATGAAAAATTGATTTCGATTATTTCTCTTGTAGGTACATCGCAACTGGACAAACATATACATCGCTACATGTCACATTTCGTATTGGGAAGAGCACGGTGGCAGGCATCGTCGTGAGGACTTCGAGGATCCTTTGGACGCGACTGAGGGCCAGATACATGCCTGTGCCGGACACCACGAAATGGGAGGAGATCGCCCAGGGCTTCTGGACCGAGTGCAAGTTTCCTAATTGTGTTGGCGCACTGGATGGGAAACACATCCGGCTTCAGAAACCCGTGGGGAGTGGCAGCCATTATTTCAACTATAAAAAATACTTCAGCATTGTTCTAATGGCAGTGGCAGATGCGGACTACAAGTTTGTGTACGTGGACGTGGGGTCGTACGGTAGTTCCAATGACTCTGGAATTTTCCAGCGTACGACCCTTTGCCGGCTGATGGAGGAAGGCAGACTGCGTCTCCCCCGTGACAGACCCTGGCCTGGGACAAGGGCACCAGCCTACCCCTATGTGTTTGTGGGGGACGAGGCCTTCGCCCTGTCCGACCATGTAATGCGTCCGTACCCAGACAGGGGACTTGATGCCAGCCAGCTACACTTCAATGCTCGGTTGAGCCGTGCAAGGAGAATGGTGGAGTGCACATTTGGGATCCTGGTGTCAAAGTGGAGGGTGTTCCACACGCCCATGCTGCTGAAACCGGGCAACGCAGTTGTCGTGGTGAAGGCAGCATGCATCCTCCACAACTTTGTGCGGCAGGAGGAAAGAGAGACTCCGGAACCCCCGAATGTGCTTCCACTAATGCCCCTGCGGAGGTATGCAACCAGGCTAAGGGTAGTGTCACTGCGGAACAGGGACCAACTGAGACTTTATTTTACCACACCACCAGGACGAGGGTGAATGTTTGGTTTTTAATGTTTTGTTGAAATGTGTTTATTTTGGAGTTTCAAGTTTTTAAGTGATTTTAAATGTCTTAATTTTTTACAATAAATTGATGTTTAATAATTGGTCATTGTGTATGTTTTATGTGCACAGGTGGGGTACATCGCAGGTGGGTGGGAGACATCACAGGTGGGTGGGAGACATCACAGGTGGGTGGGATACATCACAGGTGGGTGGGATACATCACAGGTGGGGTACAGGTGGGTGGGATACATCACAGGTGGGTGGGATACATCACAGGTGGGTGGGATACATCACAGGTGGGTTACAGGTGGGTGGGATACATCACAGGTGGGTGGGATACATCACAGGTGGGTTACAGGTGGGTGGGATACATCACAGGTGGGTGGGATACATCACAGGTGGGTGGGATACATCACAGGTGGGTGGGATACATCACAGGTGGGTGGGATACATCACAGGTGGGTGGGATACATCACAGGTGGGTTACAGGTGGGTGGGATACATCACAGGTGGGTGGGATACATCACAGGTAGGTGGGATACATCACAGGTGGGTGGGATACATCACAGGTGGGGTACAGGTGGGTGGGATACATCACAGGTGGGTGGGATACATCACAGGTGGGTGGGATACATCACAGGTGGGTGGGATACATCACAGGTGGGGTACAGGTTGGTGGGATACATCACAGGTGGGTGGGATACATCGCAGGTGGGTGGGATACATCACAGGTGGGGTACAGGTGGGTGGGATACATCACAGGTGGGTTACAGGTGGGTGGGATACATCACAGGTGGGTCGGATACATCACAGGTGGGTGGGATACATCACAGGTGGATGGGATACATCACAGGTGGGGTACAGGTGGGTGGGATACATCACAGGTGGGTTGGATACATCACAGGTGGGTGGGATACATCACAGGTGGGGTACAGGTGGGTGGGATACATCACAGGTGGGTGGGATACATCACAGGTGGGTGGGATACATCACAGGTGGGGTACAGGTGGGTGGGGAACAGGTGGGTGGGCCACGGGTGGGTGGGCAACACGTGGGTGACACAAATCCATAGCAAAAGTGGAATACATCACAAGCTAACCACAAGCCCCCCAAAAAACTTCTAGTCAACATACCCTCTGTGCCTTGCTGTCTCTTGCTCAAGTGCTCAAAGTCCTCCACATACAGCTTGGCAATTTTTTTCCACAGGCCTCTGCATTTTTTGATGTTGCTGTGGTCCGCATCCCCCTTGTCCCACAGGGCTGGTACCTGCTGCACCTGTAGGATGAGGTCTTCTGATGTGTAGGGCCTCACCCCCTCGTTATCAGACATATCGTCAGACATGTTGCTGCCAAACAGCTCCAGCATGAAGTCACTGCTGCTCCACTCTGTGAACGCTGGTGCCATGTGGTCCCCATCCAAAATGGCCACCATACCATAGAGTCAGCATAGGAAGTGTGGTATAACATCCGGTTTTTATAGCCAGTGTGTTGTGCGCTCTCCGGTTCTCATTGGTTTCCATTGGCCGGATGCAACATTCCGGCTCCGGTCCGGATACGTCAGCCGGACCAGCCGGACCAAAAAATAGCGCATGTTGGAACGGACGCCGGAGTCCGGATCCGGTCCGGCTCCGGTCCGGACGAAACGGACGCATGTGAACGGTCGCATAGACTTTCATTGCTATGCCGTGCGTCCGTTTCGTCCGGTCCGCATGCGGTCCGGCTCCGGCACGGCTCCGGCACGGCGATTCCGGATAGTAACCGCTAATGTGAACCGGGCCTTAGCCTTTTTAGTCTTGGCTATCATGTTTATTCACCTATACTTCCAACTTACTACCTTTTAGCACCATGCACCTTATTTCTTGTTGAGCATTTTCTCTTATCTAATATGTACGTTTATGCACTTTATGACTCATGTAATGTACTGTTCTCTGATTGATGGATACTATTGTTAGCACTTTATCTTCATGTAGCATTAGGGAGGATTTTTTTGTTGGCACAGCATTCTGTCCTATATATATGAGTGCGCCCCTCTCTATATATTGTGTGGTTCAGTATTTAATTCATTTTATTTAAATTGGTATTATTCCTCAATACTGAACAAATCTCCTTTTTCACACGATGTTTTGAGAAGGGTGCACTATTTAATATTCATTGTATTTCATTGTGTATATTTTACTGTATTCCTTATTGTTTGCGAGGTAACCAGAATAATTGTTATTATTGGTGGCCTTATACAGGCATGGACATGGCTTGCTTTGTTTTAGATGTTTTTAATTTTTAAATTTTAAATTTAATTTTTAAATTTTGGCTTAAATAAAGATATATTATACTTTACTGATTTCCTGGTCCAATTAGTGCTCATTATTATCTTATATATAGAGGGGTTGCCTTTCTTTTTGTTGTCCATATGTCTTATGTTGGGTCTGTGACCCTTTCCCCCAAAAAATATATGCGATAAGCAATATTAATTGCCTAATTATGCATGCTCGCCTTTTTCTCTTGTTTTAAATACCCTCGTTCCAGCGCTGTCTCCCCCGTTCAAATCTCCCACTGTAGGAGGCTTCGGAAGTCTTCGGGAGCCCAAGTTTCGGGAGCCCAAGTGCTCCCGGAGACATCCAAAGCCTCCCATGGCTGAAGAGGGCAGTTTCGATCGGTCAGAGTCAGAGATTGCTAATGAGGGAGACAGCGCTGGAACGAGGGGACCAGGAGAGGTGCTGGAAGGCTCCACAGGTCCCAAAGCCTTCCCTCTCCATAAATACGTATCATTTTTTTTTATTTTTTTTAGATATGCTTCAGGTTCACTTTAAGCCTTGTAAACACAAATGAGGACTGTTGCAAGCAGGAATTGGGACTCTGTTACTCAGGCAACAGTTCGGAGCCAAATTCAGTACAGACGTCGCATCGTTAGGCTGCAGTCCACTGGCGCATTAGGATAAGGAGAACCGACAGCATTGTGCATGTGCATGATGGAAAGAAATGGAGGGAGCAGGTTGAGCAGGAGAACAATAGGGTTGGCCTTCTCCTACAACAGACAATCCACCAGTCAGATCTCTTTCCGGCGCATTGGGGAAGGGGGATCAAGGTGTACATACAGGGGTTGGACAAAATAATGGAAACGCCTAACATTTTGGCATCATAATCTTTGAACATGTTTTAAAGAGACTCTGAAGGCACTTAAAAAACGGCTTTTTACCTTTTATTTATGTTAAGCATATTTGCCCCTGTTAAAACACTGCTATCCCGTACAAGAACGAGGATTTTTTACCCCCCAAATCCCCTGTGCAAAATCAACGACTTTCTTGGTCGTGGATTTTGCTGCCCGGGGAGGCAGAGCTTTTGGCTGCAGCTCTGCCTCCATGTGCGTCAATCAGCACTGATCGCCGGCCTCTCCCCCACCCCTCTCAGTGAAGGAAGACTGAGAGGGGCGGGGAGAGGCGGCGATCTGCGCTGATAAACGCGTGTAGAGGCAGAGCTGCAGCCAAAAGCTCTGCCTCTCACGGAAGCGCTCCCCGCAATGTGCCCCAGGGGATTTGAGGGGTAAAAAACTCTCATTCTGCTGCGGGATAGTGGCATTTTAACAGGGGCAAACATGCCTAACATAAATAAAAGGTAAAAAGCTGTTTTTACATTGGCATCATAGTCTCTTTAAGCAATCAAAGGAAGACTGAGAGGGGCGGGGAGAGGCGGCGATCTGCGCTGATAAACGCGTGTAGAGGCAGAGCTGCAGCCAAAAGCTCTGCCTCTCACGGAAGCGCTCCCCGCAATGTGCCCCAGGGGATTTGAGGGGTAAAAAACTCTCATTCTGCTGCGGGATAGTGGCATTTTAACAGGGGCAAACATGCCTAACATAAATAAAAGGTAAAAAGCTGTTTTTACATTGGCTTCATAGTCTCTTTAAGCAATCAAAACTTGACATATATTACATTTTTTTTGTTTATTATTTTTGTTATTTGATATGTTCAATTAAAATAATTGTTTTTTTTACAGATATTTTAAAAAAAAGTTGGTTATAATTTATAAAAATGGCAGATCTCTCAGACTTTCAAAGAGGCCAAATTGTTGGTGCACGTATGGCAGGCGCTACTGTAACAGAAACTGCCCGGCATTGTCATTTCAAGAGGTACTGTCTCAAAAGTAATGACTGCCTTTGAAAAAGAAGAAAAAACGTCCTCAGCAAAGCACAGTTGTGGCCGAAAGTCGAAGTTGTCTGAGAGAGATCGTCGGACTCTAAATCGAATTGTTACAAAGGCTTGCAAGACCACGGCTCCTAAAATCACTGCAGAGCTGAATTTAGGAGAACCCAGTTTCCACAAAAACTGTTCGTCGGGAGCTGCACAAATCACGTAAGAACTGCAATTAGAAAATCTCTGCTCTCAAAGACAAATGTTTCAAAGCGTTTAGAGTGGTGTAGAAACCACCAGAATTCTTCCCTCGAGCAGTGGAAAAATGTGATTTTCTCTGACGAATCATCGTTTATCTTATTTTCGACCTCCGGCGAGTGTACGTTTGGAGACAGCGGAAAAAAGCATTTCATCCAGACTGCCTTCTCCCAACTGTAAAACATGGCGGGTTCAGTGATGATCTGGGGTACTATTTCTTGGAATTCTGCTGTGCCAATGATTTCCCTTCATGGATGAATTAACCTCCAAGACTATTTAGGAATTTTGGGCGACCATGTTCATCCTATGGTTCAAGAACTGTTTCCGGAGGGGAATGCCATCTTTCAAGATGATAATACCCCAATCCTTACAGCTAGAATTGTTAAAGAATGGCACGAGGAACATTCTAATGAAGTTGAGCATCTCATCTGCCCACCACAATCCCCAGACCTCAACATTATTGAGCATTTATGGTCTTATTAGAGATTCCAGTAAGAAGTCGATTTCCACCGCCATCATCTCTAAAAGAACTGGAGGGTGTTTTAACTGAAGAATGGGCTAAAATTCCTTTGGAAACAATTCACAATTTGTATGAATCAATACCTCGGAGAATTGAGGCTGTAATTGCCACAAAAGGTGGACCTACACTATATTAAAATATATTTGGTTGATTTTCAAGGTGATTCCATTATTTTGTCCAACCCCTGTATATGTCTACCACCGGTGAGCTGGGTGCAGGGTAAGCCGAATTAAATGAAATCAAATCCCCGGCAGCATAAAATACTATTAGCCTCCAAGTCACGTTAACTCGGGGGGGGGGGGGGGGGGGGGAGGGGGGGTTGGGGGGAGATTTAATTTGGGGTACAACATTCGCTGGAACCCCAAATTACCCGTATGCGCCCCGCACAGTATAACATTTCTACTATGGTGGCGCCTAGTTTCGTCACTCACGGCTGAGTAGAGGCCTTGGCCAAGAACCATCTAGTGCATTTATAGGGCTTCACTCTTACTGTGGAGAAGAAAATACTGTCTTTCTTTTTGTAGACCAAAAACAGTATAGGCTAAATGACACTCTTTTTGTTTCAGCTCCCTGGCTTCAGGTATGTATTGTCCTTAAACTGTCTTGGTAAGGATGATAATGCAGCATGGCAGTTGATGACACATAGTGTTAAAGGCCATCTTCCCTGTTTAGGGATGCTTTGAGTTTGACCTAGATGACCTTTTTAAAACATCTAGGCCCACATGCAATTAAGTTTTTCACCTGAGTTTTCTCCTAGGAGATAATTTTTATCTTCCCTGTAAACTAAATTTTCAGCATTTTACAATTGAAAAAGTACCCAAACGTTGGTGAAAAAGTACTATCAAATCTATTTTGAGTATTTTCTTGCTCGTTGGCGACTTAAAAGGCATTTTATGATAAGGTGTAAAATTATCACCTGGGTGAAAAGTCAGGAGAAGAAGTGAATTGCATATGGCCCCTTGAATCTTTATCCCCGAAAGTGCACCTCACCTTCCTCAAAAGAGTGTCCCTTCCTTTGAAGTGTAGGTAAACAGTGTTTGAGTCCTGACCTGCAGAGCTACCCCTTATATATTGGCCCATGTACTTACTTAGAAGTTGTTTGATCTCCCTCCCTAGTGTATGGGCCTGTCTTCTCCTCTCCTTAGTACAGCAAAGTCCCCGTTATCCAGAACTCAACTAACCGGCATGCCTGAGGGGGATGACGTGGGACAGATCTTTTGGTGGGTTTGCAGGGCATAAACTACTCACCAATCCTCCATAAGCAGTCTCCTACGCATCCTGCAGCTCCCAGTGGCTTCCTGGTATCCATGCACAGCTTTCGGTGTCACCTCACCCGAAGCGGGTCGGTTAACTGTTTGCCGAGAGCATTACACAGAGGATTTCGGCAAGTGTAGAAGACGGCCCCTGAAGGATTGGTAAGTAGTTTATGCTGCACGGGGAGGAGGTTTGTGCTATTTTTGGCTGGTTACTCAAGCAACCGGCAAGCACATGTATGTGGCATCAGGCAATTCCCCCTGTGAGACTTTGCTGTACATTGGTCTACCGTCTACATACACCAAGTTGCTTTGCTTGCATTTAGATGTTGGATCTTTAGTATGCAAATGTTTATTATGCAGAAAAACAGAGGCACCAACAGGATAAAAGGAAGCTAAATGAGCTTAAAAACCAAATTCTTGGTAAATAGAGGAGGTAGTGGTGGACTTACCTCCTCCAAGTAGACACACATCGACTCACCTAAGAGGTGCCTGGCTCTTCTACTGACCACATATGCTATTGCTCTGTTGTTATTGCCTGATGAAGCGGGATCAAACCTGCGAAACGCGTTGCATGTTTGGAGTTCATAAATAAAATATATTGACTGTCTTTACTACAGTCGTTGTGTGTCTACTTGGAGGAGGTAAGTCCACCACTACCTCCTCTATTTACCAAGAATTCGGTTTTTAAGCTCATTTAGCTTCCTTTTATCCTGTTGGTGCCTCTGTTCTCCTGCATAATATTGAGTCCACCCTGGGTGGAGGGTTGAACCCCCTTTTTTCCTATCTACAGAGAGCGACTTCTTATTCCTGAGTAGTGTCAGGAAAATCTCCCCACCTGCCTTTACAGTGGTTGCCTAATGGTAACCCTGGTTTGTGAGTATTAATATTTACTCTATCTAGTAACCATTTACCAGTACATATTACACTATTGGGGCTCTTGGTGTTCCTTGTTTTTATGCAAATGTTTATGTCTCAGTCTGTGCCGCCATAGCTGGTGCAGTTTATGGTGGTGCCCAAGCTTCCAGGCACGCTATGCGCCCAAATTGCCTGTTACATACTCATCCTCTTCACTATTCTTAGTGCAAACATCACTTAGTATTGGACCATTTTTTGTTTGTAGTGATGGACCATGTTCTCAAATCAAAGCTGTTTTGTAATGTACCCGACAGATCATTTTAGAATCTTTTTTTTTTTTTGTTATAGGGCTTTTATTTTTTATTTTTAACTCCACATATTAAACAAAAATAAATAAATAAATGCATGAAAACATTTTTGGGGAAACACGTTTTTTAAACTCATTTTTTAATATTTATCTTGAGCATAGAGACATTAAAATTGGATGCTTATTTCCAGTTTGGTAGAGGTAGCTGGTTAGAAGTATAATGAGGGATTTGGCCTTCTTGTCTTTTTATTTCAGTTACAACTGGAAAAATGGAGTAAAACTTAGAAGAAAAAAAAAATCTACGAGTATGCTATCTGAAAAAACACGCTGGCTGTTGGGCACACACACACAGCACATTAAGCCAATAAACACAACTGTAAGAATGCAAGTGCCGCATTACTGCTAGCAAGTGGGAGTGCGAAACTGGAAATCTGGGCGCAAGCGGTACTTTGGAATATTGTGCTCCCTAGGCCGCGATTAGCGGCAATGATGGGCACCCAAGGCCATGAATAGCAGCCATCAAAATACATTTCGGCAGCTGAGGCTACCAATAAAACAGCAGGTAACCCTAACACCCGCTATTTTATCAGTAACTTTGGGCACTCAAATGTAAAGTTATTGCAGATTTATGGTGGGGGGAGGGGGGGTACGTGTTAGGTTCTACCGGGGTTGGGGGAGTGGAGTGGGGTTAAGGGTTAGGCAGCAAGGGAAGGTTAAAAGGTAGTCACCATCAGGGGCTGGGTTAAGGTTTAGGCCTAAATTGTGCAAGGGTTAAGGGTTAGGCATCGGTAGAAGGTGGGTTCTGTGTGAGAGTAGGGTTTGGTTAGGTAAGATTACCAATATTTCACTATTGGAATTAAGTAATAGAATATTGGTAAGTATACTGATCTTCTACTAGCAGCAATCCCCTGCGCCCTTTTTTCCAGGCACCTTTTTTTCATGTACACGTGTGAGTGCAGGGAAAATGGTCGGTGGCACGCTACATTTATTTTAGGAGAATTAAGACTGCAGCAATTACATAATTTTAGTGAAAGTGCTTAATGCATCAAATGCAGCATGGCGTGCATTCATGTATCAGTAAAAAAAATAAAGAAAACAAAACAAATAAGTGTGAATGGTAGAACAGAGTTCTTTGAAAAAGCACTTGTCGTAGTGAATCGCAACATGTTTTTGAAAAGGCAAAAAAGTCCTAGTGAAAATGAGCCCCAGCTGTTGTGTTTCGTCTTACCTGCAATATCCAGGTCAACCTTGTAGTTCACCAGGTGAGTATGGAGCATCCCCAGTACATGACTGTAAACTCGGCTTCCATAGCGTAGGCCATCGGGGGTGAAGAACGTGGCGTGGATGTAACCTGTAGCGCTGACTTTAACCTCTATCACCCCATTCTGGTAGAAGAGGAAGTCCCAGATATAGTCATAGTTGTAGACTGTAGATGTGGTCCTCACCACTAAGGCATGGCTCTCCAAACCAGCATAGGATTTGTAGCCACCATCATGGGTGCTGTCAAAGTGACGCCTTAACGGCATCCCCATAGGCAGCTCAAAAATGCACAACGCATTCTTGTAATGCACCGGCTCATTTGTGTCATAAAAGCTGTACAAGTCTACGTAAGTGGCCATCTCTGGACAATCGATGCCTTTGGCCAACTCGTAGTGTACTGTGCCCATCCCCCATCCCGAATCAATGTATTTTGTTTGCATTGCCGCTGGAGAGGCACCGCTATAAAATGCAACAGCTTCCTGTATGCTGACCTCATAGGCTATCCGCTCATCGTTGTACTGTATGTCAAATATCTGCAAACCAGAAGATGCATGCACGCGATAGGCAAAGTTCCACCCTGTATACTCTACGTAATTGCCTAAAACTTTATAGCGTTTGCCCTGGGGCTCACATATCTTGGGTCCATGAATATCAGTCTTGGTCTTAAACTCTCCTCGTGGTGTGAAAGTTGAATACAATACATTTTCCGTTAATTCCGGAACTATAAATTTGGTCACCTCATTTCTCTCAAATTTCCTAACTAGCTCTTTAACACTGTCGAAGTATTGTCCATTATACCAGACCTTCTCCACCGTCCAATCCTTGGGATGCAGAGAATGATGATTGAGCAACAGCTCAAAGCCTATTGGGTGAAGGAACAACCCATCCGTCAATCTCTGTAAGACTATCCAAGAGCGGCGTTCTCCAGACTTCAGGCCACGGGGAGCG
This sequence comes from Hyperolius riggenbachi, assembly GCF_040937935.1. Classification (NCBI taxonomy): domain Eukaryota; kingdom Metazoa; phylum Chordata; class Amphibia; order Anura; family Hyperoliidae; genus Hyperolius; species Hyperolius riggenbachi. The sequence goes on along the minus strand of NC_090650.1, from coordinate 31,535,554 downwards.
ATATCAGAGAAGGTTAGGCAGCGCGTTGAACAATTATAGAAAGAATAACCTGAAATCTCCAGTAAAATGTGGTTGAATTCCAGTGTTATTTCCACAAGCTTCTTGTATATCTTTTCATATTCAATAGCTGTCACAGGCCGTGACGCAAATGGGATGACCCTATTTCCTTTGGGAGTTATAGGTCGGTAATAGTATGGATGAGGCAGTGGACCCACAACGTATTCTGTGATATTGGGGTTGGGTTGGTCACGAAACAGTATGACAACTTTGGCCTCTCGTGCTGGTTTCGGGCCATCTCTGTCTAGAAAGTTTAGAGCGTTCCGTTTTTTTGGCAAGTTGAGGTCCATCATGAAGATTGCGTTTTTGTTCAGTGTATTCTGGCTGGAGACCAGGTTCAGATTCTTCTGGTCCACAAGGAAGGTATGAATAGACTTCATTTCCTCAGGAGTCAAGTCTGAGAAGATGGAGGCCATGAAGCGGCCCTTGGACGGCGACTTTCCATCGGAATAGGTTATGGCACAGAAAAAGAGCACCGTCTTCAGAAGATATGTGGATTTCATGATGTTTTTCTTAGGATTCCCTGAAACATAGAACAAAATGTGACAGGCATGGTGACGAGCTTTCCATTTATTAAAATACATTCAAAATATCCAAATAATGAGAGTGTGTGACTGTGGCAGGGGCGTAACTACAGAAGAGCAGTCTCTGCAACTTCAGGGGGCCCACAGCTGTAAGGGGGCCCCAACTACTACTTCATTCCTTCTGGTAATGGGGTACATCCTTTAGATCAGGTGTTTTTGTGTCTACGCTTGTTATCAGAGGAGTAGCTACGGGGGGGGGGGGGGGGGGAGCAAGGGGTACATCTGTCCCCGGGCGCAGCATCTAGGGGTGCGGTTACAGGTTTTACTTTCCCTGATGTGTCCCTGAAGAGTCTATGAAAGACAGTGGAAGGATCCAATCTTCTCCCCCGCTTCCTCCTGCTCTCTGCCCCGGAGTTTTGTTTTATTCTATCTCCCTGCTGTAATCAGCTGATGGGCGTGAACGCGGTGGCTCCCCCAGGACCGCCTAACGTCACTGCGCGCGCATCCCCGCTTGTCTTCAGTCTCCCAGCGGCTATCCGCCACTAGGAGACTGTTAGACGGCAAAACCGCCATCTTTTATGCCTGTACAGCGCTGCGACCTAAGGCAGTGTTGTACTGGGGACAGCCATGGGACACGGCTGTCCCCTCCATTGGCTCGGGGGTGATCCGCTATCATAGGCTGAAGCCTGTGACAGCCGATCCCAGTGATTGGCTAGTGGGGGGAGGGAGGGAGGACAATAAAAATAATAAAAAAAAAGTACATATTTATTAAAAAATAAAGGAAATAAATATTTGCTGTAAAATAAACAAACATCTGGGGGGCAATCAGGCCCCTCCAACAGAGAGCTCTGTTTGTGAGGAGAAAAGGAAGGGGGTGGGGAATCACTTGTGTGCTGTGTTGTGCGGCCCTGCAGCGAGGCCTTAAAGGGAACCAGAGATGAACAATCTCTAAAAAATGAAAAAGATGTTATACATACCTGGGGCTTCCTCCAGCTCCATAAGCCTGGATCGGTCCCACGCCGCCTCTATCACCGGTACAGGGTCCCGTCACTTCCGCCGGAGGCGACCAGTTGTACGCATGCACAGGGGCTCCCTCCGGCTTTGTACGCATGCGCCTGTGCAGTACGGAGGAAGTGCACTGCGCTTGCGTCGACTGGCTGAAATGACGGGACCCGGTACGGGCGGACAGAGGCAGCGGAGAAAGGCGGCGTGGGAGCGATCCAGGCTGATGGGGCTGGAGGAAGCCCCAGGTATGTATAACATCTTTTTCTTGTGGTTTCTGGTTCTCTTTAAAGCTGCAGTGGCCCCCTTAAGGGGTTAATCAGGTGTAGATCGGACATGCAGGAAATAATTCTAAAACTTAAACATCTCTGGGAAAGCATGATGGACTTCCTTATGGTTCATACCTTGTAACGAGGGGGCGCAAAAACTGACTTTGTCCCCAGATGCCGAAAACCCTAGCTACGCCTCTGCTTCTTATGGGTGTTAATATTGTGATGTCCACATGTTTTATGACCCTTGCAAGATGGGCCTTCTAGGCTGTGAGGGTCACCAGGGGGTTGGCAAGGGAGAGGGTGTGACCATTGGGGGGGGCATCAAAGTTTGGCTGGGGGTTCCCATGATTTCTAGTTATGCCACTGGACTGTGTGTTGAGTTGTGGCATTAGAACGAAAGCAACTCTTGTGCAGTCTGGTGTAAGTTATTATTATTATTATTATTGCTTTATATAGCGCCAACATCTTCCGTGGCGCTGTACAACAGCATACAGGGTATAACAATACAAAACAAACAATACAGCAGTTAATACAAGACAAGAATGGATAACAGCTAATGCAGTGAACAAATTACCTACATATTTTACACAGGGGTGGGAGGTATGTTCACCCATTACACAACATTGTGAGACAAAAGGGGAGGAGAGCCCTGGCCAAAAGGCCTTACAGGCTAAAGGTTTAAGGTATAGGACCGTAGGCAAAGAGAAACTGTGTGTGGGGTTGTAGAAATGGTGGTTAGTGGGCAGTGTTCTAGCTAGGTAGGAGAGTATGCTTGCCTAAAGAGGTGAGTTTTCAGATTGCGCCTAAAAAGTGTAAGTGTGGGTGAGTGTCAGATGTGTTGAGGGAGAGTGTTCCAGAGGAGGGGAGAAGATCGAGAAAAGTCTTGTAAGCGGCAGTGGGAAGAGGTGACCAGTGAAGAAGACAGAAGGATATTGTTAGTAGAGTCGAGATTGCATGTAGGATGGTATCTGGAAATAAGTGGTCTGGAAAATTGTACTGCACTTTGGAACATGACAGAGCTATAATAGTCAAGGACTGTGGTGAGAACACTAACATGTAAGCTCCTCTAATGCAGGCACTGATGAGGAGAGATTAGTGATTTCTGCACAGCACTAAGGAGTCTGTCATATTTGTATAAGGAGTTCTGTGACAACATCGCCTCTCGCAAGACGCACACCACCTGAGAACAGTGGAAACGGGCCCTAAGTGTGCTCTAGTGAGGGCTGTACATTATATATATATATCTTTTTATTGAGTAAGATCAACGCAACATATACAGTAGCTATGAAAAATACTGTATGTTTAGGGTATAATTATACCAGAAAAAATAAACTGAAGACGAGTAAAAACTTGTGCAATGTACATATCCTGCCAAACTGTATTTAAAAGCTAGGCAAAAGCCACATGTGATATTTCATATCGAATAAATAATTTTTCAATTACAATGTCCCAGCCGAGCAGAGGGTTAAACCTTTCCAGTTATCACTTTCAGAAGAACACAGAGTTAATTAGCTTTCAGCTCTCATCTCTTATCAGCACCCCTGCTGGCAAAAAGTATTTATCAGATTTGACAGAACCTCATACAGTACACTCTTACCAGCCTGACAGTCTCCAAACTTCATGGTTTTCACACCTCTCCTGTCTACCAGAAGTTTAAAAAGAGATCCTCTCTGATGTTATCTCTGCTCCTCTCCACACAGCTGCTACAGTAACTCTATAAAATGCATAAACTTCATATTTCATGTTTTTTCTAGCCACTAGGAATATGCTAGCTGACGCATCTTTACAGAAACTATTAAGATCAGTCTGATATACACACTGAAAGTTTTTTACCGTAATTGCACAGCTGCTGAGCAAATCATGTTTTCAGTCATGCTCTATAGTTTTATACTCGGGTTTCCTATGTGTGAATTCATAATGCCTTACTGCAGTAGTTCCCAACCCTTTTAAAGTTGTGACACATGACGCCAAATGCTCAGACCTCACATCAACCCCCCCCAAATAAAATGCCCTCAGACTCAGTTTAGGTTGGCAGGTAGCCAGGTATAGGTACCCTCAGTATAGGTAGCCAGGTGTTGGTGCCCTCAGTATAGGTAGCCAGTTTTAGGTGCCCTCAGTATAGGTAGCCAGGCATAGGTGCCCTCAGGATAGGTAGCCAGGAGTATGTGCAAGGTGTAGGTGCCCCCAAGAGTAGGTGCCCCTCAGGATAGGTAGCAAGGATAGGTAGCGAGGTGTAGGTGCCCTCAGGATAGGTAGCAAGGTGTGGGTGCCTTCAGTATAGGTAGTGAGATGTAGATGCCTTCAGGATAGGTAGCAAGGTGTAGGTGCCCTCAGGATAGGTAGCAAGGTGTAGGTGCCTCTAGGATAGGTAGCGAGGTGTAGGTGCCCTCGGGATAGGTAGCAAGGTGTGGGTGCCCCCAAGAGTAGGTGCCCCTCAGGATAGGTAGCAAGGATAGGTAGCGAGGTGTAGGTGCCCTCAGGATAGGTAGCAAGGTGTGGGTGCCTTCAGGAAAGGTAGCGAGGTGTAGGTGCCCTCAGGATAGGTAGCAAGGTATAGGGGCCTTCAGGATAGGTAGCGAGGTGTAGGTGCTCTCAGGATAGGTAGCAAGGTGTGGGTGCCTTCAGTATAGATAGTGAGGTGTAGGTGCCTTCAGGATAGGTAGCGAGGTGTAGGTCCCCTCAGGATAGGTAACAAGGTGTAGGTGCCTTCAGGATAGGTAGCGAGGTGTAGATGGCCTCAAGATAGGTAGTGAGATGTAGCTGCCTTCAGGATAGGAACCGAGGTGTAGGTGCCTTCAGGATAGGTAGCAAGGTGTAGGTGCCCTCAGGATAGGTAGCAAGGTGTAGGTGCCTTCAGAATAGGTAGCGAGGTGTAGGTGCCTTCAGGATAGGTAGCGAGGTGTAGGTGGCCTCAAGATAGGTAGTGAGATTTAGCTGCCTTCAGGATAGGAAGCGAGGTGCCCTCAGGATAGATAGCTAGGAGTAGGAGCCCCCAGTAGCATGTGCTGGTGGTGGTTTACTGACCAGCTCCAAGTGTTCCAGCGCTGTCTCCCTCCCCACTTCTCTGCCTCCGCTACGTGCATAGTTAGAGCAGGGCTACTAGAAAATGGCGGCCGTTGTCTGCATTTGTGGATATTGGCGGTCACTTTCTTGAAGCCCTGCTCTAAATACGACAAGGCAGATCTCAGAAGGAGGAAGGCATAAAGCGGGGAGATGTGGCAAGCAGCAACACATAGCCGGTGCTGCCGCAACACCTAGATGTGTTGCGGCACACTGGTTAGGAATCACTGCCTTCCTGAATGCAAATATGTCGTTCAATTTCTTGATGTCATGATCGCTGCTGCAGCAGGTATTGCTGGAAGTAGTAGTGCTGCAGCTCAGGTAGTTATGATCTCTTTCCATGCAAGCTGCATAGCTTTGTCTGCCTTTCCCTGCTGTCAGCTTGTGACTGATTATCATTCACCTGTGTGGGAATCTGCATGTCTGCTCCCATTGGATGACCTCAGTATAAAGATCTGCTTCCTGCAGGACTCCTCTGGTTTTCATAGCTTCAGTTTAAGCCTGTCTTGCTGTCGCTTCAGCCCCCGATCGTGTTTCTTGTTCTAAAGATACTTTGCTGGTCTTTGCATCATATATTGGTTCATTGCCAATATATATGCATACCAGCACGTTTATTATTTTCCTTGTATTCGTGTTACGTTGATACATCAGTGTCGCTGATGTATACGTACACGAACTGTTTATATCCTGTGTGCAGTTAGTCAGCTTTCCAGCACGTTTTGGTAGGTTGCGTGTACCGTGATCACCCGTGCTGAGGTAGTTACCCTGCTCCTGGTTCTGTTTGTGGATTGCGTTCATCTCTGCGAAGAGATAACGAATCCTTCTGAATCCTGTTCTGTTACCGTTTGTGGATTGCGTTCATCTCTGCGAAGAGATAGCGAATCCATCTGAGTCCTGTTCCCTGTATTGCTCCAGTCTAAGTCAGTGTTCCTGCTTATGTCATATATCGGTTCATTGCCGATATATACATATGTTAGTCAGACGTTACAAATAGTTTCATTGATAGCTGTAATTGTAATACGCTAGGAAAACATACTTGTTGTATTTTTGTCTGTGTTACGTTCATCTATCTTGATCCTGCTATTTCCTGACTATCCTGTCCTGTCTTTGTGAGGCACGCCATCGCTGCAAACGCATTGGCTGCCTCATTCCAGTCTGTCTTGTTGTGGACGCTTGCTGTCACTAAGTAGCGGCTAGCTAGCAAGCGTTCATTCTGTCTACCTGTCCTGATCTCCTCAGTTCTGGTTTATGCGCTCAGCGCTACCTTGCGCTGAGACGTTATCGCAAAAGTATTGTTTGTGGCTGTCGGATCTGTGCGCCACAATCTCCTTTTGGAGTCAGTCCTCCCCTCCACTATACTAGGGATAGCCTGTTTCCTTGTGCTAGTGTGTGTACCTCCTCCACGTCAGCTCATGCGTTGCATGCTGACTGTGGAGAATACACCACCAAGCCTTACACTTGATAGGACTTATGTTCAAGGAGAGATCATTTTTTTTCAGATTTCGTCCTTTTTGAAAGGGGGTTGGAGTTTCCCCCTCTGTCAAGGAGGGCATCAGCTCTTTTGCCAGCCCCTCCCATCAGGATGAGGCCTTTAAAAGTCTGGTACAAACAGATCTCTGGATCCTTTACTCATCATTTGTAGAATTCCACCTATCGACAGGTCATTTGTACTCTGGCCAGAATGCAATATTAAATTATTAAGCACAAAGACTTTATCGATTATTGGACACAGCCAAACACGGTATTTTGAACTTTTCAGACATTTTTCATCATTCTCTGTTTTTTGTATTTTTGTCCAAGCAATCTGTTCGACTGCTAGATATATTTATTTATATATAAATATAAGTTCACCTTGTGTATAAGTTGACCCTCTTAAGCTGGAATATTGTATTGACTCAAGTATAAGTCTATCCACCAAAGTTAATAGCTGCACTCAGGGCCGAGCCTGGGCGGGTGCTGCGGGTGCAAGGCACCCAGGCGCCTGCCTCTGAGAGGCGCCGCCCGGCCCCGCTCTCCCCCTGTGGCCGCCGCCGCCGCTTCAAGCTCCCTCCTCCCTCTAGCCGCCGCGTCAGACCTCGATCAGGCGGGCGGGCGCTAGGACCTAGCACGCCGCACTGATATGCGGAAGTGACATCACTTCCGCATATAGAGCGGGTGCGTTCGGCGCCCTTTTCCTGGTCGGGTCGCCCACTGATTGAGGTCTGACTAAGGGCTGCTGAAAGGTGAAGGGGGGAGCGGAGGAGGGAGCGGCGGCGGCGGGGCGCGGTCCTGTCACTCACTAGCTATCCTGGGCACAGATACCACCTGGCTACCTATCCTGGGCGCACATACCCCCTGGCTACCTATCCTGGGCACAGATACCACCTGGCTACCTATCCTGGGCACAGATACCACCTGGCTACCTATCCTGGGCACAGATACCACCTGGCTACCTATCCTGGGCGCACATACCCCCTGGCTACCTATCCTGGGCACAGATACCACCTGGCTACCTATCCTGGGCGCACATACCCCCTGGCTACCTATCCTGGGCACAGATACCCCCTGGCTACCTATCCTGGGCACAGATACCACCTGGCTACCTATCCTGGGCACAGATACCCCCTGGCTACCTATCCTGGGCACAGATACCACCTGGCTACCTATCCTGGGCACAGATACCACCTGGCTACCTATCCTGGGCACAGATACCCCCTGGCTACCTATCCTGGGCACAGATACCCCCTGGCTACCTATCCTGGGCGCACATACCCCCTGGCTACCTATCCTGGGCACAGATACCCCCTGGCTACCTATCCTGGGCGCACATACCCCCTGGCTACCTATCCTGGGCACAGATACCACCTGGCTACCTATCCTGGGCACAGATACCACCTGGCTACCTATCCTGGGCACAGATACCACCTGGCTACCTATCCTGGGCACAGATACCACCTGGCTACCTATCCTGGGCACAGATACCACCTGGCTACCTATCCTGGGCACAGATACCACCTGGCTACCTATCCTGGGCGCACATACCCCCTGGCTACCTATCCTGGGCGCACATACCCCCTGGCTACCTATCCTGGGCGCACATACCCCCTGGCTACCTATCCTGGGCGCACATACCCCCTGGCTACCTATCCTGGGCGCACATACCCCCTGGCTACCTATCCTGGGCGCACATACCCCCTGGCTACCTATCCTGGGCGCACATACCCCCTGGCTACCTATCCTGGGCGCACATACCCCCTGGCTACCTATCCTGGGCGCACATACCCCCTGGCTACCTATCCTGGGCGCACATACCCCCTGGCTACCTATCCTGGGCGCACATACCCCCTGGCTACCTATCCTGGGCGCACATACCCCCTGGCTACCTATCCTGGGCGCACATACCCCCTGGCTACCTATCCTGGGCGCACATACCCCCTGGCTACCTATCCTGGGCGCACATACCCCCTGGCTACCTATCCTGGGCGCACATACCCCCTGGCTACCTATCCTGGGCGCACATACCCCCTGGCTACCTATCCTGGGCGCACATACCCCCTGGCTACCTATCCTGGGCGCACATACCCCCTGGCTACCTATCCTGGGCGCACATACCCCCTGGCTACCTATCCTGGGCGCACATACCCCCTGGCTACCTATCCTGGGCGCACATACCCCCTGGCTACCTATCCTGGGCGCACATACCCCCTGGCTACCTATCCTGGGCGCACATACCCCCTGGCTACCTATCCTGGGCGCACATACCCCCTGGCTACCTATCCTGGGCGCACATACCCCCTGGCTACCTATCCTGGGCGCACATACCCCCTGGCTACCTATCCTGGGCGCACATACCCCCTGGCTACCTATCCTGGGCGCACATACCCCCTGGCTACCTATCCTGGGCGCAGATACCCCCTGGCTACCTATCCTGGGCGCAGATACCCCCTGGCTACCTATCCTGGGCGCAGATACCACCTGGCTACCTATCCTGGGCGCAGATACCACCTGGCTACCTATCCTGGGCACAGATACCCCCTGGCTACCTATCCTGGGCGCACATACCCCCTGGCTACCTATCCTGGGCGCACATACCCCCTGGCTACCTATCCTGGGCGCACATACCCCCTGGCTACCTATCCTGGGCGCACATACCCCCTGGCTACCTATCCTGGGCGCACATACCCCCTGGCTACCTATCCTGGGCGCACATACCCCCTGGCTACCTATCCTGGGCGCACATACCCCCTGGCTACCTATCCTGGGCGCACATACCCCCTGGCTACCTATCCTGGGCGCACATACCCCCTGGCTACCTATCCTGGGCGCACATACCCCCTGGCTACCTATCCTGGGCGCACATACCCCCTGGCTACCTATCCTGGGCGCACATACCCCCTGGCTACCTATCCTGGGCGCACATACCCCCTGGCTACCTATCCTGGGCGCACATACCCCCTGGCTACCTATCCTGGGCGCACATACCCCCTGGCTACCTATCCTGGGCGCACATACCCCCTGGCTACCTATCCTGGGCGCACATACCCCCTGGCTACCTATCCTGGGCGCACATACCCCCTGGCTACCTATCCTGGGCGCACATACCCCCTGGCTACCTATCCTGGGCGCACATACCCCCTGGCTACCTATCCTGGGCGCACATACCCCCTGGCTACCTATCCTGGGCGCACATACCCCCTGGCTACCTATCCTGGGCGCACATACCCCCTGGCTACCTATCCTGGGCGCGTATACCCCCTGGCTACCTATCCTGGGCGCGTATACCCCCTGGCTACCTATCCTGGGCGCGTATACCGCCTGGCTACCTATCCTGGGCGCATATACCCCCTGGCTACCTATCCTGGGGACATATATCCCTGGCTATATATTCTGGGGACACTGTCTGTTTGTCATTATGTGCATTTACTGGTGAAAATCTCTCTTATGTGCATTTGCTGGTGAAAAGCTGTCTTCTTATGTGCATTTGCTGGTGAAAAGCTGTCTTCTTATGTGCATTTGCTGGTGAAAAGCGGTCTCTTGTTATGTGCATTTGCTGGTGAAAAGCGGTCTCTTGTTATGTGCATTTGCTGGTGAAAAGCGGTCTCTTGTTATGTGCATTTGCTGGTGAAAAGCGGTCTCTTGTTATGTGCATTTGCTGGTGAAAAGCGGTCTCTTGTTATGTGCATTTGCTGGTGAAAAGCGGTCTCTTGTTATGTGCATTTGCTGGTGAAAAGCGGTCTCTTGTTATGTGCATTTGCTGGTGAAAAGCGGTCTCTTGTTATGTGCATTTGCTGGTGAAAAGCGGTCTCTTGTTATGTGCATTTGCTGGTGAAAAGCGGTCTCTTATGTGCATTTACATGGGGAAAAGCTGTCTCTTATGTGCATTTAGTGGGGAAATTTTGTCAGTAAAAATAATCTTTTGTCAGTAAATTTTTAGGTATTTGTCAGTAAAAAAATAACGTGAAAGGTTGGCAACACTGGCAGGTTGCGCGGCGCAACGGGAAAGATACAGGCAGCCCACCTCACGCTTGGGCTTGGCGGGGGGAGGAGCCTACGACAGCGAGAGTAGGGTGGCCGCAGGCAGCCATAAATACGCAGTGTGTGACTGCGTCGCACTCGCAGAGCCTCTCAGCCTGAGTCAGTCCAGAGACTAGCAGACTCGCAGGAAGCCAAAGCCAGCCAGGAGCAAGCCCATGGAAGAGGGGTAGGAATGGGGTATCACATGCATGCGGAAAGAGGTGGAAGGTGTGGGTGTGATTAGGCAGGACACTGGTGTGGTTATGTGGTTGGGCGCGGTAAATTTAACCACTCCCATAGGCGCCAGAGAAAATCTTGCACCCAGGTGCCAGGCACCCCAGGCTCGCCCCTGGCTGCACTTGGAGACCAGAAGGCGTTAACAGCTGCACTGCATAAGGTATTTTAGCCATTATTCCCTCTTAGCCCCTAAGTGCAGCCAATAACTGCTCCAGGACCCCACATGCAGCCATGAACCCTCTAATCTGTCCCCATACCCCCTTTCAGTGTGACCAGTGGCCCCTGTGTCCCCCCTGGCTCTGTGGTGCCTGTGTTTAAAAAAGCCTCCTTTTATTTTATCTGCCTGTGGGTGACTGAGAAGGTCAGTATCTTCACTAATAGACTTTTGAAACTTCATGAAATGAGTTTAGTGAGAAATACCCCCCATGTACTGGAACTTTTAGCCAACTAACTAATTGGTGCACATTAGGCCCAGTTCACCTTTGGGACTAAACGTGACCATACACTAGTCCATTTTTCTCATTACTCATTCTCATACTGATTGCTAATTCAATCAATTTCAGCCAAAAATTGATTGGAACGGTCAAACGTACTGGATGGAAAATGTTGATTGGTGGCATGTCGGGAGGGGCAGTAGATTGACAGCCCATAGCGCTGCATGCCTGTTGCCACACGGGGTGACAGTGAGACAGCTGAGAATTTACACTGCATACGGGTGCCAGGAGGGACATTTTACACTTGGGGGGGAGGGGGGGAGACAACGGCCAGGTCCATTGCATACGCATGCTGTTGCCAGCATGCGCCAGATCAACCATGTTGGACCCAGATTTTCCAGCATGCTCAACCAATTTCGCCCCAAAATCGATTGAATCATTGATCAAGCATGCTTGTTGTGGCATCGATTTTCATGGGATTCGATAAAATTAACATTGCTTGATGTCTGGAAACCTTTTGAAAAACCGTAGGGGGCCAAAATAATCAAGCTGTTTGCCATTCATACTTTCAGTATACAGAACCAGGCTGGCAGCACTGTGTTTTTCTCAAAGCCAAAAGCAGAGTCTCCCTTTAATCCCAGCCATCACTGGACCACAGATGTCACTGTTAACAGATCCCGTAGTTTGTCTTTCTCAGTCGCCAACAGGTTTCCATGACAACTGAGCTCTCACAAGCCAGACAGCACCCTGGAGTGGAGGATTTCAGTGTTTTTCCCCTCACAGGAGTAGAGAAGTATCCGGGAAGGGGGGGTTACCACACATACAGACTTACCCGATGACTGTGGAGGAACTAGGAGTCCGTAGCAAGACGAGCAAGAGAGGGCACCCCTGCTATCCTCCGTAGCCCCCGGCGCAAGTGCCTGGACACTCTGTGTGAGCTCCTCGGTCACACAGAGCTCCAAACACAGCTGTAAAGGTAGCTCCCAACTGTCCCTTTTTCGAAAGGGACCAAACCCTCTGTCCCTCTCTCTTCCCCATTTTTTAAGACCAATGAACAGATCTGTGTAAATATATGCATTTTTCATCTGAAAATTGTGTTCATTGACCATCATTTAAATTGATATATTTCTTATATTTAGGCTGGTTTCACAGTGGGACGTTAAAGTCCCACGTTACAGCAGCCAGTAACGCAGCCTAACTCACAGCACTGTAAAATCAATGTACTGTTCACAGTGCCCACGTTGCGTTAGGGTATAACGCTGCACGTTAAATGAAAGTGCAGCATGGTGTATGTTATACCCCTATAGAGCTGTGTTAGATTGTTTGCACATGCTCAGTGACTAGCCACATGGCTAATTAATATTCACTGCACTGTGGTGACTCTTGGGGGGACTGGTAGTGTTGTCCGGATCATGAATGAATCGTTCATTTGATCTGGATCTTTTTTGTGAGTTAGGTTCACAGTGGATGTCTCTCTGGAAGAAACCCGGAACATACAGAATTTACAGTGCAGGGAAAGTCCTGTCCTGCTAGTCATTTCACCCCCAGTCTGCTTCCCTAGTAAAATGATTCAAAGAATTTGGTTCAAAGATCCAGATCTTTTCAATGATCCGATTCAAATGATCTGAATCCTTAAAAAGATCCGGACTTCCCATCACTATCCTGGAGCGGCTGCTTTGAGAGCTGCATAACGCGACTCAATCTGACGTCCAACTTCAACACCACCATGCTTTGCGTTAGGGGCACGTTATGCAACCATAACGTCCCCTAAAACGCAACGTCTTGGTGGGAAAGTAGCCTTAATGTTAAAATGTAGGTTCTCTTTTCTATCACAGGAAATTGCAAAAGCAACCAGCAAACTGTGTGCATATAATAATTGTTTATAACACTGATATTCAACTATTCCCCACTGACGGTATCCTCTATTTACTTGCTCCAAGCTTAGTAAGTTACTATGGAGTTGATGTAAAAAAAAACCCTTCTTTTGGGGATTTTATCTTGTTTTATCTAATGTTTTAGCATTTTGTTGACTCTACTTTATGCATAGCTCCCAACTGTCCCTCTTATGGAGAGACAGTCTCTCTTTGGGAGCCCAGCCCCTCTGTCCTTCTTTCTTCCTCATTTGTCCCTCTTTCAGGACTGAACATATTTATTTTTTCTACCAAAAAATGTGTTTAATTGGCTCTAAACTTTATTCCCATCCTTTAACCACTTGAGGACTACAGTGCTAAACCCCCTAAAGACCAGGCTGGTTTTTGCTTAAAGGAGTTATCAGGAAATATACAGAAAATAAGTGTTACTTACCCAGGGCTTCCTCCAGCCCCAATCTCCCAGCATGTCCCTCGCCGCATCTCTGCAGTCAGCCATTCGCCACAGCTCCCTCCGGGTCCCCGGCGATGACGTCAGGCCGACCTCCAGGTCAGCCTGTATTGCGCCTGCGCAAGCGGTGCTGTCAATCACCGCCACGGCAAGGGACATGCTGAGAGATTGGGGCTGGAGGAAGCCCTGGGTAAGTAACACTTATTTTCTGTATATTGCCTGATAACTCCTTTAATAGGCCACTGCAGCTTTAAGGCCAAGCTGCAGGGCCGCACAACTCGGCACACAAGTGATTCCCCCCCCCCCTTTTCTCCCCACCAACAGAGCTCTCTGTTGGTGGGGGTCTGACTGCTCCCCATCTGTGTTTATTTTTGTTTATATAAATATTTTTGTTATGTTTTTTTAAATAAAATGTTCAATTTATTTATTTATTTCTCCCCTGCTCCCTCCCTCCCTCCCTCCAGCCTATGACAGCCGATCACTCTCCTGTGTGGCAGGGGGACAGCCGTGTCACACGGCTGTCCCCAGTACAGCGCTGCTGCAGATCACAGCATTGTACTTAGTGAAAAGACGGCGGTTTCACTGTCTAACAGCCTCCTGAGCGCCGATCGGAGACTGAAGGCAGGGCGGAGCTCCGCCCCTCAAGCAGGAGATGCGCGTGCAGCCTGCCTGCGATCTCCTGCAGTAGCCGGCCCCAGGACCTGACGCCAATTGGCGGTAGGCGGTCCAGGGGCTGTTGCCGAGGCCACGCCCATTGGTGTGGGGCAGTCATTAGGTACTTGTGTGTCAGGGGCATGGTTAGGAGTGTGGCAGGGGCGTGGCTTAAGTGTCCCTCTTTTGTCAAAAAGTTGGGAGGTATGTGTATGTAATGACTTATGCTGGGAACACACGATGCAATTTTCCACGCGATCGTTAATTTTTCGACATGTCCGATCCATTTTCGATCAAGAAAGGGATTTTGCTAAGTTATCATGGGAAAATCAATCCCTTTATCAATCGGGAGCAGTTTGTCCTGTCCGATCACCCACCTATCGGACAGGAACTTGCATTGTGTGTACCCAGCATAACAGCAATAAGAAAACATTTTGTGATAATTTAGCACCTAATTATGTCAATGACTAAAAGTGTGTGCATCAATTTAGCATAAATTATGTCATTCTGAATAATTCATTACATGGCTTCAGCCAAGTCTATAAATAGAGGTGTGGCTGGCAGCAGCTAGTCAGTTGACTCTTCAAGCAAGCTGACAAGACTGCAAACAACACAGGCCAAAGTCTGCGATCAACACAACAAGAGCCAGACTGCCATCAAGTGGTGGATCAAGGTCTGGGACCTGGAGAATAACCCCCAGGGCAGTTTGTAGGCTAAATAGCTTCTCAGGGTAGGTGTGAAACGCTCCCCCCTTCCCACCATATAACCTGCAGGTGCATTTCTAGGATCTCAAAACATACAGGCTACCATGGGCAGTACGAAAGCAAACCTAGCAGATGTGTAACAATGGCATCCCATCCAAATTCTGTACAAAGTCCTATTTCCTCAAAGAAAAGATACATAGGGCGTGATTCACTAAACCGAGATAACTCAGTTATCACGTGTTAAGGCTTTGCACGTGCAAACGTGTGTGCTAAGTAGTTTGCTCGTGCAAAGTTTATGTCGGCGTTACGCATTGCGCGCTAAGTGCGGTATGCCATTGAAATCAATAGCGCTTTGCCCGCTCAGTAGATAGAGTTTGGTAATGAAATTATGAATGGTGCTTACATTAACATGTGCGGCGCGCAAAAATGTGGCGCGCGCAAAAGTCGAGCATTGCATAATGAAATATATACAGTAATAAGTCAAATTCTCGTGATCTGCAGTGACTTTGCGTGCTAAGTATCATTATCACATAAAGTCACTGCATATCACGATACTTTGCGCGTGAAGAGTTTGCGCGCATGTTAGCACATGCAAATCGGCTTTTCACTGCCGTGCTAGACACACACACGCACGCGCGCGCACACACACACACACACACACACACACACACACACACACACACACACACACACACACACACACACACACACACACACACACACACACACACACACACACACACACACACACACACACACACACACACACACACACACACACACACACACACACACACACACACACACACACACACACACACACACACACACACACACACACACACACACACACACACACACACACACACACACGCATCCTGTCTAACCTTTTTGGACAGGATAACCCCTTCATGCAATCACAACACGTGCGCACACACAAATACCAGAATGTAACAGTCACTATGAAATAAATGAGGCTATCCTTCTGATTCTCTGCCTCTAATACTTTAAGGCAGGGAACATACTAGACTGTTTTCATACGCGTTTTCTGCACAGAAAAACTGAGAACTCATGTTAATCAACTTAATATGTTTTTCTTGCGCAGAAAAAAAAACTGACATTCTGCATAATAATTCTGCACATTTTGTCAGTTTTCTGTATCAATTACATTAGTTGTTGTGAAAAAAAAACGCACGTGGTTTTTCTGCATAGAAACACACTTGGTGTACAGAAATCATATGCAGAAAAAGGCGAGCCGAAAACTGAAAAACAAGTGTGATCCCTGCCTAAGCTACTGTATAGACTCTGAAAAAGCATGCGGATCAAATGTCTATAACACATCTGACAAGATTAGCTGCACAGAGGCGTATCTAGAGGGGTGCAAGCATGGCTCATGCCATAGGCGCCACAGCAACATGGGTGCCACGTCTCCTTCTGTGCTGCGCTGCCATGCCTGCCCCTGTGTCTCCCCATAACTCAGATCAGATTAATTCTGTTATATGGGGAACATGGCTACTTAATGTATGTATGTAGAGCTCACTTAGCTTAGTGTTAGAAAAGAGGACAGAGAGTGAATAAGAAGAAAAAAGTAACTTCAGCAATATCCCGAGCCAAAACACAGCAATCATAACACACGTACGCAGGAATGGAGGCTGTTTTTAGAGGGGAAGAGGGCTCTGACTGGGGGGTGGGAGGGGGCGCAATTTCAGTGTTTGCCATAGACTCTATATTACCCAGATACGCCCCTGTAGCTGCATGCTTGTTTCAGGTGTGTAATTTAGACCCTAGTGACCAGAAAGATCAGCAGGATTTCCATGCAACTGGTATTGTTTAAAAGGAAATAAATATGGCAGCCACCACTCTCATACGAATGAAAGCAATGAAACATTTGCAGCAATGATTATAACATAATAAAAGTCTGACACGCCTGAGGCACGTGCCGTGTCTGCACCCTTCCAGATACGCCTCTGTATCTTTATGAATATCTCTGCAAACAACACAAATAGGCAGTGTCGTCTTAAAGGATACATTAGTTCTGATGAAACTTTAAAAATGGGGGGAGCAGGAATGTGTAAGAGGCTCTCCTCATGCCCATTGCTCCCCCCTTCGTTATGGTGTAAGGAACCCCCCCCCCAAGCAACTTCCTGGTCAGGAGGGTTGGTGAAGACTGTGCAGGCGCTGCCTGGCGACGCAAGTCCCTTGATCACAACATACTGGTTTCATTTTTGGCTTTCCACTGACTTGAATTTCTTCATCTCCTTGAAAATCTTACTAACCTACGGTACCTGAGCAAGTGCAAACAGCTGGTGCAACAACTAAGCTTCATCGGTATGCATTACCACCAGGTACTGCTATTGTCGTAACTAGAAGTCCCCGGGCCCCCTGCAAGAATTTGGATGCCCCACCCCCCCGGGGGCCTGTTCAGGGCCGTTTTGGGGGGGCAGGAGGGGTCGCAGCATTAGGGGAGAGCATTGCACATAAGCAGGGAGAGGGGACAGTACCCCCCCCCCACCTTGGGCTCTCCCCTCAGTGCGCTCCCCTCCTGCATAAATCATCAGTGGCAGCAGGCACATACCTCTATCCACCGCGGAGATCTTCGATCTGTAAGTGCTTCACATTACTTCCTGTTTAAACTTGATTTTTGTGCCCCCCCTTCATCCTCTTCCCACGTGCGCGCACACACACGCACGCACGTATACATACACAGGCCCATATGCAATTCCCCTTTTCTCCTGAGATATCTCCTAGGACAGTGGTTCCCAACCTTTTTGACGTTGTGACACATCATGCCAAATGCTCAGATCTCTGTGACACGTCACGTATGTATAATAGAAAAAATACTATTAATAACCATGAATGGATGGAAAGAGTGCATTATCCTGAATACACTTAACAATGAAGGCTAGAACCTTTCAGGAATATGAATAAAAACAATCAGTGGAACAGTTAGCCGCCTCCCCCCCATTTAGAATGATAGCACAGCACTGACAATTTGCACCACGCGTTATAACCGCAGTGCACACCCCCCCCAAAACGCCCTCAGACTCAGTATAGGTAGGTAGCCAGGTATAGGTGCCCCCAGTATAGGATCTCATGTGTGGGTGCCCTCAATATAGGTTGCAAAGCATAGGTGCCCCCAGTATAGCAAGTCAGTTGAAGGTCTCCATCCCCCCATAGGTAGCCAGGCATAGGTGCCTCCAGTATAGGTAGCCAGGTGTTGGAGCCCTCAGTAAAGGTAGCCAGCTATAGGTGCCCTCAGTATAGGAAATCAGGTGTAGGTGCCCTCAGTATAGGTAACCAGCTATAGGCGCCCCCTTGGAAGCCGGCGCCCTGAGCGACCGCTCCCTTCGCTCATATCAAAGGCCGGCTATGGCTGCCACTGATGATTTACGCCAGAGGGGAGCGCACTGAGGGGAAAGCCCAAGGTGTGTGTGTGGGGGGGGGGGGCGGGGACTGTCCCCCCTCCCCACTGATGTGCAATGCTCTCAACTCATGCTGCGACCCCTCCTGTCCCTCCCAAAACGTCCCTGAGCGGGCCCCAGAGGTGCCCCGGGCCTCACCGTGGGTGCAGGGGCTGCATCCCCTATTGTTACGCCCCTGGGTACTGCAGACTACTGCACACGCCTATTCACCTGAACTGACAAGGATATATGGAGGCTGCCATATTTATTTTAAACAATTCCTTTTGCCAGCCAGTACTGTTGGTCTTTCATGCATCAGTAGTAGTGTCTGAGTCACACATATGAAACAATCAAATAAATGAGCAAATAAAGTCTAGTCTGCATGCTAGTTCAGGGTAAGTCAGAAGATTAGCATGGCAGCCAGACAACCAGTATTGTTTAAAAGGAAATAAATATGACACAGCCTCCTTATCCCTCTCACTTCAAGTGAATTACATGTGCAGAAGTCTGCAATACCTGGTGGTAATGCATGCACATTGTAGCGCAGCTCAGGTCAAACTTTTTGAATACGACCTGGTTCACATTGGCGTTCAGTGGTAAACGGATCAGTGAAAACGGATCTGTTACAGGTTGATTGGATCCTTTTTCATTCAGTTCCCGTTCCGCTGCTTGCGTTCCGTTTCCCCGCAACCCGCCCCCCCGACCCCCATCCCCAAAGTGGATTTTTGCTGTCTAGAATGGTCCCTTTCTTCACTAGTGTGAAGAAACATTCCATTTTCTCATTTCCCCCAATGCAGCGTTTCGGCTTCCGTCTCCGTCCTGTTGGGCTCTGCGGTCCGGAATAATTGCTGCAGCACCAAACTGGCGGTCCTTTCAGCAGATTGTGCGGAGCGGATCCGTTCTAACAGACCAATGTGAACGGATCCATAGGTTAAAGTGGACCTGAACTCTTGCACCGGACAGAAGGAAAAACGAGAGAAATGTACCCTGTGTGCATTTACAGAGTTTAGCCTGTCTAATTCCCGCTCATCTGTGTCTAATCACAAGTTGTAATTTGATCTCTTCCCTGTGTCACATGCCTACCATGGCAGAGATGGCAGATAAGCTCATTTGAAAGCACAGGCTGTAAACAATATGTCTGCTTCCATGAATCAGGAAGTAGAAACAGGGCAGATTGATTGCAGGATTTGTATCAGCTGTAACAAAGAAATGTTTTTTGTTTAAAGGTTATTGTGCTGTTGTATATCTTTTAGAGCAGAGAGGAAGTTCTAAGTTCAGGTCCACTTTAACATTGGATCCGTTCCGTTAGGATCTGCGAATGTACCTTTTTTTTTTGCCAGTGTGAACCGGGCCTGAAACCCTAGGTGTTCTCAATTGGTTATCTTTCGTTTAAATATTTACAAGTAAATATATTTTTCCATAGGAAGTCGTGATATTGTGGCCTGGGGAGAAGTTACACTTCCTTGTGGTGTCAAAGAAGAACTTAACTAAATATAACTCATATAAATTCAATTCAATCTTTCTGACTTAAAGGGAAGGTTCAGGGACGCTACAAAAAAAAAAAATCCACATCCACTTACCTGGGGCTTCCTCCAGCCCGTGGCAGGCAGGAGGTGCCCTCGGCGCCGCTCCGCAGGCTCCCGGTGGTCTCCGTTGGCTGACCCGACCTGGCCAGGCCGGCGGCCAGGTCGGGCCTCTTCTGCGCTCCATTGTGCGTTCCACACTGGCGCGCTGACGTCATCGGACGTCCTCCGGGCTGTACTGCGCAGGCTCAGAACTACGCCGAGGGCACCTCCTGCCTGCCACGGGCTGGAGGAAGCCCCAGGTAAGTGGATGTGTATTTTTAGTTTTCTTGTAGCGTCCCTGAACCTTCCCTTTAACTAAATATAACTCCATTAATAAAATAGCTTATTTTTACAATATTACTTTATTAATTATCCAGTCAGTGTTTGCCTGTTGTAAAATGTTTCTTCTCCTTGATTTACATTCTTAAAGAGGAACTCCAGAGGCATATAGTAGAATGTACTAAATGATTCAGGATACTTACTTTTATGGTAATTACCCTGGTTTCAGCATCAGGAGTGCTTCCTATATCTATATATTGCTGTATATTGGTATGTAGCTCCGCCCTCCCAGTGCTGCTTAGCCTAGGCTTTTTACTATGCAGAATGCTCCTCCCAGAGCTTTCTGGGAGACCAGGTGTTATTTCTACTGGCTTTGGGGCATACAGTAAACAAATATTCCGCAGAGATGCACCAGTCAGCACTGAAAATGTCGCCACCTGTGATAAATTTAAATCAGGGAGGAAAGATTTTACAATGGGCAATTGCTGACGAAATATTTTATAAATTAGCATTGTAAAAAAAAAAAAAAAAGTAATTGTATTCATTAAGTTGTACTCAGAAGGGTTCGGTGGTGTACCTAGGGCATCTGATACCCGATGGGTATTAAATGTCCCCCCCCCCCCAAAAAAAAAAGTGAGTCCGGCATGCTAAGTGCGATACAGTGGATAATGCAAGGAATAGGTAGCCTGAAATAGTTGCCAGGCCCGTTTCTAGGGCCGTGCGGGGCGTGCCGCCGCCCGGGGCGCTGTTGGGAGGGGGGCGCTGTAATGGTGGGGGGAGCCATAGCCGCGGGAAGGGCAGCCCAACCTATCCCTCCCTCTCCTGGGCCGCCCTCCGTGCTCCCCCCTCAGATGCAGAGTGAGCAGCCAGGAAGCGCTGTTTACAACTCACCTCCCTGGCTCCAAGCGCTGCTCTCTCGCCGCCTGTCTCCTCTCTGTATACACGCGTATACACACGCTGCTTCCTGTTTAGCCGGAAGCAGCGTGTGTATCAGCGTGTAGGCAGATAGGAGAAGACCGCCGGCGAGAGAGCAGCGCTTGGAGCCAGGGAGGTGAGTTGTAAACAGCGCTTCCTGGCTGCTCACTCTGCATCTAAGGGGGTAGCATGGAGGGCGGCCCAGGAGAGGGAGGGAGAGGTCGGGCTGCCCTCCCCGTGGCTCCGGCTCCCCCCTCCATTATAGGGGACAGCTACCTATCTAACCTATACTGGGGGCACCTACCTCATCTAACATACACTGGGGGGCAGCTACCTATCTAACCTATACTGGGGGGCACCTACCTAATCTAACCTACACTGGGGGGCAGCTACCTATCTAACCTATACTGGGGGGCACCTACCTAATCTAACCTACACTGGGGGGCAGCTACCTATCTAACCTATATACCTAATCTAACATACGCTGGGGGGCAGCTACCTATCTAACCTACACTGGGGGGCAGCTATCTATCTAACCTACTATCTAACCTACACTGGGGGGCAGCTACCTAATCTAACTTACACTGGGGGGCAGCTACCTATCTAACCTACATACCTAATCTAACATACACTGGGGGGCAGCTACCTAATCTAACCTATACTGGGTGGCAGCTACCTATCTAACCTATACTGGGGGGCACCTACCTAATCTAACCTACACTGGGGGACAGCTACCTATCTAACCTACACTGGGGGGCAGCTACCTATCTAACCTATACTGGGGGGCACCTACCTAATCTAACCTACACTGGGGGACAGCTACCTATCTAACCTACACTGGGGGGCAGCTACCTATCTAACCTATACGGGGGGGCACCTACCTAATCTAACCTACACTGGGGGGCAGCTACCTATCTAACCTACACTGGGGGGCAGCTACCTAATCTAACCTACATTGGGGGGCAGCTACCTAATCTAACCTATACTGGGGGGGCACCTACCTAACCTATACTGGGGGGCACCTACCTAACCTATACTGGGGGGGGGGCAGCTACCTAATCTAACCTATACTGGGGGGCACCTACCTATCTAACCTATACTGGGGGGGGCAGCTACCTAATCAAACCTATACTGGGGGGCACCTGTCTAATCTAGCCTATACTGGGGGGCAGCTACCTAATCTAACCTATACTGGGGGGTAGCTACCCATCTAACCTATACTGAGTAGCCCCTACCTATCTAACCTATACTGGGGGGCAGCTACCTATCTAACCTATACTGGCGGGGCAGCTACCTATCTAACCTATACTGGGGGCACTTATCTAACCTGTATTGGGGGCACCTACCCACCTAGCTAGCCTATACAGGTGGCAACTATACTGGCTACCTATATTGCAGGCACCTACCTAAATAACCTATACTGGGGGCACCTACCTATCTAACCTATGCTGGGGGCAACTATTCTGGCTACCTATATTAGAGGCACCCACCTAGCTAACCTGTACTGGGGCACCTACCTATCTAACTTATACCGGGGGCGCCTGCCTATCTAACCTATACTGGGGGCAACTATACTGGCTACCTATACTGGAGGCACCTACCTGGCTAACCTATAGCGGGGCCAACTATACTGGCTCACCTATGCCTGGCTACCTATAGTGGGGTACCTATTCTTGGCTACTTATACTGAGGAGACCTATACTAAGTGCAACTAGACCTGGCTAACCTATACTGCGGACACCCATACCTTGCTCCGGGGGCGGGGGGGTTTGGGCGCAATTTTTACACCCTCGCCCTGGGTGCATTTTAGCCTAGAAACTGCACTGATAGTTGCCCCCAGAATAGGTAGCCTGGAATAGTTGCCCCCAGTATAGGTAGCCTGGAATAGTTGCCACAAGTATAGGTAGCCTGGAATACTTGTCCCCAGTATAGGTAGCTTGGTATAGTTGCCCCCAGTATAGGTAGACAGGAATAGGTGCAGCCAGGAATAGGTGTAGCCAGGAATAGGTACAGCCTGGAATAGGTACAGCCAGTATAGATAGCCAGGAATAGGTACAGCCAGTATAGATAGCCAGGAATAGGTACAGCCAGTATAGATAGCCAAGAATAGGTACAGCCAGTATAGATAGCCAGGAATTGGTGCAGCCAGTATAGATAGCCAGGAATTGGTGCAGCCAGTATAGATAGCAAGGAATTGGTGCAACCAGTATAGATAGCCAGGAATAGGTGTAGCCAATATAGATAGCCAGGAATAGGTGTAGCCAGTATAGATAGCCAGGAATAGGTGTAGCCAATATAGATAGCCAGGAATAGGTGTAGCCAATATAGATAGCCAGGAATAGGTGTAGCCAGTATAGATAGCCAGGAATAGGTGTAGCCAGTATAGATAGCCAGGAATAGGTGTAGCCAGTATAGACAGCCAGGAATAGGTGCAGCCAGTATAGACAGCCAGGAATAGGTGCAGCCAGTATAGACAGCCAGGAATAGGTGCAGCCAGTATAGATAGGCAGGAATAGGTGCAGCCAGTATAGATAGGCAGGAATAGGTGCAGCCAGTATAGATAGCCAGGAATAGGTGCAGCCAGTATAGATAGCCAGGAATAGGTGCAGCCAGTATACGTAGACAGGAATTGGTGCAGCCAGTATAGGTAGCCAGGAATAGGTGTAGCCAGTATAGATAGCCAGGAATAGGTATAGCCAGGAATAGGTGTAGCCAGTATAGATAGCCAGGAATAGGTGCAGCCAGTATACGTAGACAGGAATTGGTGCAGCCAGTATAGGTAGCCAGGAATAGGTGCAGCCAGTATAGGTAGCCAGGAATAGGTGTAGCCAGTATAGATAGCCAGGAATAGGTGTAGCCAGTATAGATAGCCAGGAATAGGTGTAGCCAGGACCAGAGGGGTTCTGAGCAGCGGTAACCCCCGACTGCAGGGGGCCGACTGTCACCCTCCCTGCCTGCTGGGGGGAGGTGGGGCACTCCTGCCGCCACCCCCTTAAGATGCCACTGGTAGAGTTCCTATTTAAATGTATCACGGATGGCGACATTATGGCTGGTAAGGAGCATCAAAGCATCTGTGGAATGTTTGTTTGTTCTGCGTTCCAAAGTGAGTAGAAACAGAGTGCGCTGGCTGGAAAAGGCTTAGTGACATCATAGCCTAGGCTAAGCATCACTGGTGGGGGCTACATACCAGTATACAGCAATATACAGGTATAAAAAGTGTTTCTGATGCTGAAATCAGAATAATAAACATAAAATTTGATATCCTGAATAGTATATTACATTCTACTACTGTATATGTCGTTACAGTGCAATCTGTCACACCATACTGACTTTGTGTGCAATACACATATTCTCCTTTGCTGGTGCCAGAAGGTGTCCTGGATCTGCTCAGATCCTAGCAAACCCCCCTGCTTCTTATACCCCTGAGATGCCCCCTTTCAGCAGGAGATGCCCTAGACATCTGCCTAGATGGCCTACACCTAAAAGTGTCTGTGGTCCTATAAGGTGTAATCCATGGTATCATAGTGTTTTTTAAATAAGTGATAATAAATACAACAATTACTGGGTATATCAAAGTGTTATAACAAGTTATTAGCAGGAAATTCCTGTTGCTCAGTACAGAGAGACAGACATTAATGCACACAGAGGAAGCACTGAGCAAGGCAAACAATTATCCTAGTAAGATGTACAGAGGCGCCAATAGGATAAAAGATATTAATTAAAAAGTTTAAAAAAATTCGGGTGGCGGCGGTGGACCAGCCACTCAAAAATGGACTTTGAAATGTCAGTTTAGAACAAATAATTTATTCACATACTCCAAAGAACAGATCGCAACGCGTTTCACGGGCACAATCCCGCTTCATCAGGCATTCAACAGTAGGAGTAATACACTTAAACAGGTCCAATGTACGCTTGGCACCTCTGGAATTATCCTACTTTTTCCCCACAGTTCCTCTACATCTGCTGACTGAGCGCTGAGTGTAGATGATCATATACAGTAGGTGAGATCTTGTATACAGTACTTTCTTCCTATCTACAGTGGGATGCAAAAGTTTGGGCAACCTTGTTAATCGTCATGATTTTCCTGTATAAATTGTTGGTTGTTTTGATTTAAAAAAAATGTCAGTTAAATATATCATATGGGTTTTAAATGCCACAATTCTTTTAATTTAAATTTTTCTATCTTTTCATTCTTTTTTGTGCCATATGCTGTGTAAGATGGAATTCACTGTCACTATTCATTTTATTTGCTTTCAGGTGCTGGCTTTAAATGCCACAATTCTCTTAAGCTTAGAATTAATGGTGCATGTAACCAGGCCTGTTACCATTTGAATTCGGAATTTACGATGTCTCTTCATCACTAGAGTCTGCTTTATGTCATGTTGAGGATTCTATTGATCTTATCAATTTAGATAGGATGCCTGCATGGGCGTCCGCAGAAAATTTTCCAGGGGGGGGGGGGGGCAAAAAGTGGGGAGCAAAAATTGGGGCGGCGTGCATTTGGGCTGCTGTTGTGTAAAAAATGGAGCTACGCCTTGCGGCGCGCGTAGCGCGCCGCCCCGTACAATGGGTGTGGTCATGAACCAGAATGTGGGTGTGGTCGTGGGTGGAGACAAGTTTACATGAACTAAGCAATGGTGGGACATTAGATTAGGACAGTGGTGGCGAACCTTTTGGAGGTCGAGTGTCCAAACTGCAAAGTCACTTTACTATCACAAAGTGCCAACAGCAATTTAAACTAAATACAAACGTTTTAACTCATACATGAACATTATGGAAAATTAAGTTGAAAATAAACTGTGAAGATAAACAATTTCATCCATCGTACTCCTGAAAAAAATTATTCATTTTTTTTAGAACCTCCCAGTTTCATTTTCTGTTTTAAAAAGCGGAAAAAGGGGGGCGTGGCTTGCCAATGGCCGGGTAAAGACGTGCTTCACTTGAGCTCCCGCTATCCCGACTCCTATGGACTACTTATTCAGCCTAAAACAACCCTGAAAACAACCCTAAAACCAACCACAAACGACCGGAGGGCACCCTCACATGGGTGGCAGCAGAAAGAAGAGAGAAGCTCCTAAAAAGCCCCGCTCAAGTACATCTCAGATCCTACGCTTCCTACGCCCGCTCGAGAGAAGATTACAGGAGCAAGGGGAAGACATGGCAACCCCACCGAGAGGGGATCAGGATCGTAATCCCAACCCATCCACCTCTAAAAAGGCAAAGAATGACTCAAAACCTGCCACCAATTCTCCACAATCCTCCCGCTCACAAGAAGAAGGTGAAATGGCGGACGTACCACGTGGTGGCCGGGACCGCGGCTCTCCGCTGGCTAATGGCTGCAGGGATTCCCCATTGCGAACAGGGGCCAATACCTCAGAAAGATTCCCGGAGAAGCATGGAGAAGACAGTCCGGTGAACTCTCCAGCAAGCGGACAAGACAGAAACTCCCCACCAAAAGCCACCAACAGCAGTAAACAACAGCTACGGGTTAACTCACCGAAGTCCTGGCAAAACCTACCGGTGCGCAACCCTTCCTCCCCCACAGCCTCAGACGGCGCCGATTCCTACTTGGAAGTGGACTTACACGATTACATACATTCCCTACCAACCAAACAAGACTTAGAGAACTGTGTAACCCGTATATTGGAATCACACAGGAGAGACATGGCTGAATTCAGGCAGGAGTTCAGCCATGTGGTACAGCGTGTTGAAGACATAGAGAAACGACAAGACGAGGTTGATAAAACTCTGGAGAAGCAACAAAGCACCATTAACTCTCACACGGAACACATATCCGCTATCTACTTGAAAATAGATGATATAGAAAAACGTCATCGGCGCAACAACATAAGAATCAGAGGTGTCCCCGAAGCCACACGCGCTCCTGATATTATGGCTACTACGGAGGCCATTTTTAACCTCTTCCTAGATGCTCCTGCTGACAATAAGATTGAGCTGGACAGAGCGCACAGATCTGCTGGCCCACCTAACCCTGACCCACTCAAACCAAGAGATATCATATGTAGAGTACACACTTCTACAAAGAGAAGGACAGGATCATGATGGCAGCACCTCAGAAGGGGGAAATAGACTTTGACGGAGCCAAAATCCGTCTGTATCCGGATCTGTCTGGCCTCACCCTCCAACTGAGGAAAGCAGTGAGACCTCTACTAACGGTGCTGCGGGAGAAGGATATTATCTACCGTTGGGGCTACCCGTTCGCTGTACATATGACAAAGGAAGGAAGATCGATAACTTTCTCTTCACCACAGGACCTCCAGAAAGTGAGAGACTTCTATGATCTACCACACATCACCCTCCCCGAATGGCCGTTACAAGCTTCCACTACGACTCTTCCACAACGAGAACGCTGGAGAAGATTCCAGAATAGAGGAAGAGGGAACGGGGCTATGGAAGCGTCCACAGAATAGGAGTGTGATCCTTTCTCCCTACCCCCATATCTCAGGTTTTAAGCGCATTTTTGTTTTCTCCCAGGAAATGAAGCTGATCGACCTATGTAAGTACTTAAGTATGGAACACCTTGGTGTTCTTCACCCCCCCCCCCCCCCCTCCTCCCTTCGTGTGGTGATGCCTCAGACTTCCAAGAACTATATACACCATTCCCCCGGCATAACTCTTAAGAGCGAGTGTCTACATAATGTCCCCAATGTCTCCCTACCATTTCTCGAAGAGACTCCCGCTACCTGTTGAACATTACCTTCCAGGGCTACAGCATGACTTTGATACCCTGGTCAAACATAGCTGGCCCTTGCTTGCCGTGGCCTCTCCCAGCAAGCGGCGACTATGCACCGCTCACATGGAGGGGGGCCCCCCTCTTCTCTTGGAGTACTCCTGCTCACCACGCTATTTTCGGGGAGTTCAACGAACAGTATTATAGTAGTTGTTGTCATACTAGATGTTGTTACCAGCTGGCCAGTTAAAGGGTTATGTTCTCAGGCTATCTGTTTTGTAATGTTTAATTAATCAGCCTCTTCGATACCATATAATGAGCATGTGGGGTTATACTTCTGCCTACCCTCCTACTTATAAACTAGCTTCCCTATAGGGGAGGTAAAATACTATAGAGATGGCCACATGCCGCGAGCTCTGCGGATGACTGGGAATCCGTGACATACTCGAACAAGTGCTCAAGAGCAAGACGAACAGCACTGCTTCTATTAACGAGACACAGGGTCCCTGACCACGTGGAATTACAAAATTTACTTAGAAACATCCACGGATCGCACACTCGCCCTCAGACACGTGGCATAGCCTGCAAAGAGGCCTATATTACAGCCAAACGATTTCCTAATACACGCAAGGCTAATTCCTTTAAGGCAGCATAAATCCCTAAAGGGTGTTAAACATAACCAAAGCTTAATCATATGGTGTCTATATCTATTGGACATACGCCACGCATCCCAGGATTATAATCCACTCACCTATTTGTGACGGGTTGAGAACATGGGCCAACAGACCTCCCCCTACCCCACACACCTCCCCTTACACAAGAAACCTCAGACACCATGTCTCTGATCTACCACCTACAAAAGTTATCTCAGATGGTTATTACCTATAACCCGCATCTGAAAGAATTATAGCCCGTTGTCTCATCCAGGGTTAATTATCATACCCCCTCCTCCCCCCACAATGAGGATGCCCTCTATTTACCGGTTTCTTCAACTAATATGTTCAAGGTTTTTGGTTGTAATGCAAGGTTTATCTTTTGGGGAGTCGGGAGCGGATAAGCTCTCGTGACCGGTTCTTGGTTCTCACTCCCCACCAAATCTCTCACACTCTAGGTGTTCTACGAGCACTTCGAGTGTGACCAGTGAACATTTGTTCCCTCCTGCTGGCATGATAACAATGCCGGCTTCTTATGTTGTATTTGTGCTTTCTTTCTTCTTCCCCTCCCCTACTCTCTCCCTCCTCGGTCCTTTCTTTAGGTGTGCTGCTGCCTTGGCGCCCAGCAAATCCCACAGCCTAGGACAGTATCGAGATAACAGAGAGATATTACGTCTAACCTACTCCTACAAGTATGAATAGCTGTCAGATTTCTTCTTTTAATGTTAAAGGCTTCAACGCCCCGAATAAGCGCTCACAAATTTTACACTATCTGCATAAACAGAAAGTCTCCATAATCCTTTTGCAGGAAACACATTTTAAAACGAATGAAATCCCTATTATTAGAGGTAGATATTTCAACAAATGGTATCATAGCGCGAACCCTCTGGGTAAATCCAAGGGAGTATCTATTGGGTTCCATAAACATCTTAACATTACCATCTTAAAAGAACTGTCTGATCCACTAGGTAGATACTTGTTTTTAACTATTCAATTAGACAACCGTAAATATACCCTGGCCAATTTATATCTCCCAAACCAAAACCAAGGTGGGGCCCTGTTACATTACCTCTCTAAGCTAACATCATTTGCCGAAGGAGACATCATCCTAGGTGGGGACTTCAATCTATGTTTTGATTCTAAAATGGACTCATCAACCTGGAGAGCCCCATTACCTAAAACCACCCTAGTTAAATTGAAATCCAAGCTAGCCTCATTACATTTAGTGGACGTCTGGCGAATATTACACCCTAACACTCGGGATTATTCCTTTTTCTCATCAGTAAATAAAACCTTCAGTCGAATAGACTACCTCTTTGTCTCCCAACCCCTCCTAGACCTAAGTATACAAGCCTCCATTGGAAATAGAGTATGGTCGGACCATGCCCCTATCTTCTGTTCATTTAACACAAATGATCACTCCCAACGCCAGTTTCAATGGAGGCTCAATGAAAACTTGCTGAAAGACTCGCAATGCTCCTCTGACATTAAAGACGCAATAGATCAGTTCATGAGAGATCACAGCAACGACGAAACCCCTGTCACTATTAAATGGGAGGCCCTTAAGTGCGTCCTACGTGGAATCTTTATTTCCCATGGGGCTAGAATGAAAAGGGAAAGAGGCATCCAAATTAACAATTTATTATCTAAAATACAGACTCTTGAGACTAACCTTAAATCCGCCTATACGCCTGCACTAGACCTTGAGCTTTCAAATACCAGGCAGTCCCTATTAACATTACTAGATCATAAAACCCTGGTCGCTAGAGAACGATTCCACAGCAAATTATTTTATCACGGAGATAAGTGCGGCACTCTCTTAGCACATTATCTACATTCCCGATCCATTAACTCTAACATCTTCTCGAACAAAAACTCCAAAGGCCATACCAAGTTTAAAAACTCAGAAATTGCAAAGGAATTCAACAACTATTACACAGCCCTTTACAACATCAGAGGTAAATACCAAACCATGAATCAGTCTAAACTGAAAGAGAAGATCCTGTCCTATGTAAATGCCACCGCATTACCAACCCTTTCCGAAGATGCAATTAAAGAGCTAGACTCAGATATTACTGATTTTGAACTGATTTCATGTATTAGGGCACTTAAAAAGGGCAAAAGCCCCGGACCTGACGGCCTTACTGGCCCCTTTTATAAACAATTCTGCTCCTCCCTGGCCCCTCTCCTCCTGCAAACCTTTAACTCTATAAATCAAGACAGGACATTCACCCCCCAGACATCTATAGCCCATATAACAGTAATCCCCAAACCGGATAAAGATCCAAACAGTTATGCAAACTATCGCCCTATCTCCCTGATCAATATAGATCTTAAGCTCTATGCAAAGATCCTTGCTGAGAGACTCAAACCCGTGTTACCCAACCTAATTCATACTGATCAGACCGGATTTGTGGCGGGGAGAGAGGCCAGGGACAACACCCTGAAAACGATCTCCCTGATCCATCACACCAAAAGGACTAAATCTCCTCTCTGTATTATGTCGGTCGATGCTAGTGTTGGGCGAACATCTAAATGTTCGGGTTCGGGCCGAACAGGCCGAACATGGCCGCGATGTTCGGGTGTTCGACCCGAACTCCGAACATAATGGAAGTCAATGGGGACCCGAACTTTTGTGCTTTGTAAAGCCTCCTTACATGCTACATACCCCAAATTTACAGGGTATGTGCACCTTGGGAGTGGGTACAAGAGGAAATTTTTTTTAGCAAAAAGAGGTTATAGTTTTTGAGAAAATCGATTTTAAAGTTTCAAAGGGAAAACTGTCTGTTGCGGGAAATGTCTGTTTTCTTTGCACAGGTAACATGCTTTTTGTCGGCATGCAGTCATAAATGTAATACATATAAGAGGTTCCAGGAAAAGGGACCGGTAACGCTAACCCAGCAGCAGCACACGTGATGGAACAGGAGGAGGGTGGCGCAGGAGGAGAAGGCCACGCTTTGTGAGACACAACAACCCAGGCCTTGCATGAGGACAAGAAGCGTGCGGATAGCATGCTTTGTACCGCCATGCAGTCATAAATGTAATAAAGATAAGTGGTTCAATAAACAGGGACCACGCGGCAACGCTAACCCAGCAGCAGCAGACGTGATGGAACAGGAGGAGGCGCAGGAGGAGAAGGCCACGCTTTGTGAGACACAACAACCCAGGCCTTGCATGAGGACAAGAAGCGTGCGGATAGCATGCTTTGTACCGCCATGCAGTCATAAATGTAATAAAGATAAGTGGTTCAATAAACAGGGACCACGCGGCAACGCTAACCCAGCAGCAGCAGACATGATGGAACAGGAGGAGGCGCAGGAGGAGAAGGCCACGCTTTGTGAGACACAACAACCCAGGCCTTGCATGAGGTACCGCCATGCAGTCATAAATGTAATAAAGATAAGTGGTTCAATAAACAGGGACCACGCGGCAACGCTAACCCAGCAGCAGCAGACGTGATGGAACAGGAGGAGGCGCAGGAGGAGAAGGCCACGCTTTGTGAGACACAACAACCCAGGCCTTGCATGAGGACAAGAAGCGTGCGGATAGCATGCTTTGTACCGCCATGCAGTCATAAATGTAATAAAGATAAGAGGTTCCATAAACAGGGACCGGCAACGCTAACCCAGCAGCAGCAGCAGCACAAGTGATGGAACAGGAGCAGGCGCAGGAGGAGAAGGCCATGCTTTTTGAGACACAACAACCCAGGCCTTGCATGAGGACAAAAAGCGTGCGGATAGCATGCTTTGTACCGCCATGCAGTCATAAATGTAATAAAGATAAGTGGTTCAATAAACAGGGACCACGCGGCAACGCTAACCCAGCAGCAGCAGACGTGATGGAACAGGAGGAGGCGCAGGAGGAGAAGGCCATGCTTTTTGAGACACAACAACCCAGGCCTTGCATGAGGACAAAAAGCGTGCGGATATAGCAGCAATGCTTTTTGCCGCCATGCAGTCATAAATGTAATACAGATGAGAGGTTCAATAAACAGGGACCGGGAACGCTACACCATCCCAGATGTTCATTGGTCATGTTACTTGGTTGGGGTCCTGGAGTGTTGCGTAGTCATTTTCAATCCAGGATTGATTCATTTTAATTTGAGTCAGACGGTCTGCATTTTCTGTGGAGAGGCGGATACGCCGATCTGTGACGATGCCTCCGGCAGCACTGAAACAGCGTTCCGACATAACGCTGGCTGCCGGGCAAGCCAGCACCTCTATTGCGTACATTGCCAGTTCGTGCCAGGTGTCTAGCTTCGATACCCAATAGTTGAAGGGTGCAGATGGATTGTTCGACACAGCTACGTCATCTGACATGTAGTCCTTGACCATCTTCTCCAGGCGATCGGTGTTGGAGGTGGATCTGCACGCTTGCTGTTCAGTGGGCTGCTGCTGCATGGGTGTCAGAAAATTTTCCCACTCCAAGGACACTGCCGATACCATTCCCTTTTGGGCACTAGCTGCGGCTTGCGTAGTTTGCTGCCCTCCTGGTCGTCCTGGGTTTGCGGAAGTCAGTCTGTCGGCGTACAACTGGCTAGAGGAGGGGGAGGATGTCAATCTCCTCTCTAAAGTCTCCACAAGGGCCTGCTGGTATTCTTCCATTTTGACCTGTCTGACTCTTTCTTCAAGCAGTTTTGGAACATTGTGTTTGTACCGTGGATCCAGAAGGGTATAAACCCAGTAATTGGTGTTGTCCAGAATGCGCACAATGCGTGGGTCGCGTTCAATGCAGTCTAGCATGAATTGAGCCATGTGTGCCAGAGTCCTACCAGAATCCTCATCATCCTCTTGTGAGCGTTGTGATAGTTGTTGTGATGCATCATAGTCGTCACCTTCCTCCTGGTCTGCTTCTGCTGACCATTCGCGCTGAATTGTGGAAGTCCAACGTGCACCGCTCTGGCCCTCGTCAGTGGTGGCATGAAATTCCTGCTCCAACTCCAGCTGTTCCTCCTCCTCTTCTTCGTCATAGCTGCTGGGGCCAGCGTTCCCTGAGGCGGATGGCCTGATGTTGGTACCATCACGCTGATCGTTTTCTCCTTCAGATTCCCCCAGTTGCATCATGACAGCTGTTTCCTTGATTTTCAACATTGACCTCTTCAGTAAACACAGCAGTGGTATGGTAATGCTGACTGAAGAGTTGTCACTGCTCACAAGCAACGTGGATTGCTCAAAATTTTGGAGGACTTGGCAGAGGTCCAACATGTTGGCCCAATCGGATCCACAGAAGCTTGGCAGCTGTCCGGATGCGCCTCGGTACTGCGCCGTCATGTACTGGACCACTGCACTCTTCTGCTCACAAAAGCGTGCTAGCATGTGCAGCGTAGAATTCCAGCGCGTAGGGACATCACACAGCAAGCGATGGTGGGGGAGATTGAAGCGCTCCTGCATCTTGGCGAGTGCCCCCGAAGCAGTACTGGAATTTCTACAATGTTTGGCCACTCGACGCACCTTCAACAGAAGATCGGCCACGCCTGGGTATGTCCTCAGGAACCGCTGAACTACTTGGTTCATCACGTGCGCCAGACAAGGGATGTGTGTCAGCTTAGCCAACCTTAAAGCGCGAATGAGATTACTCCCATTATCACACACAACCATGCCCGGTTTCAGGTCCAGCGGTGCCAGCCACAAATCCGTCTGTTCCTTTATTCCCTTCCAAATTTCCTCCCCTGTGTGCTGCTTATCCCCAAGGCAGATCAGCTTCAGCAACGCTTGCTGACGCATGCCAACAGCTGTGCTGCACTGCTTCCACGATCCTACTGCTGCTGGGTTAGCGTTTCCGGATGAGGTACAGCTTTGAGATGCGTTGGAGGAGAAGGAGTCAGAGAGGTAGGTGCTGCTGTTGTTATCCAGTGGGAGGGACGGCGGTGCAGCTGTTTGCGGCGTGGGCAACACCCGCGCCGTAGCAGGTGAGGAATCGCTGCCAGGCTCCACAAGGTTCACCCAGTGCGCGGTAAGGGAGATGTATCGACCCTGTCCGAACGCACTCGTCCAAGTGTCAGTGGTGAGGTGAACCTTGCAGGCAACGGCATTCTTCAAGCTTCGGGTTATTTTGCTGACCACGTGCTCATGCAACTCAGGCACTGCAAAGCGCGCAAAGTGGTAGCGGCTGGGAACCACGTAACGTGGGATGGCCACTGACATCATGCCCTTGAAGCTGTTTGTCTCCACCACTCGATATGGCAGCATTTCGCAGGCCAGAAGCTTGGCTATGCTGGCTGTTACTGCCACGGCCCGGGGGTCATTTGCTGGCAATTTCCTCTTGCGCTCAAACATCTCCGACACAGACAACTGAACCGTAGCGCTGCACACGGAAGGGCTGTTGGTTGTTGTGTTTGATGAACACTGGGAGACCTCAAGAGCACTACTCCGGAAAGTGACAGTGTCAGCGTCGTCTGATGTTTGTGAATGTTGTGAATCACGCAATGGCTGGGCTACTGCTGCTGCTGAGGCGGGTCTGGTGGTGAGTCTGGTGAACCCAAGGGAGGCAGTGTTGCTGGTACCCTGTCCTGCCGCGTTTGCCCACAGAGTGGGATGTTTGGATAGCATGTGGCGGCTCATGCTGGTGGTGGAGAGGTTGTTAATACTTTTCCCCCTGCTCAGGCGGGTCTTGCACACCTTGCAAATCGCCATGGTAACATCCTCAGTGCAGTCTTCAAAGAAAGCCCAGACTTTGGAGCACCTGCCTCCTTGCTGGCGATTTCTGTTTGCTCCTCTTTTGCCTCTCACTTGAACTTCCACGCTTGTGGTGCCTGAAATTGCGCGCCGCCTACCTTGTGGCACAAGGCGAATTCGTGCAGCAGTGGGTTCTTCAACAGACTCATCTGTGCTGCTGCTACGACGGCGATGTTCTCGTTCACAAACAAAATCTGGGTCTATGTCCACATTGTCCATACCCTCCTCTTCCATCTCCTCAAACTCGTCATATGTCATTGTGGGGGGCCGCCGCCGTGGAGTAGAGCTCCCCAGAACAACCTCTGCGCAGCTCACTCCAACGTCGTCTTCCAGATCTTGTCGGCCGACCTCCTGCAATTGCAACCCCTCCTGCCCAACTTGCTCTGGGATTTGGGTTTCCGAGTCCTCCTCGGACTCGCCTTGTATTTCAGTGCGCGGTGCTTTTCCCACAGTTAATGGTTGTGAATCCGGGCACAACATTTCTGGCTGTTCCTCCATTGACCTTTGAAAGGTGGAAGTTTGTTGGGCTGGGAATAGCTCCTGCGAATACCCCATTGTGTCCTGAGGTAATTCATCGGACTGGTTATCTGGCAGTTGTGTGCGTGGTGTCACTGCCGGTTGTGTCAGCTTTGTGCCCACTGGCTCCTTGTAACTGGCTGAGGACTCGGACCTCGTGCGTGATGTGCTGGTGCTGTTTAACCCACTGCTGGACGCTTGAGAGGTCATCCAAGTAATCTGGTCCTGTTCTTTTGGATTTGTGAGGGTTGTTGTCCTGGACAACATGGGCGGTATTGAGTGGGTTTTCTTGGGTGCTCCCCTGTGGCCTGTACGTGAACCGTCAGGGGAAACACCTCTTCCCTTGCCCCTTCCTCTTTCACCGGATTTCTTCCTCATTTCACTTATCCTTACAGTACACGCTGACTGGCAGCAGTACAGTGGCAGTACAGAAATGCTATACAGTATCACTATTCCCAGAAGCGACACAGAGCACAATGCTATACAGTGGCGGGTGAGCGGTGTACCACTATTCCCAGCAGCGACACAGAGCACAATGCTATACAGTGGCGGGTGAACGGTGTACTACTGTTCCCAGGCCCAGCAGACACAGAGTGGAAGTAAACACAATGCTATATAGTCTGGCTGAGCGGTGTACACAGAGTGGCAGTACACACAATGCTATATAGTCTGGCTGAGCGGTGTACACAGAGTGGCAGTACACACAATGCTATATAGTCTGGCTGAGCGGTGTACACAGAGTGGCAGTACACACAATGATATATAGTCTGGCTGAGCCGTGTACACAGAGTGGCAGTACACACAATGCTATATAGTCTGGCTGAGCCGTGTACACAGAGTGTCAGTAAACAATGCTATATATAGCGTGGCTGAGCGAGGTACACAGTGGCAGTACACACAATGCTATATAGTCAGGCTGAGCCGTGTACACAGAGTGTCAGTAAACAATGGTATATAGTCTGGCTGAGCGGTGTACACAGAGTGGCAGTAAACAATGGTATATAGTCTGGCTGAGCGGTGTACACAGAGTGGCAGTAAACACAATGCTATATATAGCGTGGCTGAGCGAGGTGCACAGTGGCAGTACACACAATGCTATATAGTCAGGCTAAGCCGTGTACACAGAGTGTCAGAAAACACAATGCTATATATAGCGTGGCTGAGCGAGGTGCACAGTGGCAGTACACACAATGCTATATAGTCAGGCTAAGCCGTGTACACAGAGTGTCAGAAAACACAATGCTATATATAGCGTGGCTGAGCGAGGTGCACAGTGGCAGTACACACAATGCTATATAGTCAGGCTGAGCCGTGTACACAGAGTGTCAGTAAACAATGGTATATAGTCTGGCTGAGCGGTGTACACAGAGTGGCAGTAAACACAATGCTATATATAGCGTGGCTGAGCGAGGTGCACAGTGGCAGTACACACAATGCTATATAGTCAGGCTAAGCCGTGTACACAGAGTGTCAGAAAACACAATGCTATATATAGCGTGGCTGAGCGAGGTGCACAGTGGCAGTACACACAATGCTATATAGTCAGGCTAAGCCGTGTACACAGAGTGTCAGAAAACACAATGCTATATATAGCGTGGCTGAGCGAGGTGCACAGTGGCAGTACACACAATGCTATATAGCCAGGCTAAGCCGTGTACACAGAGTGTCAGAAAACACAATGCTATATATAGCGTGGCTGAGCGAGGTACACAGTGGCAGTAAACAATGCTATATATATATAGTGTGGCTGAGCGAGCGGTGTACTACTGTTCCCAGCAGCGACACACAATGACTGGGGGGGACCCTGGCTAGCGTGGCTGGAGAGCGAACTACCCTGCCTGCCTACCCAAAGCTAAACCCACAGAGAAATGGCGGAGATATGACGTGGTTCGGGTATTTATTTACCCGAACCACGTGACCGTTCGGCCAATCAGAGCGCGTTCGGGCCCGAACCACGTGACCCGTTCGGCCAATCACAGCGCTAGCCGAACGTTCGGGGAACGTTCGGCCATGCGCTCTTAATTCGGCCATGTGGCCGAACGGTTTGGCCGAGCACCGTCAGGTGTTCGGCCGAACTCAAACATCACCCGAACAGGGTGATGTTCTGCAGAACCCGAACAGTGGCGAACACTGTTCGCCCAACACTAGTCGATGCGGAGAAGGCGTTCGACAGGGTCCACTGGCTCTTCCTGGAAGCTTGTCTAGACCAAATTGGACTAGGCCCGAACTTTAAAAGCAAGGTGATGGCATTGTACAAAAACCCCACAGCCAGAATTAAAATCAACGGGACCCTGTCGGACGCCTTTCCTATAGCAAACGGGACACGCCAGGGCTGCCCCCTCTCACCCCTATTATACGTCCTGTGCATGGAACACCTGGCAGTTGCACTTAGACAAAATGCTGATATTCAGGGGCTTGCTAAGGGAGACAGGCACTTTAAAGTCTCTTTATTTGCAGGCGATCTCTTGGTCTATATATCCAACCCCAATATTGCCCTTCCTAACTTGCTTAGGGAATTTGAACTATATGGGAATCTAAGTAACTTCAAAATCAATATCACTAAAACCGAAATGTTAAACATCACTCTCCCAGATTCAATTGTATCCACCCTCCAAAAATCTTTCTCATTTAAATGGCAACCACATAGAATCAAATACCTGGGAATCCATATCTCAGCGGACCTAACTGATCTGTTCGACCTTAACTATCTACCTCTTCTCTCGAAAATTTCAAAAGATCTAGATAATTGGAACCCCCTACACCTATCTTGGGCCGGTCGTATCAATACAATTAAAATGGACACTCTCCCCAAGATACTATATATCATGCAGGCCATTCCAATTAATCTCCCTATAAAATTCCTAAATAGACTACAATCTCTCCTAATGAAATTTATATGGCGCAATAGACCCCACAGAACCAAGCTTAGACTTCTCACACGGCCCAAATCAGAAGGGGGAATGGGTCTCCCAGACATTAAAATTTACTATAGAGCTATCCTACTCACCCACATACTTAATTGGTTTCAAGACCGACCAAACAAACAATGGATTGAACTAGAAGACTCCTTATCCACACTAGATCCTAGAGCTATGATCTGGATACCGCCAGGACAGAAACCTAAGACAGAGGAGGTGGCGTTTTGGGCGCAAATTGTTCTTGGGTACTGGCACTCCTGCAGCAGCAAACTAAGCCCGTCAACTCCCTATGGTCCTCTCACCTCGCTACTAGACAACCCAGGCTTTGCATCTGGGGTCCGGGCACACGCCATATTAGGATGGCCGAGAGAATTCTGGCCACAGATTAGACATATCATCAATGGGGGGCAACTTCTTCCCCGTGAAGTGATTGGTAACCCTGACAATAGAGGCGAGGTGAGTTGGCTAACCTGGTACCAGCTCACCTGGTTTCATAAAACCATCAAGGCTAAATCCCAAATTCACAGACCCCTCTCAGACTTTGAACGCATGTGCTCCTCTACTTCATCTCTCCCTCACAAAGTCTCCTTATTATACTCGTTCTTAGTCTGTTCATCTAGCGAAAAAGACCTGTTAAAGCTTACAGACACTTGGGATAGGGAACTGGGGGCTCCCCTCTCAGCCGAACAGTGGGAAAAGATTTTCACACTCACTCACAAAACTTCCATCTCCACCCTCCACCAAGAAAGAAGCTACAAAGTATTCTCCAGGTGGTACCGAATCCCCACGCAAGTTGCCAAATATAACCCACACACCTCAGCCTCATGCTGGAGATGTTCACAATCCCCTGGATCATTTATGCATATATGGTGGGATTGCCCCCTGATTAAAACCTTCTGGGCTAAAGTTTTTAAAACCTATGCACACCTCTATTGTAGAGATCTTCCAGTTTCCCCATCCACAGCCCTCTTAACTCTACTACCTGGAAGAACATCCGCAATTAAAAAATCCCTAACTCCTCAGCTAATGATTGTGGCTAGAATGCTTATTGCGCGACACTGGAAATCAAATACAATCCCCTCCATGACAGGGGTTCTGTGGGGGTTTCTGAGGCGAAAAACTGCCATTTACCTGGGGCTTTTATCAGCCCCCTGCAGCGGTAATGTCCCACGCCGTCCTGCTCCCATCCGCCGTTCCCCGCAGCCGGCACCGGGCTATTATTCGGCTGTCACACAGACGAATAATGCGCGTTGCCGCGCCTCCGCTCGCATCATCTGAGGCTTACTGCGCAGGCGCAGTACAACGGGTTCTTGTACTGCGCTTGCGCAGTAAGCTTCCGATGACGCAGGCGGAAGCGAGCGGGTGCGCGGCCACTCTAGCGCAGCCGCAGTTGGATCCCATGCCACTTAGACCGGGGCCGGCGGCGGAGAACGGCAGATGGGAGGAGGACAGCGTGGGACATTACCGCTGCACGGGGCTGATAGAAGCCCAAGGTAAGTGTCTGTTTTTCTCCTCCGCAACCCCCCACAGAACCCCTTTAAGGAAATCAATCTAATAATGAGAATGGAGGATCTCTACTCCGACTCCCAGGGCACAGCTGAAGCCTTCACCAGAAAATGGGCAGTATGGATTGACTTTCGAGAATCTACAAAAGCCCTGGATATGCTCTAAACTTGACCCCGAATCTGGGAACCTAAAATTTAATAATCAATGACTCCATAAATTTCTGGACTCAACCAGATTATTACCCACGATATCGACCTGACACGGCGTACCTTGAATCCGCCTAACTCTAAATTATGGGCTCCAGGGACGGCAGTGCACCTTTCACCTTATACCTTACCCCCCACCTTCCCCCCCAACTACATCCCTCTCCTCCATCCCTCGCCCCCTCCTTCCTTGTCCTCCTCTCACCCCACTATGTCCTATATCTGGTTCGTTTACCCTCCTTACTTTTCCTTCCCCCACTCCCATAATCTCCAGAGGTAATAACGTGAGGATTCGGCCATAGACCTAAACATTTAAACAACAGGCTGAAGACACTAAGTAGAGTCCCAGACTCCAACTCAGTACTGCAAATTCAGCTGTTAGCCTCATCAGTTGCTTGTCCCATTATCTGTCGATATCTCTGAGACTCATTATTCCATGGTTTATAATGTGCCTTATGTACCACTGTATCCTTAACCCGACCTTATTGCTGAACAACAAATACCACTGGAGATACCTTCGATGTTATTGTTTGTTGATTTCTTTATTGTATTGTTAAAAATTCACAATAAAATCTCATTTTACAAAAAAAAAAAAAAAAAAGCGGAAAAAGTAGGTTTAATGCTATTGTCTCATATGATGATGATTCAGCTTTTTCCATAGTCTCGCAGTTAGCAATCATGTGACCCCCAACAAGACAAATTCAGCAATCATGAGGCCCCCCCCCCTCCCCCCATCAAGACAAATTCAACAATCATGAGGCCCCCAACAAGACAAATTCAGCAATCATGAGGCCCCCAACAAGACAAATTCAGCAATCATGAGGCCCCCAACAAGACAAATTCAGCAATCTTGAGGCCCCCAACAAATCATGAGGCCCCCAACAAGACAAAGTCAGTAACCATGAGGCCCGCAACAAGACAAATTCAGCAGTCATGAGGCACATAAATAGACAGCTTTTCACATAAATAGGCAGAATGCCCCCTTAATATGTAGACACCTCTCACCTGGCAGCAGTTCCCCAAAATACACTCAATCTGACAGCAGTGGTTCCCCAAAAATAGGTAGCCCCAGGTCTATAGGTGTCCCCAGAATAGGTGGCCAGCGGTATAGATGTCCCCAGAACTGGTAGCCAGGGGTAGAGATGTCCCCAGAACAGGTAGCCAGGGGTATATGTGCCCAGTATATGTAGGCAGGGGTATATGTCCCAGTATATGTAGGCAGGGGGTATATGTCCCAGTATATGTAGCCAGGGGGATATGTCCCAGTATATGTAGCCAGGGGGATATGTCCCCAGAAAAAGTAGCCAGGGGTATATGTCCCAGTATATGTAGGCAGGGGTATATGTCCCAGTATATGTAGGCAGGGGGTATATGTCCCAGTATATGTAGCCAGGGGGATATGTCCCAGTATATGTAGCCAGGGGGATATGTCCCAGTATATGTAGGCAGGGGTGTATGTCCCAGTATATGTAGGCAGGGGGTATATGTCCCAGTATATGTAGGCAGGGGGTATATGTCTCAGTATATGTAGGCAGGGGTATATGTCCCAGTATATGTAGCCAGGGGTATATGTCCCAGTATATGTAGGCAGGGGGTATATGTCCAGGGGGTATATGTCTCAGTATATGTAGGCAGGGGATATATGTCCCAGTATATGTAGGCAGGTGTATTTGTCCCAGTATATGTAGGCAGGGGGTATATGTCTCAGTATATGTAGGCAGGGGTATATGTCCCAGTATATGTAGCCAGGGGTATATGTCCCAGTATATATAGGCAGGGGGTATATGTCCCAGTATATGTAGGCAGGTGTATATGTCCCAGTATATGTAGGCAGGGGTATATGTCCCAGTATATGTAGGCAGGGGTATATGTCCCAGTATATGTAGGCAGGGGTATGTGTCCCAGTATATGTAGGCAGGGGTATGTGTCCCAGTATATGTAGGCAGGGGTATATGTCCCAGTATATGTAGGCAGGTGTATATGTCCCAGTATATGTAGGCAGGGGGTATATGTCCCAGTATATGTAGGCAGGTGTATATGTCCCAGTATATGTAGGCAGGGGGTATATGTCCCAGTATATGTAGGCAGGGGTATATGTCCCAGTATATATAGGCAGGAGTATATGTCCCAGTATATGTAGCCAGGGGGATATGTCCCCAGAAAAAGTGGCCATGTGTGCAGGAGGAGGGGAGCAGCGGAGAGAAGAGGGAGAGCTATGGGCACTCACCTTAGGGGGCTCTCCCTCCCTCTCTCGCTCTCCCCTCCGGAGTCCGGAATGAAGTGTGCAGCGGCTGGCAGCGGGCGGAACTTACCTCCTCTCGTCGCACGCGCCGGATGGATTAGCCGCTACTCTGGCCTGATCCAGACCAGAGTGCGGCACCAGAACTTCCGGCGCAGGAGCGAGAGGAGGTAAGTTCCGCCCGCTGCCAGCCGCTGCACACTTCATTCCGGAGGGGACAGCGAGGGAGAGAGAGCCCCCTAAGGTGAGGGAAGGGGGGGGGAGACGTCCGCCCTTCCCCACTGTGCCCATAGCGCTCTCTCTCTTCTCTGCGCTGTTCCCCTCCTGCTGGCTGCACGGGCACGCGGCCAGGGGGGGGGGGGGGGGCAGCGGGCGGCCAGGCTCGGGCAGATGCCCGGTTTTGCCATATGTGCGGACGCCCATGGATGCCTGGGAAAGCCTCCTCAGTAACAGTTAAAGCATCTAATTACATTTATGTTTGCTAAAGAATGTTTCTCCTCTGTATGTCAGTGTATATAAGCTGTGTTTTTCAGTTTTGGTCAGGAACCAGTACGACGAAGGCTTTTTATAAGTCGAAAGCTCACTGTTTATCCATCTCTAAGTTAGCCAATAAATGGTATCATCCTGATTCAAAAATATATCATATAGGAGACAGTGACACACATTTGAAAAGTGAAATGAAGTTTATTGGATTTGCAGAAAGTGCACAATAATTGATTAAATAAATCTAGGCAGGTGCATACATTTGGGCACCAGGCACGGACTGGCCTGGGGGGAAGGGAGGCAATCTCCCCCGGGCCGCCTCTCCTTATTTTATTTATTTATTTATTTGTTGTATTTATAAAGCGCCAACATATTACGCAGCGCTGGACATTAATTTAGGTTACAGACAATATTTAGGGGTGACAAACAGCAATATGACAATACAGGAATACAAGAAAACCAGATCACACAGCCCAGTATGAGTACAAGGTAATGCTTAGTCAGTCACTGGATGGGAGCATGGAGTTAGGCAAGTTAGGTTCACTCAAATGCATAGCATGGGTGCACAGTAATAGAGGTGCATGATCAGGTAGGACACAAAAGGAGTGAGGACCCTGCCCAAAGGCTTACAATCTAGAGGGAGAGGTAGGGACACGAGAGGTAGGGGACCAGAGTTCGGCTGGGTTTAGAGCAATTGTGAGGGGTGGTAGGCAAGAGTGAAAAGGTGAGTTTTGAGGGCCTTCTTGAAGGTGTTGAAGGAGGGGGCTGCCCTAATGGGTGGAGGTAGGGAGTTCCATAGTGTCGGAGCGGCTCTTGAGAAGTCTTGGAGGCGTGCATGGGACTGGGTGATGCGGGGGACGGTCAGGGGAAGTTCATTGGAGGAGCGGAGTGAGCGGCTTGGTGTGTATCTCTGAGTAAGATCAGAAATGTAGGTTGGACAGGTTTTGTGGATGGATTTGTAGGTCAGACACAATATCTTGAATCTGATTCTGGACTGGATAGGAAGTCAGTGGAGGGATTCACGGAGGGGAGTCGCCCTGGTGGA
The DNA here is from genome assembly GCF_040937935.1 of Hyperolius riggenbachi. Taxonomy (NCBI): domain Eukaryota; kingdom Metazoa; phylum Chordata; class Amphibia; order Anura; family Hyperoliidae; genus Hyperolius; species Hyperolius riggenbachi. Next base: position 31,491,713 of record NC_090650.1, on the reverse strand, counting down.
GCGATGGGAGGAGTGGATAATTCTGGCAGCCGCATTCATGATGGACTGCAGTGGGGCTATTCGGGTCTTAGGGAGTCCAGACAGAAGGGCATTGCAGTAGTCGAGGCGGGAAATTATGAGGGCATGGATGAGGAGTTTGGTGGTGGCAGGGGTCAGGAAAGGGCGAATCTTACAGATGTTACGAAGGTGGAAGTTGCAGAACTTTCTGAGGTTTTGGATGTGGGGAGTGAAGGAGAGTGCGGAGTCCAGGGTGACACCCAGACAGCGGGCTTGAGAGGTAGGGTGAATAGTAGTGTGGTTAACAGTGACCTGCACATCTGGGAGGTCCAGGGATGACCGGGGTGGGAAGATCATAAATTCCGTTTTGTCTAGATTTAGTTTTAGGAACCCAGCGGACATCCAGGAGGAGATGGAAGATAGGCAGGAGGAGACCTTGTCCATGGTAGTGGTGGATATGTCAGGGGTGTGGAGATAGATTTGGGTGTCATCTGCATACAGGGCCGATGGTGCAGTCACTACCACGTGCACAGTGTGCACTGTGAATAATGTATACACGGCTGCCCGCCCTCGCAGACATGACTCCGCCCCATCCATGTGTAGAGCCTTTGTAGCTGAAGATACTGCTGCCTAAACAAGCTGTGCCAGTGTTGAGAGCACAGGAAACAGGCAGCTATCCAGAGGAATCATTGCTGCTGGCTCTGGGCTGCCTGCATTCCAGGAGATTAGACAACATAGACATGTCCTGGGCTTGGCTGAGGGCAGATAAGCTGTGGAAGTTGCCTGAGGAGAGGTGAGAAAACTTTCACCTACTGAGAGAGGGGCTGGTCACAGAGGATAATCGCAGACCACAGGTGACTGGTGACAGCTCTCTTCTCTCCCTAATTGTGAAGAGCTGTCACAAGTCACCTACACTCTCGGATTGCCATAATAAATTGTTTTTGTTTTTTTTTCTTTTGATCTGCGTTCAGTACTGGATCTGAAATTCCTAAATCATCATCTTTCTGAAAACATTCAAGAGGGAGTTACAACAAATGAATGGACCAGCCATTCCCTTACAGAACTGGATATATTCAATAGACTTGGCAGATACATTCATTATTTCAAACTTCTTTCCACCATGCAGTTGGTAACATTCTTCTCCAGTAACCATCCTCCCTCTCGACATTATCACAGCCATGACAACCTTTTTTGGTACTAGTGTGTCTGGTGGCTCAGTTGAGAAAGCAAAGTTAGGACTTTATCACTACACATGTGTCGGACTCCAGGCCTGGAGGGCCAGATCCATGCCAGTGTTTAGGATGGACTGAGAAAGAGGAATGTGTTCTACCTGACGGACCACACCCTCCCTGATTCCAACCCAGCAATTCATTTGAGCTGTGTCAAAGATGTGTGAGGACCTCGGCCCTCGTAGGACCGGTTTGACATCATCTAAACCCTTATGCTGATCTGTCATTTAATCAGCCATTCCTGTTGGTAAGAGTGTTCCAGCAATTAGTGTGCATGAAGACAGTAAAGCTGATCTTGAAGTTTGAGTTGACAATTGATCTTTTTCCTGTTTGTAGCTGTGCTTTGTTGTGACTATTTTACCTAGGCTAATGCTACCTATCTAACCTATACTGGGGGGCAGCTACATAATCTAACCTACGCTGGGGGGCAGCTACCTATCTAACCTATACTGGGGGGCACCTACCTAATCTAACCTACACTGGGGGACAGCTACCTATCTAACCTACACTGGGGGGCAGCTACCTATCTAACCTATACTGGGGGGCACCTACCTAATCTAACCTACACTGGGGGGCAGCTACCTATCTAACCTACACTGGGGGCAACTACCTAATCTAACCTACACTGGGGGGCAGCTACCTAATCTAACCTACATTGGGGGGCAGCTACCTAATCTAACCTATACTGGGGGGGCACCTACCTAACCTATACTGGGGGGCACCTACCTAACCTATACTGGGGGGGGGCAGCTACCTAATCTAACCTATACTGGGGGGCACCTACCTATCTAACCTATACTGGGGGGGGCAGCTACCTAATCAAACCTATACTGGGGGGCACCTGTCTAATCTAGCCTATACTGGGGGGCAGCTACCTAATCTAACCTATACTGGGGGGCAGCTACCCATCTAACCTATACTGAGGGGCACCTACCTATCTAACCTATACTCTGGGGCAGCTACCTATCTAACCTATACTGGGGAGGCAGCTACCTATCTAACCTATACTGGGGGCACTTATCTAACCTGTATTGGGGACACCTACCCACCTAGCTAGCCTATACAGGTGGCAACTATACTGGCTACCTATATTGCAGGCACTTACCTAAATAACCTATACTGGGGGCACCTACCTATCCCTATGCTGGGGCAACTATTCTGGCTACCTATATTAGAGGCACCCACCTAGCTAACCTGTACTGGGGCACCTATCTATCTAACTTATACCGGGGGCGCCTGCCTATCTAACCTATACTGGGGGCAACTATACTGGCTACCTATACTGGAGGCACCTACCTGGCTAACCTATAGCGGGGGCAACTATACTGGCTCACCTATGCCTGGCTACCTATAGTGGGGTACCTATTCTTGGCTACCTATACTGAGGAGACCTATACTAAGTGCAACTAGACCTGGCTAACCTATACTGCGGGCACCCATATCTTGCTCCGGGGGCGGGGGGGTTTGGGCGCAATTTTTACACCCTCGCCCTGGGTGCATTTTAGCCTAGAAACTGCACTGATAGTTGCCCCCAGAATAGGTAGCCTGGAATGGTTGCCCCCAGTATAGGTAGCCTGGAATAGTTGCCACAAGTATAGGTAGCCTGGAACAGAGCCGGGACAAGGTCCTCCAGCACCCAAGGCTGAGACACCAAAGTGCGCCCCTCCATCCCTGCCACCCCAGCCATCACACACTGATTGCTATTAGACTAAGAGGTGCCACAGGGCCCACAACCTCCCCAACACCTTAATATCTAGTTATCTGGCTTGCAGTCACTGCCATGTATCCCCTTTTCGTATTTCTTTCTGCTTCAAACACAATTAGGAATGACAGCTGAATGAATTCTGCGCCCCCTCCTACTCTGCGCCCTGAGGCTGGAGCCTCTCCAGCCTATGCCTCGGCCCGGCCCTGGCCTGGAATACTTGTCCCCAGTATAGGTAGCTTGGTATAGTTGCCCCCAGTATAGGTAGACAGGAATAGGTGCAGCCAGGAATAGGTGTAGCCAGGAATAGGTACAGCCAGTATAGAAAGCCTGGAATAGGTGTAGCCAGGAATAGGTACAGCCTGGAATAGGTGTAGCCAGGAATAGGTACAGCCAGTATAGATAGCCAGGAATAGGTACAGCCAGTATAGATAGCCAGGAATTGGTGCAGCCAGTATAGATAGCCAGGAATTGGTGCAGCCAGTATAGATAGCCAGGAGTAGGTACAGCCAGTATAGATAGCCAGGAATAGGTACAGCCAGTATAGATAGCCAGGAATAGATGTAGCCAATATAGATAACCAGGAATAGGTGTAGCCAGTATAGATAGCCAGGAATAGGTGTAGCCAGTATAGATAGCCAGGAATAGGTGCAGCCAGTATAGATAGCCAGGAGTAGGTACAGCCAGTATAGATAGCCAGGAATAGGTACAGCCAGTATAGATAGCCAGGAATAGATGTAGCCAATATAGATAGCCAGGAATAGGTGTAGCCAGTATAGATAGCCAGGAATAGGTGTAGCCAATATAGATAGCCAGGAATAGGTGTAGCCAGTATAGATAGCCAGGAATAGGTGTAGCCAGTATAGATAGCCAGGAATAGGTGTAGCCAGTATAGATAGCCAGGAATAGGTGTAGCCAGTATAGATCGCCAGGAATAGGTGTAGCCAGTATAGATAGCCAGGAATAGGTGTAGCCAGTATAGATAGCCAGGAATAGGTGTAGCCAGTATAGATAGCCAGGAATAGATGTAGCCAGTATAGACAGCCAGGAATAGGTGTAGCCAGTATAGACAGCCAGGAATAGGTGTAGCCAATATAGATAGCCAGGAATAGGTGCAGCCAGTATAGATAGCCAGGAATAGGTACAGCCAGTATTGATAGCCAGGAATAGGTGCAGCCAGTATACGTAGACAGGAATTGGTGCAGCCAGTATAGGTAGCCAGGAATAGGTGCAGCCAGTATAGGTAGCCAGGAATAGGTGTAGCCAGTATAGATAGCCAGGAATAGGTGTAGCCAGTATAGATAGCCAGGAATAGGTGTAGCCAGGACCAGAGGGGTTCTGAGCAGCGGTAACCCCCGACTGCAGGGGGCCGACTGTCACCCTCCCTGCCTGCTGGGGGGAGGTGGGGCACTCCTGGCGCCACCCCCTTAAGATGCCACTGGTAGAGTTCCTATTTAAATGTATCACGGATGGCGACATTATGGCTGGTAAGGAGCATCAAAGCATCTGTGGAATGTTTGTTTGTTCTGCGTTCCAAAGTGAGTTGAAACAGAGTGCGCTGGGTGGAAAAGGCTTAGTGACATCATAGCCTAGGCTAAGCATCACTGGTGGGGGCTACATACCAGTATACAGCAATATACAGGTATAAAAAGTGTTTCTGATGCTGAAATCAGAATAATAAACATAAAATTTGATATCCTGAATAGTATATTACATTCTACTACTGTATATGTCCTTATGGGCAGCACGGTGGCGTAGTGGTTAGCTCTCTCGCCTTCCCTGGTTCGAATCCCAGCCAGGGCACTATCTGCAAAGAGTTTGTATGTTCTCTCCGTGTCTGTGTGGGTTTCCTCCGGGCACTCCGGTTTCCTCCCACATTCAAAAAACATACTGATAAGTTAATTGGCTCCCCCTAAAAAAATTGGCCCTAGACTACAGTACATTCACTACATAATATAGACATATGGCAATGGTAGGGATTAGATTGTGAGCTCCTTTGAGGGACAGTTAGTGACAAGATATATATATATATATATATATACACTGTACAGCGCTGCGTAATATGTTGGCGCTATATAAATACTAAATAATAATAAAAAAAAAAATAATACAGTGCAATCTGTCACACCATACTGACTTTGTGTGCAATACACATATTCTCCTTTGCTGGTGCCAGAAGGTGTCCTGGATCTGCTCAGATCCTAGCAAACCCCCCTGCTTCTTATACCCCTGAGATGCCCCCTTTCAGCAGGAGATGCCCTAGACATCTGCCTAGATGGCCTACACCTAAAAGTGTCTGTGGTCCTATAAGGTGTAATCCATGGTATCATAGTGTTTTTTAAATAAGTAATAATAAATACAACAATTACTGGGTATATCAAAGTGTTATAACAAGTTATTAGCAGGGGATTCCTGTTGCTCAGTACAGAGAGACAGACATTAATGCACACAGAGGAAGCACTGAGCAAGGCAAACAATTATCCTACTTTTTCCCCACAGTTCCTCTACATCTGCTGACTGAGCGCTGAGTGTAGATGATCATATGGGCAGCACGGTGGCGTAGTGGTTAGCGCTCTCGCCTTGCAGCGCTGGGTCCCTGGTTCGAATCCCAGCCAGGGCACTATCTGCAAAGAGTTTGTATGTTCTCTCCGTGTCTGCGTGGGTTTCCTCCGGGCACTCCAATTTCCTCCCACATTCCAAAAACATACGGATAAGTTAATTGGCTCCCCCTAAAAAATTGGCCCTAGACTACAGTACTTACACTACATAATATAGACATATGGCAATGGTAGGGATTAGATTGTGAGCTCCTTTGAGGGACAGTTAGTGACAAGATATATATATATATATATATATACACTGTACAGCGCTGCGTAATATGTCGGCGCTATATAAATACTAAATAATAATAATAATAAATACAGTAGGTGAGATCTTGTATACAGTACTTTCTTCCTATCTACAGTGGGATGCAAAAGTTTGGGCAACCTTGTTGATCGTCATGATTTTCCTGTATAAATTGTTGGTTGTTTTGATTTAAAAAAATGTCAGTTAAATATATCATATAGCAGACAGTGACACACATTTGAAAAGTGAAATGAAGTTTATTGGATTTGCAGAAAGTGCACAATAATTGATTAAATAAATCTAGGCAGGTGCATACATTTGGGCACCAGGCACGGACTGGCCTGGGGGGAAGGGAGGCAATCTTCCCCGGGCCGCCTCTCCTTCAATTATTTAGGGCCGATGGTGCAGTCACTACCACGTGCACAGTGTGCACTGTGAATAATGTATACACGGCTGCCCGCCCTCGGCCATTCTAAACCCCGCCATCCGCCTGCGTCACAGACCGTCGGCCAGATTGAAAACCTTGTGTGCAGCGTGCACCTGGCCTGGTCTGGCTGTTTTTTCTGCTGCTGCCGTGGTCACGCTGAGTCGCAGACATGACTCCGCCCCATCCATGTGTAGAGCCTTTGTAGCTGAAGATACTGCTGCCTAAACAAGCAGTGCCAGTGTTGAGAGCACAGGAAACAGGCAGCTATCCAGAGGAATCATTGCTGCTGGCTCTGGGCTGCCTGCATTCCAGGAGATTAGACAACATAGACATGTCCTGGGCTTGGCTGAGGGCAGATAAGCTGTGGAAGTTGCCTGAGGAGAGGTGAGAAAACTTTCACCTACTGAGAGAGGGGCTGGTCACAGAGGATAATCGCAGACCACAGGTGACTGGTGACAGCTCTCTTCTCTCCCTAGTTGTGAAGAGCTGTCACAAGTCACCTACACTCTCGGATTGCCATAATAAAGTGTTTTTGTTTTTTTTTTTCTTTTGATCTGCGTTCAGTACTGGATCTGTAATTCCTAAATCATCATCTTTCTGAAAACATTCAAGATGGAGTTACAACAAATGAATGGACCAGCCATTCCCTTACAGAACTGGATATATTCAATAGACTTGGCAGATACATTCATTATTTCAAACTTCTTTCCACCATGCAGTTGGTAACATTCTTCTCCAGTAACCATCCTCCCTCTCGACATTATCACAGCCATGACAACCTTCTTTGGTACTAGTGTGTCTGGTGGCTCAGTTGAGAAAGCAAAGTTAGGACTTTATCACTATTTAGACCACATGTGTCGGACTCCAGGCCTGGAGGGCCAGATCCATGCCAGTGTTTAGGATGGACTGAGAAAGAGGAATGTGTTCTACCTGACGGACCACACCTTTCCTGATTCCAACCCAGCAATTCATTTGAGCTGTGTCAAAGATGTGTGAGGACCTCGGCCCTCGTAGGACCGGTTTGACATCCCTGATCTAAACCCTTATGCTGATCTGTCATTTAATCAGCCATTCCTGTTGGTAAGAGTGTTCCAGCAATTAGTGTGCATGAAAACAGTAAAGCTGATCTTGAAGTTTGAGTTGACAATTTAACTTTTTCCTGTTTGTAGCTGTGCAGACTGTGGTGTTTGGAAGGTCTGGCAACACTGGGACAGTTTCTTACATCTTGGGAGCTGTTTAATTTTTAAATTTCTAAGTTTTGTCACTATTTTAAGTTTACTAGGTGGACTCTTATGCATATTTCTATATTATGGGATGTTGAGCGCTGTACCTTTGTACTCTAGCGTGCAAATATATATTGTACAGTAGGGAGGTGATACCCCCCATGGTGTAGCGATCCGTCTGCTAAAAAAAGTTGTAGACAGGTTAAGCATGTTAAGGGACTATTGTGGGTGTGATAGCGAGGAGCGCATAGCCACTTTTTATACACAACATATTCTTAGCTTCCTCCAGATTGGCCTAGAAAAACAATTGGTTTGAAAGATTGACCAAGAAACAGATCTCACTCTGATCAAAGAGAGATCTATTGCCTGCTCATACACCAGCAGACTGATTCCTGAGAGATTTTCGCATGAAATCTCTTGGAGATCTGCCTTGTGACACTGCTTAAATCTCAGGGGAATTGGCCATGTGACGCTGCCTCCATCACTCCTCCGTTGCCAAGGAAATGGGCCTCTAGTTTGTGTTTTCCCCCCAGGCCAAGAGGTCCCAGTCCTCCCCTGGGAGACACACATTTGAAAAGTGAAATGAAGTTTATTGGATTTACAGAAAGTGCACAATAATTTAAATCTAGGCAGGTGCATACATTTGGGCACCAGGCGCAGACTGGCCTGGGGGGAAGGGGGGCAATCTCCCCCGGGCCGCCTCTCCTTCAATTTCTAAGTTTTGTCACTATTTTAAGTTTACTAGGTGGACTCTTATGCATATTTCTATATTATGGGATGTTGAGCGCTGTACCTTTGTACTCTAGTGTGCAAATATATATTTTACAGTAGGGAGGTGATACCCCCCATGGTGTAGCGATCCGTCTGCTAAAAAAAGTTGTAGACAGGTTAAGCATGTTAAGGGACTATTGTGGGTGTGATAGCGAGGAGCGCATAGCCACTTTTTATACACAACATATTCTTAGCTTCCTCCAGATTGGCCTAGAAAAACAATTGGTTTGAAAGATTGACCAAGAAACAGATCTCACTCTGATCAAAGAGAGATCTGTTGCCTGCTCATACACCAGCAGACTGATTCCCGAGAGATTTTCGCATGAAATCTCTTGGAGATCTGCCTTATGACACTGCTTAAATCTCAGGGGAATTGGCCATGTGACGCTGCCTCCATCACTCCTCCGTTGCCAAGGAAATGGGCCTCTAGTTTGTGTTTTCCCCCCAGGCCAAGAGGTCACAGTCCTCCCCTGGGAGACACACATTTGAAAAGTGAAATGAAGTTTATTGGATTTACAGAAAGTGCACAATAATTTAAATCTAGGCAGGTGCATACATTTGGGCACCAGGCGCAGACTGGCCTGGGGGGAAGGGGGGCAATCTCCCCCGGGCCGCCTCTCCTTCAATTATTTAGGGCCAGTGCGGATGGTGCAGTCACTACCATGTGCACAGCGTGCACTGTGAATAATGTATACACGGCTCTCCGCCCTCGACCGTTCTAAACCCCGCCATCCGCCTGCGTCACAGGCTGTCAGGCAGATTGAACAACCTTGGGCTGGCTGTTTTTTCTAGTGTTGTCTGGATCATGAACGATTCGGATCACCAAATCTTTTTTGTGAGTCGAATCATCCGGATCATCAAAATGAACGATTCGGTTCACAAAGGGGGTGGAGCCAGGAGCGGCATGCCCCCCTCAGCGGGCAGGAGGGTCCTGGAAGCAGAGCAGAGATGGATCGCACAGTTGGAGGGGAGCCAGCCTTGCACAGGGACAGGTAGATGAGAGAGGGGACATGGGTGCCACTGCCAGATATGTGTAGAGCACACGTACTGGCTGTAATGTGCTGCTCATTTTAGGCCGTCTGTTCCATAGTTGTGCATAGTGAACAAATGGGAAAGTTTTGGCTCAGATGCACAGCTCAGTAACTTTGCAGACAGCGTGCTGGGCTAGAATGACAGGTCAGGCACTGTGATTGCAGTGCAATATGATCCTCCTGCACTCTGCTCTAAACAGCTGCACTTCACTTCTCCCTACATTTATGATGAGTGTTCGAGGTGAGAAAAGGACACATTGGGGAATGCTTTCTTTCACTGTGAGACGTTTGCATTTAAAGTATACAGATAAAGGTGAAATATATTTAAAGCATATGATTGCAACATGTGGGTAATGTGTGCAAAAAAACATTTCTGCTCTCTGCTCACCCCTCTTCGTCCACCTCCTCCCTTCTCTGTCCACTCCATGCCCTTCTCTGTCCATCTTCTCCCCTTCTCTGTGTGTCCACCCCCCTCCCCTTCTCCTTCCACTGCAGGTAAAGTCCTGTCCAGTCCTGCTAGTCATTTCACCCCCGAATAGTGATGGGTCATTCGTGAACGAGCCAGGTCTAAGAGCTGGCTCTTTGCTGCGAACGACAAGAGCCGGTTCTCAGTTTTAAAACAGCCAATGCCTCAGCCGCCCCACACAGCTCTGCTTTGCTCTGTAATAAAGGGCGCTGAGGCATGCTGGGAGATGTAGTCCTCCTCTTACACATACCTCCCAACTTTCTGAGATGAGAAAGAGGGACACTTAAGCCACACCCCTGCCACACCCCTGATCATGCCTCTGTCACACCCCTAGTCACGCATATTATAAAGATTTCATAAGAAAAATATGTTGTTTTATAATTCAAACCACACTGGTCCTTTCTATTCTGGTTCAATTTCCTTCATATTAACATTTTAAAATTAGTAATATATCAATGTAAAGGATGGGAATAAAGTTTAGAGTCAATCAAACACATTTTTCAGTATAGAAATATATATATTTACATAGAAAGAGGGACAAAGTCCTGAAAGAGGGACAAATGAGGAGGAAAGAGGGACAGAGGGACAGGGCTCGGAAAGAGGCGCTGTCCCTCCGAAAGAGGGTCAGTTGGGAGCTATGTCTTACAGCTTGTAGGAGTGTATGGGGCGGAGCAGAGCAGTAGCAGGAGGGATTGCCCCAGTCAGAGAAGCAGTCTGGAGTTGTCATGGAGACGGGGCGGGGCTTTTACTCTGATTCTGAGTGGTGTCTAGTGATATTTAATGAAGAGCCGATTCAGAGCCGTAAGAGCCGGTTCTTTAATGGGAGCCGATTCAGAAGAGCCGATTCTCTGAGAAGAGCCGGAATTCCCATCACTACCCCCGAATGCTTCCCTAGTAAAATGATTCGAGATTTGGATCAAAGATCCGGATCTTTTCAATGATCCGATTCGAATCATCCGAATCATTGAAAAGATCCGGACTTCCCATCTCTAGTTTTTTCTGCTGCTGCCATGGTCACGCTGAGTCGCAGACATGACTCCGCCCCGTCCATGTGTAGAGCCTTTGTAGCTAAAGATACTGCTGCCTAAACAAGCAGTGCCAGTGTTGAGAGCACAGAAAACAGGCAGCTATCCAGAGGAATCATTGCTGCTGCCAGGGCCGGATTTCTGGAAAGGCCACAAAGGCCACGGCCTAGGGCGCTAAAATCAGATAAGATAAGAAGGGCGGCATGACTTGGAGAGAGAAGAGGTCATATGTCAAAGTTAATCACCTCTTCTGGTCCCGCAGCGCAGCCAGCCAGCGCCCTGCTCTGCACTAATAGCTGAATTCCAGAGTTCCCCAATTCCAGCAATAGAGAGAGTTAGGGGTAGTGAGCCCCTCAAGGCGCGATCTGGCCACCCGAATAATGTTGCTCGGCTGCTCCCATGAACACTAAACAATTGAAAAGAGACAAAGAAGGGAGCGCTCTGAGAAGTCAATCAGCAAAAGGCAAAACAAAGGTGGAATGGTCTCACCTAATAGTAGTGTGGCCAGCACAGCGTGCTCAGCCGCGATAGGCAGTTGTCCCTCTATGCCAGCCGGGGACCAGGCTTTCCGTAACGGCGGGGCAGAAGTCCGTGACGTCACCTTCCCAGTAGTCCTAGCGGTAGTTGCTATGGGGACCTAGACGCTTCCTCTATCACACGCACAGCAGCATGGTGAGCGGCGTCTGGTCCTCCGTAGGGGCTGGGAGGCAAAGTGGGGGGGATTTTTGTGCAAAAAGGCACAGATGCAGGGGTAAAGTAAAATAATTTAATGCACAAGCATAGACAACGCGTTTCACGGGGAAACAGTCCCCGCTTTCTCAAGTCAAAGCTTACAAACAGTAGGGGAAACAGCCCCTTATATATCAGCCAATCAACTCTTTCTATGAGGTATCTACGGAATCCCAGTGGATCCAAGAAAGCCCAACCACCGTATAGTATGGAATAAAAGGGAAATGAGTAAAGATACAGATTCAAGGAAAAAAAGAGCACCCAATGTGCAACAAGAACCCATACCCAGACAAAAGATCTAATAGTTGCAATAGTCATCCCTAATAATACCTCTCTGAATCATCATTAGCAGCAAATAGCAATATATACAAGATGTCATATATAAATATATAGATGCATATAAAAATCATGTAAAAATCATGTAAAAATTAAAACAATTATCATTTTCGAACCTACACATATATCTCATATTAGCAGCACAACTTAATCTCATCTATATTCCAAATCCATCACCTGGGTGTATATAGGGGTCAGGTGACGTTGCACCCACGGAGCGCGGCACGCACATGCCCACGCTCACGTAGGCGCTCATCACCACACCCGCCCACCAAAAGGGCCCACCCACGTGTTCCCCCTCCCACACACCCCCCCTCCCCCACCCCCCTGCGGCCCATCTGGCACTACATTATACATTGCAAATGGCTCATCTCCTCTAGACATTTGTTCAACCCTCCCGGCTCTAAGGTTCCCAGTTTTAGGATCCAAAAGGATTCCCGTCTGCAAAGAATCCGATATTTCTCGTGTTTGTTATGATGGTGTACCTGCTCTATAATAGTGGCCCTCAATACATTAAAGTCCCTGTTATGTACTAAATTGCAGTGATTGGACACCCCATGTTTGGGTTCCCCCTTACTTACATTAGACCTATGCTTATTCAAGCGAGTTTGAAATTTCTGGGTAGTTCGACCCACGTAACCCAGATTACATGGACAAACCAACAAATAGACCACATATGTGCTCTGACAGTTTACATGGCTCTTTATCGGGAACTGTACAGAACCATTGATCTGAAAGGTAGTTGCACCATTATTTAGGGTATTGCAGCAGAGGCATCGTTTGGACTTGCATGAATAGCACCCCAATCTAGTCTGGTTGCCATCACTATTAACAATTACACTCGGTGTCAATCTGCTGGGTGCTATATAGCCCCTAATGGTTTTTCCTCTTCGGAACACCAGTTGGGGTTTGGGGGGGAAGGGTTTGTTTAAGCACGGGGTCACTCAGAAGAACTGGCCAGGTCTAATGTAAGTAAGGGGGAACCCAAACATGGGGTGTCCAATCACTGCAATTTAGTACATAACAGGGACTTTAATGTATTGAGGGCCACTATTATAGAGCAGGTACACCATCATAACAAACACGAGAAATATCGGATTCTTTGCAGACGGGAATCCTTTTGGATCCTAAAACTGGGAACCTTAGAGCCGGGAGGGTTGAACAAATGTCTAGAGGAGATGAGCCATTTGCAATGTATAATGTAGTGCCAGATGGGCCGCAGGGGGGTGGGGGAGGGGGGGTGTGTGGGAGGGGGAACACGTGGGTGGGCCCTTTTGGTGGGCGGGTGTGGTGATGAGTGCCTACGTGAGCGTGGGCATGTGCGTGCCGCGCTCCGTGGGTGCAACGTCACCTGACCCCTATATACACCCAGGTGATGGATTTGGAATATAGATGAGATTAAGTTGTGCTGCTAATATGAGATATATGTGTGGGTTCGAAAATGATAATTGTTTTAATTTTTACATGATTTTTACATGATTTTTATATGCATCTATATATTTATATATGACATCTTGTATATATTGCTATTTGCTGCTAATGATGATTCAGAGAGGTATTATTAGGGATGACTATTGCAACTATTAGATCTTTTGTCTGGGTATGGGTTCTTGTTGCACATTGGGTGCTCTTTTTTTCCTTGAATCTGTATCTTTACTCATTTCCCTTTTATTCCATACTATACGGTGGTTGGGCTTTCTTGGATCCACTGGGATTCCGTAGATACCTCATAGAAAGAGTTGATTGGCTGATATATAAGGGGCTGTTTCCCCTACTGTTTGTAAGCTTTGACTTGAGAAAGCGGGGACTGTTTCCCCGTGAAACGCGTTGTCTATGCTTGTGCATTAAATTATTTTACTTTATCCCTGCATCTGTGCCTTTTTGCACAAAAATCCCCCCCACTTTGCCTCCCAGCCCCTACGGAGGACCAGACGCCGCTCACCACGCTGCTGTGCGTGTGATAGAGGAAACGTCTAGGTCCCCATAGCAACTACCGCTAGGACTACTGGGAAGGTGACGTCACGGACTTCCGACCCGCCGTTACGGAAAGCCTGGTCCCCGGCTGGCATAGAGGGACAACTGCCTATCGCGGCTGAGCACGCTGTGCTGGCCACACTGCTATTAGGTGAGACCATTCCACCTTTGTTTTGCCTTTTGCTGATTGACTTCTCAGAGCGCTCCCTTCTTTGTCTCTTTCCAATTCCAGCAAGTCTCTCTCTCTCACAATTCCTGGTGTGTTATGACAATCAACATCTGATCCATTACTCTGTATCATGGACATACAAGTTGATGGGAGAAATACCAGGGATTTACATTACAAAGCAGATAGAACTAAGTTCCGCTGAGTTTTAGTGCAGGCATTCACAGACATCAGTGAGCTCTGCTAGTTTCTTCACTTTCTCCTTTACAGCTGTGACACTGACCCCAGCAGCTCTAAATTACACTTTCTTATCTCTAGTCTACTTAAATTTATGGCTTTAGGCCTTGTTTCCATCTTTCCGCTTCTATCCGCTTTTTATCAGCGCATCAATGTTACAGATTGATACATGCAAGATGTTTTAAATCAGGATGATACCATTTATTCGCTAACTAAAAATGAATAAGAATAAGCAAGCTTTCGGCCTTGCAGCCTTCGTCGGGCTTATAACCTGTTAGTTTGCAGGCTGGTGGTACAGACAGCTTATATACATGCAACATCAAAAGGAAAAACAGATATTCTTTTCAAGCATAAATACATGTCATTAAGATGCCTTAATTCAAACAGACCATCTAAATGGGGGTTAGAGGTTATTAGCTAAGATAAGCATCCTTGTTTACTCCATGCTCACAGACCTGGATTAGAATTGACCCAGAGGTATCGTAAATTCTTAGTTCATAAGTTCAGCTAGAATGGCTGAGAAAGTTTAAGAAGCGCACAGATGGAAAAGGGTTTTTTTTCTTCCTAGCCAGCAGTGGTCTCAGTTAACTCTTTCCTGACTCATTTTCTGTCCTTCAGTTCCTACCATCTATGAGAGAAATAAAAATGCTGTTTGCTTTACTTTCATTGCTAAACTGTCACTGTCACCTGAGCTGTTACTACCTCTATGCTAGTGTGTATGGTTTGGCATCCTTCTCCTTTCCTGTAGCAGTAAAGCATTGTACCATCTGAGCCATCAGCGAAAGCCAGAGGCGTATCTAGAGGGGTGCATGCATGGCTTGTGCCATGGGCTCCAAAGCACCAAGGGCGCCATGACTGCTCCTATGCTGTGCCGCCATACTTACCCCAGTGCTGCTCCCCCTTCCCTGCCCCCGTGCTGTGTCCCGATGCCTGCCCCTGTGCTGCGACTCCTTGTCTGCCCCATGCCTTCCCGTCACTCAGTCCTCAGATCAGATTAATTCTGTCATCTGAGGAACATGGCTACTTATGTATGTAAGGCGCACTTGGCTTATTCTTAAAAAAAGAGGACAAAGGGCTCTATTCTCAATGCTTTTCCGCATGCGGAAATGCACTTGCGGTAAACTCCCGACTGAAATAAAAACATCTTGACATTCACAAATGTTTACGCATGAAATTTACCGCATGCATAACATTTTACGCATTAATTACCCGCATGCGTAAAAAATGCGGTAAAAGTCCGCAAAAGTCGGTAGTTTCCGCAAAAAAATCTAAATTCACAAAAAAAAGAGGCGCCTTATTTCTGACTTAACTACCGAATTTTTATCACCTACTAGTACTTGGTGATATATTTCGATTCACATTGACTTAAATGGAGTCTGGAGCCTTGAGTGCTGTGTTTGGTGGACTTTAAATTTTTTTTTTTGTACAAGTTTTTTTATGCAACTTTTTTCCCGCATGGTTTCCGCATGTTTACTATGTAATTATGCATGTTTCCCAATTTTTTTACGCATTGTTCCCGCATGCGGGAAACATGCGGAACATTTTTAGTGAATGTGGAAATTTTTCGTTGTTTTCCGCAGGCGGTAAGTTTACGACCAAAAAAACATTACCGCACATGGTTTTGTGAATAGAGCCCATTGAGGGAATAAAAAGAGATATTTACAGTAAAGTAACTTAAGCAATATCCCAAGCCAAAAAACACAAGCAACCACAACACATGTACACAAGAAAGGATGTTGTTTTTAGGGGAAGGGGGTTCTGACCGGCGGCAGGGGGGGGGGGGGGCGCAATTTCCGTGTTTGCCATGGGCTCTATATGACCCAGATACGCCCCTGGCGAAAGCAGAGAGTTTTGAATCAGGATGATACCATTTATTGGCTTAAAAGAAAAAAAGTAATCTTTTCGTGAATAAGCCTTCTTAAGACTTTGTTCCTGTATACTGTGAATATGTTAGCACACACCACCATATGTGGGTTTCCTCCGGGTACTCCGGTTTCCTCCCACATCCCAAAAACATACAGATAAGTTAATTGGCTCACCCCTAAATTGGCCCTAGACTACAGTACTTACACTACATAATACATACATAGACATATGATAATAGCAGGGATTAGATTGTGAGCTCCTTTGAGGGACAGTTAGTGACAATACAATATATATATATATATCTATATATATATATATATATATATATATATATATATATATATACTGTACAGCGCTGCGTAAGATGTCGGCGCTATATAAATACTAAATAATAATAATAATATGTACTTTCAACATTCAAAAGAGATACATAGATTTTTCAAATATAAATAAATATCATTCAGATGCTTTAAAGTGGAGCTGAACTCTTGCACAGGACAGAAGGAAAACATAGAAAAATCCACCTTGTATGTTTTTAGAGAGCCTGTGTAATTCCCCCTCATCTGTGTCTAATCTGAAGTTGTAATTTGATCTCTCCTGTGTCCCCTGACTGCCACAACATCTAAGCTCATTTGAAAGCACAGGATGTTAACAATATGTCTGCTTACATGAAAGCAGGAAGTAGACACTGTCGATTTATTGCAGGATTTGTATCAGCTGTAACAAAGAAATGTTTTTTTATTAAGGTTATTATGTTATTGTGTATCTTTTGAATCAGAGAGGAAGTTCTGAGTTCAGGTCCGCTCTAATTACAACCAAACATCCAAAGTGGGTATTGACAGGATGTTTGCTACATACCTGTTCTCTGTTTCTCTCCATTGAGCTGTCCTGTCACCTGTTTGTGGCTCTGACTGCAGCCAGTCGCAGAGGACAAAGAAGCAGCGCATGCTCTGGCCACTTGCGACTTGCGCAAAGTTTTCTGCTCCTGCCCAGATGTGCACAGCAACCAACGCCAGTACAGTGTTATGCATTCTTGACAAGTACATACATCAGCGTCATTTCTCAAGTATGCATGCCCAGAACACTATCGGCTGCGGCTGCTGTGTACATTCGGGCAGGAGCACAAATTGCAGGAATTATTGAGCAGACAGAGCATCCTCTAATCCTTGGCTGAATGGGAGGCAGAGCAGCACAACTGAAATGAGCCCATTCAAACCAATGATCGATAGGGGCAGGGGCGTAGGGCCTGTGGTCGCAACGGTCGCCACGGCGACCGGGCCCGGCTCCTGAAGAGGCGGGGGAGGGGCCCGGGGGGGCCCATGTCTTTTTGTGGTGCCCGTGCGGCCCGTGCGCGCTATTGGGAGGGGGAAGCCGCAGCCGCGGCGAGGGCAGCCCGACCTCTCCCTCCCTTCCTCTCCCCGGCCCCCCCCCCCTTCAAATGCAGAGTGCGCGGCGCACGGAAGCGCTGTAGTAGGCTGAACTCACCTCCATCCCTGCGTTCCAAGCGCCGCTGATCTCCTCCCGCTGTATAGATGCTGATACACACTGCTTCCGGCTAAACAGGAAGCAGTGTGTAACAACATCTATACAGAGCGGGAGGAGATCAGCGGCACAGGGATGGAGGTGAGTTCTGCCTGCTACAGCGCTTCCGTGCGCCGCGCACTCTGCATTTGAAGGGGGGGGGGGGCCGGGGAGAGGAAGGGAGGGAGAGGTCGGGCTGCCCTCGCCGCGGCTGCGGCTTCCCCCTTCACTATGGGGGGCACCTACCTAATCCTGGGGGGCAGCTACCTACCTAACCTATCCTGGGGGGGCAGCTACCTACCTAACCTATCCTGGGGGGAGCAGCTACCTACCTAACCTATCCTGGGGGGGCAGCTACCTACCTAACCTATCCTGGGGGGGCAGCTACCTACCTAACGTATCCTGGGGGGGCAGCTACCTACCTAACCTATCCTGGGGGGCAGCTACCTACCTAATCTATCCTGGGGGGGCAGCTACCTACCTAACCTATCCTGGGGGGCAGCTACCCACCTAACCTATCCTGGGGGGGGGCAGCTACCTACCTAATCTATCCTGGGGGGGGCAGCTACCTACCTAACCTATCCTGGGGGGCAGCTACCCACCTAACCTATCCTGGGGGGTGGGGGCAGCTACCTACCTAACCTATCCTGGGGGGCAGCTACCTAATCTATCCTGGGGGGCAGCTACCTAATCTATCCTGGGGGGCAGCTACCTACTCTAATCTATCCTGGGGGGCAGCTACCTACTCTAACTTATCCTGGGGGGCAGTTACCTACCTAATCTATCCTGGGGGGGGGGGGCAGCTACCCACCTAACCTATCCTGGGGGGCAGCTACCCACCTAACCTATCCTGGGGGGGGCAGCTACCTACCTAATCTATCCTGGGGGGCAGCTACCTAATCTATCCTGGGGGGCAGCTACCTAATCTATCCTGGGGGGCAGCTACCTACTCTAATCTATCCTGGGGGGCAGCTACCTACTCTAACCTATCCTGGGGGGCAGCTACCTACTCTAACCTATCCTGGGGGCAGCTACTTAATTTAACCTATCCTGGGGGAAAGCTACCTAATCTATCCTGGGGGGCAGCTACCTAACATATACTGGGGGGCACCTACCTCATCTAACCTATCCTGGGGGGCAGCTACCTAATCTATCCTGGGGGGCAGCTACCTAATCTATCCTGGGGGGCAGCTACCTAACCTATCCTGGGGGGCAGCTACCTACTCTAACCTATCCTGGGGGGCTGCTACGTACTCTAACCTATCCCGGGGGGCAGCTACCTACTCTAACCTATTCTGGGGGGCAGCTACCTATTCTAACCTATCCTGGGGGCAGCTACCTAATCTAACCTATCCTGGGGGAAAGCTACCTAATCTATCCTGGGGGGCAGCTACCTAACCTATACTGGGGGGCAGCTACCTAACCTATACTGGGGGGCACCTACCTCATCTAACCTATACTGGGGGGCAGCTACCTAATCTAACCTATACTGGGGGGCACCTACCTATCTAACCTGGGGGCACTTACTTGTCTAACCTGTATTCGGGGCACCTAGCTAGCCTATACAGGTGGCAACTATACTGGCTACCTATATTGGAGGCACCTACCTAACTAACCTATACTGGGGGCACCTATTCTGGCTACCTATATTAGAGGCACCCACTAGCTAACCTGTACTGGGGGCACCTATCTATCTAACCTATACCGGCGGCGCCTGCCTATCTAACTTATACTGGGGGCAACTATACTGGCTACCTATGCTGGAGGCACCTACCTGGCTAACCTATACTGGGGGCAACTATACTGGCTTACCTATGCCTGGCTACCTATACTGGGGGGACCTATAGCTGGCTATAGGGATTTGGATATGTGTGTGCGTCGGGTGTTGCCAGGGGAGGGGGGCTGTTGTTGCCGTGGGGGGGGGCCCACATCCAGATTCCGCATCGGGGCCCAGAGGTTTGTAGCTACGCCACTGGATTAGGGGGGGGGGGGGTAGATGACAGCAGGCCTAGTGCACTGGAAAGTACATATCGGGCACCGGCTGCTGCTGGCTCTGGGCTGCCTGCATTCCAGGAGATGACAATACACAGACCTGTCCTGGGCTTGGCTGAGGGCTGAGAAGCTGTGGAAGTTGCCTGAGGAGAGGTGAGAAAACTTTCACCTAATGACTGAGAGAGGGGCTGGTCACAGAGGATAATCTGAGAGCTGAGGTTACTGGTGACCACTCTCTTTTCTCCCTAATTGTGAAGAGCTGTCACCAGTAACCTGCACTCTCCGATTACCATAATAAATTGTTGTTGTTTTTTTCATCACCTGAGTGACTGTCAATTCTGGACATGAATAATCACACCCCACATACAGGCAGTGGGTGACTTCTGACTCTGAGGGAAGCCCTGGGTGGCCAGGTAGCAGTGAGTGGGCCAGACACCTCCACCCCCTTCCCACATTGTTAAATAAGCCCACCTTATACTCAATGCCCACCCCATCATGGTGACTAGATGTGCTCTCAGTAGTGCACAGTGCCCTTAACATCCCCCCCCCCCCAATGCATATACACAGTGTTCCAATCCACCAAACGAAGTTGCGATCACAATCCTACCCTCCCAGCTGGAGTATAGGATTTCCCTGTAAAAAAGCAGGATATAGTGCAATATTGCCTCTTATGAACCACCACGTGATTCACTTCAATGAGTTGTGCAAATAAGAAAAGGCCTCCACCCAGGACTATAGGAAAGCAAGGGGGATCTTTGTACTAGTGATGCTCAAATACCCCTTTTTAAAATTCGAGTTTGGTCGAATTCGAATAGTAAATTATTCGAGGTCAGTCGAATATTCGAGTCGAATAATTTTTACTATTCGATTCGACCTCGGACTTCGAGCTCACTATTCGAGTCGGTATTCGAGCTCACTATTCGAGCTGACTATTCGAATTGGCCTTAAATAGCTTCCAACACTTGTTTTGAGGGTGAATGATGCAAGAAACATCTTTTTTTCCAAGTAACAACAGCAAGTGATTATGTGGGGATGTTCCTTTAAAAAAAAATGTGGAAAGAGAAGTTGTGTCCTTAATTTTGTTCAGTAGTGTTACTGTATATACTTGTTCTTCTTCTTCTTTATCTTTCTTCTTCTTCTTCTCGATCTTCTTCTTCTATATCTTCTTCTTCTTCTTCTATATTGTCTTCTTCATCATCTTCTTCATCTTCTTCTTCTTCTTCTTCATCTTCTTCTTCTTCATCTTCATCTTCTTCTTCTTCTTCATCTTCATCTTCTTCATCTTCTTCTTCTTCATCTTCTTCTTCTTCATCTTCATCTTCATCTTCTTCTTCTTCTTCTTCTTCTTCTTCTTCTTCTTCTTCTTCTTCTTCTTCTTCTTCTTCATCATCATCTTCTTCTTCTTCTTCTTCTTCTTCTTCTTCTTCTTCTTCTTCTTCTTCTTCTTCTTCTTCATCTTCTTCATCTTCTTCATCATCTTCTTCATCTTCTTCTTCTTCTTCTTCATCTTCTTCTTCTTCTTCTTCATCTTCTTCTTCTTCATCTTCTTCATCTTCTTCATCTTCTTCTTCTTTTTCATCTTGTTCTTCATCATCTTCTTCATCTTCTTCTTCATCTTCATCTTCTCCTTCTCCTTCTTTTTCAATATCGTCTTCTTCTTCTTCACGTATTTCTCTTTTCAATTTTTTTTTTAAAGAAATGCAGCTATTTTTGAGCGTAACAAATAGCTGGTGGGCGCACGCATGTTGGAAGCGCCATTGTATGTGCTCCCTGGCAGTGGAAACACAAAGACAGCAGGAGGTAAATTCAGCAGCAGGAGGAGGAGGATGAGTGTGTGGCAGCAGGCAGTCAATGAGGCAGGCAGCTCGCCGTGACATAATAGCCCTGGTACCTAGCGGTGATACCAGGGCTGTAAATAAACACAACAGGAGGTCCCAGACAGCGGTCGTGCAGCCCACATTGTGTCCAATACACAACTGGGACAACACAGTTTTCAACCCGGGCACCTCAGAAAAATTAAACCTTTTTTTTTTTTTTTTAATGGTTTGTTTGGTTTTGGTTTTGCAACCAATATAGCTATTGTTTGACGTAATAGCTGGTGGCAGAGTGGCAGCAGAAGGTAATTCTGTGTACCCTGGCAGTGGGAAACACAGACAGACAGCAGCAGCAGGAGGAGGAATGGAGGAGTAGGCGAGCAGCTATTGTTTGACGTAATAGCTGGTGGCAGAGTGGCAGCAGAAGGTAAATCATCTGTGTACCCTGGCAGTGGGAAACACAGACAGACAGCAGCAGCAGCAGCAGGAGGAGGTATGGAGGAGTAGTGTGAGTGTGGCAGCAGGTAGGCAGCGTGACATAATAGCCCTGGTACCTAGCGGTGATACCAGGGCTGTAAATAAACACAACAGGAGGTCCCAGACAGCGGTCGTGCAGCCCACATTGTGTCCAATACACAACTGGGACAACACAGTTTTCAACCCGGGCACCTCAGAAAAATTAAACCTTTTTTTTTTTTTTTATGGTTTTTTGGTTTTTGGTTTTGCAACCAATATAGCTATTGTTTGACGTAATAGCTGGTGGCAGAGTGGCAGCAGAAGAAGGTAATTCTGTGTACCCTGGCAGTGGGAAACACAGACAGACAGCAACAGCAGCAGGAGGAATGGAGGAGTAATGTGAGCAGCTATTGTTTGACGTAATAGCTGGTGGCAGAGTGGCAGCAGAAGGTAAATCATCTGTGTAGTGTACCCTGGCAGTGGGAAACACAGACAGACAGCAGCAGCAGCAGCAGGAGGAGGTATGGAGGAGTAGTGTGAGTGTGGCAGCAGGTAGGCAGCGTGACATAATAGCCCTGGTACCTAGCGGTGATACCAGGGCTGTAAATAAACACAACAGGAGGTCCCAGACAGCGGTCGTGCAGCCCACATTGTGTCCAATACACAACTGGGACAACACAGTTTTCAACCCGGGCACCTCAGAAAAATTAAACCTTTTTTTTTTTTTATGGTTTTTTGGTTTTTGGTTTTGCAACCAATATAGCTATTGTTTGACGTAATAGCTGGTGGCAGAGTGGCAGCAGAAGAAGGTAATTCTGTGTACCCTGGCAGTGGGAAACACAGACAGACAGCAGAAGGGCAGTACACAGCAGCCCACTGTAGGTGTAAAATGTGTGGCTGCAGGCGACGTAATAGTCAAAGTGAACCAGGCTGGCTTAGTGAGCAGGAGCCAGGAGGTGGTAAAGGATGGTAAGGCACATTAACGATGGTTCCGGCAGCCAGTTCATGTCCCCCTCTCGCCGACAACAGGGGCCAGGAACTCGCCTTCCACCCACGCCTGGTTCATCTTGAGAAACGTCAGTCTGTCCACAGACTTGTGAGACAGACGTGAGCGTTTCTCGGTGACCACGCCACCAGCTGCACTGAAGCAGCGCTCGGACAGCACGCTGGAAGGGGGGCAGGACAGCACTTCCAGGGCGTACTGCGCCAGCTCGCTCCAGATCTCCATGCGCTTGACCCAATACTCCATGGGATCAACAGGGGCATCGCTGTCAAGCCCGCTGTACGACCCCATGTAGTCAGCCACCATGCGGGTCAGGCGCTGGCTGTGACCGGAGGAGGATGCTGCTGCATGCATCTCCTCTCTAGTCACTGCTGCCGGAGCCTCTACAGTCCTGTAGAGCTCGTGGCTGAGAGACAGCAGGTCTGTGGGGCGCTTGCTGCTGCTGGATGCAGGCACCTGCTGCTGCCTCTGTGCTCGCTGCTGGACAGTGGGGGTGGAAGGCTGGGGGAAGGCTTCCTCCAAGCGCTCAACAAGGGCCTGCTGCAAGCTCCTTATTTGTTGCGCTGGGTCTCCTCCTGCAGGCGGCAGGAACTGGCTCAACTTCCCCTTGAGGCGTGGGTCCAACATCATGCTGATCCAGATGTCCTCCCTCTGCTTCATCTGGATCACCCTGGGGTCCCTGCGCAGGCACGTCAGCATGTGCGCTGCCATTGGGAAGAGGCGGGCCACGTCTGCTGGCACATCGACGTCAGTGCTGTCCTCATCCTCCTCCTCTGCCGCCTCATCCTCTCTCCACCCCCGCACCAACTCAGCTGCGCTGTGCTGATCCCCCTCATCAGCAGCCAGGTCAGGGACCTCCACCAAGTCCTCCTCCTCCTCCCCCTCAGAGGTGGACTGCGCAGCTGGTTGCCGCTCCTGCTGGTCCAAGGCTGCCGCTCCCTGTTCCAGCAAAGCATCGAGGGCCCTGTTCAGCAGAGAAACCAGGGGCACCCACTCGCAGACCATAGCATGGTCCCTGCTCACCATGTTTGTGGCCTGCAGGAAGGGAGCCAGCACAAAGCACACCTGCTGCATGTGCCTCCAGTCATCATCGGGGACGATGGACGGGATGTTGCTGGTCTTGTCCCTTCTCTGAGCTGCGGAAACAGTGGCCAGGGCAAGGTACTGTTTGACAGCGTGCCTCTGTTCAACCAGACGCTCCAACATCGCCAGGGTGGAGTTCCAGCGAGTCGGAACGTCAAGGATCAGCCGATGGCGTGGCAGATCCAGCTCCTTTTGCACGTCTTCCAGGCTCGCACAGGCTGCAGCCGAGCGCCGGAAGTGACGCACAACATTCCTTGCCGTTTCCAGCAGTTCGCCCATCCCCTGGTAGGTGCGCAGGAACTTCTGCACCACCAGGTTCAGCACGTGGGCAAGACAGGGGATGTGGGTCAGGTTTCCCCTGTCTATTGCGGCAACCAGATTGGCCCCATTGTCGGCCACCACCTCTCCGACTCTGAGGCCTCTGGGGGTCAGCCAAATCCTCTCCTGCTCCTGGAGTTTGGCCAACACATGGGTTGCCGTCAGCTTGGTCTTCCCAAGGCTGACCAAGTGCAGCAGCGCTTGGCAGTGGCGGGCCTTCACGCTGCTGCTGAGGCGGGGGGTTTGGCCAGGTGTGCCGGAGGATGGCAGAGGATGGGAGGAACCTGCTGCAGTTCCCCTGACCCTGCGGGGTGGCACCACCCACTGTGTTGCTGCTGCTGCTGTGCCCGCTGCTGCTCTCCCATCCTCACCCCCTTCCACCAAGCTGACCCAGTGGACAGTGAAGGACAGGTAGCGGCCTGTCCCGAAGCGGCTGCTCCAGGAGTCCATGGTGACGTGGACCCTTTCACCAACCGCGTGCTCCAGCCCTCGCTCCACATTGGCCATCACAAAGCGGTGCAGTGCAGGAATGGCCTTGCGGGCAAAGAAGTGTCTGCTGGGGAGCTGCCAGTCTGGGGCTGCGCAAGCAAGCAGCGCACGAATGTCGCTCCCCTCCTGCACGAGCGTGTACGGCAGGAGTTGGGAGCACATGGCCCGTGCCAGCAAGCCGTTCAGCTGCCGCACGCGACGGCTGCTGGGAGGCAGAGCCCTAACCACCCCCTGGAAGGACTCGCTCAAAAGGCTCTGGCGTGGCCTTTTGCTGACACGGGAATCAGCAGACACAGCAGAGGAGGCCACTGAGGACTGGCTGCCAGAACAGGCCTCAGTGTCGGCGGCAGGAGTTGCAGAGGGGGGAGGAGCAGTGCGTTTCCGCACTCCTGCTGGTGCTGCTGGAGGAGCAGGAGGGCGGGTGGCTGCTGTTGCTGCTGCTGCTGCTGAAGGCTGTGCAGTGATGGGTGTGGTGCCACTGCCAGCACCAGATGCCTTCAGCCTCTGGAACTCCTCATGCTGGTGGAAATGTTTAGCCGCAAGGTGGTTGATGAGCGAGCTGGTGCAGAACTTTAAGGGGTCTGCACCTCTGCTCAACTTCCGCTGACAGTGGTTGCAAGTGGCGTACTTGCTGTACACAGTGGGCATGGTGAAATATCGCCAGATTGGTGACTTAAACATCCCCCTACGGCATGGAAGCGCTGCTGCCTGTCTCCCTGTGGTGGTTGGGGGGGGGGCTTGGGGGGCTTGGGTGCGGCTGGTGGTGGTACTGGCAGATGCTGCTGCTGCTGCTGCTGCTGAGCCTGAGACACCAGCAGGCTGTGGGACCTGCCTACTGCTGCTGCCAATGCTTGCAATGATGCGCCTCCTTGCAAGGCCCACAAGAGCATCCTCCTCCTCAGAGCTGCTGAGGACGACATCCCCTGGAGGTGGTGGCACCCAGTCTCTGTCTGTCACCGGGTCATCATCATCCTCCCCCTCCTGAAACATGTCCTGCTGGGATGAGGACCCCCCAAACTCCTCTCCTGATGCATGGATGGGCTGCTTGACTGTCGCCACAGTCTTGCTGTCCAATCCCTCATTCCCCAAAGTGCCCATCAGCATCTCCTCCTCAAAATCGCCAACAACAGCAGACAATTGACTCATGATGCCTGGGGTCAAAAGACTGCTGAATGACAGGTCGCCAACTGACGGTGAACTGGCCTCCTCCCCAGGCCCTGCTGGGCGGCTGCTGCGAACAGGGGTGGTGGTGGTGGTGGTGAGGGTGGAGGCCTCGGATGCAGAGCTGATGGCGGGCTGCTCATCCTCCGTCATGAGTTGCACCACAGTGTCTGCATCCTTTTCCTCAATGGGACGTTTCCGACCCGGCTGGAGGAAAATGGGAGCAGGTGCTACACGCTGCTGCTGCTGTGTCTCTGCAGCGTGAGTTGCAGATGCTCCTGCTGGGCGGCGCCCAAGGCGTCCACGGCCAGTGGCTATGGGAGGAATGTTAGCCACTGACGCTGCTGCTGCTGCTGCGGAACTGTGCATGGTGGCGCGCCCGCGGCCGCGGCTTGCCACAATGCTGCTCCCTCTCCTCCTGATTCCCTTGCTGCCCTTCCCCTTGCCCAAACCGCGCTGGCTGCCACTTCCAGACATCTTAAATGTTTTGGGCGTATAGACAAAAGTTTTGTAAAAGGGCGGGTGAAAAGTGGGGTACTTTAATGGAGTGGGTTGGTTGGTGAGGTGACTGAGTGAGTGTCCCCTAGTACAGTAAGTAAGTAGTAACAGTCAGGAAGTACAACTAGCAGTTACAATAATCAGTAGTAATCACAAGTAAATTTAGTGTGTGTACACTCAGACAGTGAGTGCACGCACGCAGGAGCTAGTAGCCTATGGACAGTGACTGAGTGTCCTAGACTCCTAGTACAGTAAGAGTAAGTAGTAACAGTAAGTAGAACTAACTAATTACGATAATCAATCAGCGATCAGAAGGAAATAGAGTGTGCGTTGTGTGTGTACACTCAGACAGTGAGTGCACGCACGCAGGAGCTAGTAGCCTATGAACACAGTGACTGAGTGTCCTAGACTCCTAGTACAGTAAGAGTAAGTAGTAACAGTAAGTAGAACTAACTAATTACAATAATCAATCAGCGATCAGAAGGAAATGGAGTGTGGGTGTGTGTACACTCAGACAGTGAGTGCACGCACGCAGGAGCTAGTAGCCTATGAACACAGTGACTGAGTGTCCTAGACTCCTAGTACAGTAAGAGTAAGTAGTAACAGTAAGTAGAACTAACTAATTACAATAATCAATCAGCGATCAGAAGGAAATGGAGTGTGGGTGTGTGTACACTCAGACAGTGAGTGCACGCACGCAGGAGCTAGTTGCCTATGAACACAGTGACTGAGTGTCCTAGACTCCTAGTACAGTAAGAGTAAGTAGTAACAGTAAGTAGAACTAACTAATTACAATAATCAATCAGCGATCAGAAGGAAATAGAGTGTGGGTGGTGTGTGTACACTCAGACAGTGAGTGACCGCACGCAGGAGCTAGTAGCCTATGGACAGTGACTGAGTGTCCTAGACTCCTAGTACAGTAAGAGTAAGTAGTAACAGTAAGTACAACTAACTAATTACGATAATCAATCAGCGATCAGAAGGAAATGGAGTGTGGGTGTGTGTACACTCAGACAGTGAGTGCACGCACGCAGGAGCTAGTAGCCTATGGACAGTGACTGAGTGTCCTAGACTCCTAGTACAGTAAGAGTAAGTAGTAACAGTAAGTAGAACTAACTAATTACAATAATCAATCAGCGATCAGAAGGAAATAGAGTGTGGGTGGTGTGTGTACACTCAGACAGTGAGTGACCGCACGCAGGAGCTAGTAGCCTATGGACAGTGACTGAGTGTCCTAGACTCCTAGTACAGTAAGAGTAAGTAGTAACAGTAAGTACAACTAACTAATTACGATAATCAATCAGCGATCAGAAGGAAATGGAGTGTGGGTGTGTGTACACTCAGACAGTGAGTGCACGCACGCAGGAGCTAGTAGCCTATGGACAGTGACTGAGTGTCCTAGACTCCTAGTACAGTAAGAGTAAGTAGTAACAGTAAGTAGAACTAACTAATTACGATAATCAATCAGCGATCAGAAGGAAATAGAGTGTGTGTTGTGTGTGTACACTCAGACAGTGAGTGCACGCACGCAGGAGCTAGTAGCCTATGAACACAGTGACTGAGTGTCCTAGACTCCTAGTACAGTAAGAGTAAGTAGTAACAGTAAGTAGAACTAACTAATTACAATAATCAATCAGCGATCAGAAGGAAATGGAGTGTGGGTGTGTGTACACTCAGACAGTGAGTGCACGCACGCAGGAGCTAGTAGCCTATGAACACAGTGACTGAGTGTCCTAGACTCCTAGTACAGTAAGAGTAAGTAGTAACAGTAAGTAGAACTAACTAATTACAATAATCAATCAGCGATCAGAAGGAAATAGAGTGTGGGTGGTGTGTGTACACTCAGACAGTGAGTGCACGCACGCAGGAGCTAGTAGCCTATGAACACAGTGACTGAGTGTCCTAGACTCCTAGTACAGTAAGAGTAAGTAGTAACAGTAAGTAGAACTAACTAATTACAATAATCAATCAGCGATCAGAAGGAAATGGAGTGTGGGTGTGTGTACACTCAGACAGTGAGTGCACGCACGCAGGAGCTAGTAGCCTATGAACACAGTGACTGAGTGTCCTAGACTCCTAGTACAGTAAGAGTAAGTAGTAACAGTAAGTAGAACTAACTAATTACAATAATCAATCAGCGATCAGAAGGAAATAGAGTGTGGGTGGTGTGTGTACACTCAGACAGTGAGTGACCGCACGCAGGAGCTAGTAGCCTATGGACAGTGACTGAGTGTCCTAGACTCCTAGTACAGTAAGAGTAAGTAGTAACAGTAAGTACAACTAACTAATTACGATAATCAATCAGCGATCAGAAGGAAATGGAGTGTGGGTGTGTGTACACTCAGACAGTGAGTGCACGCACGCAGGAGCTAGTAGCCTATGGACAGTGACTGAGTGTCCTAGACTCCTAGTACAGTAAGAGTAAGTAGTAACAGTAAGTAGAACTAACTAATTACGATAATCAATCAGCGATCAGAAGGAAATAGAGTGTGTGTTGTGTGTGTACACTCAGACAGTGAGTGCACGCACGCAGGAGCTAGTAGCCTATGAACACAGTGACTGAGTGTCCTAGACTCCTAGTACAGTAAGAGTAAGTAGTAACAGTAAGTAGAACTAACTAATTACAATAATCAATCAGCGATCAGAAGGAAATGGAGTGTGGGTGTGTGTACACTCAGACAGTGAGTGCACGCACGCAGGAGCTAGTAGCCTATGAACACAGTGACTGAGTGTCCTAGACTCCTAGTACAGTAAGAGTAAGTAGTAACAGTAAGTAGAACTAACTAATTACAATAATCAATCAGCGATCAGAAGGAAATAGAGTGTGGGTGGTGTGTGTACACTCAGACAGTGAGTGACCGCACGCAGGAGCTAGTAGCCTATGGACAGTGACTGAGTGTCCTAGACTCCTAGTACAGTAAGAGTAAGTAGTAACAGTAAGTACAACTAACTAATTACGATAATCAATCAGCGATCAGAAGGAAATGGAGTGTGGGTGTGTGTACACTCAGACAGTGAGTGCACGCACGCAGGAGCTAGTAGCCTATGGACAGTGACTGAGTGTCCTAGACTCCTAGTACAGTAAGAGTAAGTAGTAACAGTAAGTAAAACTAACTAATTACGATAATCAATCAGCGATCAGAAGGAAATAGAGTGTGTGTTGTGTGTGTACACTCAGACAGTGAGTGCAGTGCGCACACGCAGGAGCTAGTAGCCTATATGAACAGTGACAGTGAGTGTCCCTACGGGTACAGTAAGAGTAAGTAGTAAGTAAGTACAACTAACTAACAATAATCTATCAGTAATCAGAAGGAAATAGAGTGTGTGTACACACAGACAGTGAGTGAGTGCACACACGCAGGAGCTAGCTAGTAGCCTATAAACAGTGACAGTCAGTGAGTGTCCTACTCCTAGTACAGTATAACTACAATACTATTAGTAAAGGACAGCAGAAATACTGGTATAGATGAGAGAAATAAACAGAGGACAGCTGCCCACAGAGGCAAGGCCCCCCTGAGGCCTAAACCTGTAAGCTTGCAGCAGCTGCCTGTCTCTAATGTAACACACAAGCTACTAACTAAAATACAATGTCTATCTAACTAACAACAATATAGGTGTATATGGCAGGTGTAGGTGAGCAAAAACGCTAGGTAAATGATCACAATAGAGCACTTGCTAAGCCAAAGCACAAAGGAGCAACTCTCTCTCTGTACAAGTCTCAGGCAAGCATGGAGAAACGGAACATGGCGGCCGCTATTTATAGGGTAGGGGCTGGCCAGGGTCCCCCTCTGTGATTGGCTGCCATCAGAGGGCCTGGGAGCCCTCTGATTGGCTCTAAGGACATCAATCTGGGCTATGACGCTATTCGAGCTCGGTACCGAGCTCGAATAGCGCCGGGTTGCTCGAATAGCTCGAATAGTGAATGGGCTATTCGAGTGTACTCGGATAGCCCATTCGAATAGCTCCAGCTATTCGGAGCTCGAATACCGAGCTCGAATAGCTGAAAAAGAGCTCGAATATTCGAGCTACTCGAATATTCGAGCTCTGCTGAGCACCACTGCTTTGTACCCCCTTTGTGAGTCTCACTCACCAGATTCTTTCTTGAGCTTTATGCATACAAGCCCTCCATCCTGGGCAGCAAACAGGCACAGTAATCACCTTCAGACAAAAACGGAACTCGCATAGTGTAAAAAACTTTAAGATTTATTGCTAAAATGCATAAAAGATCTGCGTACCAGATTGAAGATCAAACAAGCGCTTCTCGGTGTGCCAGCACCGCCGCGGTCGGATCTCCGCTGCACGCCACAGTCCCCGCTCTGATCAGTACCCCCTTCCGTCCTGCGTGACTCCTAGCTCCGCCCTACGCGTTTCGTCATTCGACTCATCCGACTCTGGCACACATAGAGAAGCGCTTGTTTGATCTTCAATCTGGTACGCATATCTTTTATGCATTTTAGCAATAAATCTTAAAGTTTTTTACACTATGCGAGTTCCGTTTTTGTCTGAAGGTGATTACTGTGCCTGTTTGCTGCCCAGGATGGAGGGCTTGTATGCATAAAGCTCAAGAAAGAATCTGGTGAGTGAGACTCACAAAGGGGGTACAAAGATCCCCCTTGCTTTCCTATAATCCTGGGTAGAGGCTTTTTCTTATTTGCACAACTCATTGAAGTGAATCACGGGGTGGTTCATAAGAGGCAATATTGCACTATATCCTGCTTTTTTACAGGGAAATCCTATACTCCAGCTGGGAGGGTAGGATTGTGATCGCAACTTCGTTTGGTGGATTGGATCTTTGTTGGAGAGTGTGTGTACTCGGTTGAAGTCTGCGGATCCCCAACAAAAAACTGGTGACATTGGTGCTAATTTATAGTATTTAAAGTGCTGTGGAGCGCTGTCCTTTTCTCCTCTCCTGGGAGTGACATTTGATATACACAGTGTTGCTCGGATACCTCATTATCCTATTCGAGTTTAGTCGAATTCGGATAGTAAACTATCCGAATTCACTCGAAGTTCAATATCCGATTTAATCGAATATCCGATTCGACCTTGGATATCCGACGTCACTATCCGAGTCTGTATTCGAGTAAAATATTCAAGCTGGCCTTAAATAGCTTGTAAAACTTGTATTGGAGGTCAATGATGCATGAAATCACCTTTTTTATGAAGAAAAACATCAAGTGATTATGTGGTGATGTAGTAGTTATAAAAAAGGTATCAAAAATAGTAAATTAACTTCATGAAAAGTGTTTGCATGAGAAGGTGTGTCCAAAATGGTTGTTGTAACAGTCTTCATTTACGTCGTCTTCATCTTCTTCTTCTATATTTTCTTCTTTTTCTTCTTCTTCTATATCTTCTTCTTCTTCTATATCTTCTTCTTCTTCTTCTATATCATCTTCTTCTTCTTCTTCTTCTATATCTTCTTCTTCTATATCTTCTTCTTCTTCTTCTTCTTCTATATCTTCTTCTTCTTCTTCTATATCTTCTTCTTCTATATCTTCTTCTTCTTCTTCTTCTTCTATATCTTCTTCTTCTTCTTCTTCTTCTTCTTCTTCTTCTTCTTCTTCTTCTTCTTCTTCTTCTTCTTCTTCTTCTTCTTCTTCTTCTTCTTCTTCTTCTTCTATATCCTCTTCTTCTTCATCTTCTTCTTCCTCTTCTTCTCTATCATTATATTATGTGTCTTGGTTTTCCTTTCTTTTGTAATATTTTTTTTACTTCATTTGTGGAAATATTTTATTTTATTAACACCATAGTTATATTTGTGTTGATGGCATAATAGGTAGGTAGTGGCACATTGCAAGCCACAGTGCCTTTTTCTGTGTACCCTGGCGGTGGTAAAACACAGACATCAGCAGGAGGAGGAAGTAGTTGCAGGCTTGCAGCTATTTGTAGTGTGTGGTAATTAGTCGGTACTCGGTAGGAAAGTGGGTGGGCAGGTGGCAGCAGAAAATAGTTCTTCTTCTGTTCTCCCTGGCAGTGGTAGCAGCACACAGACAGCAGAAGCTCAATGCAGCTACGGGAGGAGGAGTAGTGTGTGTCAGGCAGTGTGATGTGACTGACATAATAGGCCCTGGTTCCTAGCGGTGGTACCAGGGCTGTAAATAAGCAGCATGAGGTTCTAGACAGTGGTCGTGAAGCCCACATTGTGTCCAATACACAATTGGGACAGCACAGTTTTCAACCCGGACACCTCTAAAATAATAATTTTTTTTTTCCAAATTAATGCAGCTATTGTTGACCGTAATAGCTGGTGGCGCATGGGCAGCAGCACCTTGTAATGTGTTCCCTGGTAGTGGAGACACACAGACAGCAGGAGGAAATATAACAGCAGGCAGCGTGAGGAGGATAAGTGTGTGGCAGACTGGCATTTGGCAGCAGGCAGGAGGGCAGGCAGCGAGACATAGTAGGCCCTGGGTCCTAGCGGTGGTTCCAGGGCCATAAATGAACAGCATGAGGTTCCAGACAGCGGTCGTGAAGCCCACATTGTGTCCAATACACAATTGGGACAGCACAGTTTTCAACCCGGACACCTCTAAAATAATAACAATTTTTTTTTTCCAAATTAATGCAGCTATTGTTGACCGTAATAGCTGGTGGCGCATGGGCAGCAGCACCTTGTAATGTGTTCCCTGGTAGTGGAGACACACAGACAGCAGGAGGAAATATAACAGCAGGCAGCGGGAGGAGGATAAGTGTGTGGCAGACTGGCATTTGGCAGCAGGCAGGAGGGCAGGCAGCGAGACATAGTAGGCCCTGGTTCCAGCGGTGGTACCAGGGCCGTAAATGAGCAGCATGAGGTTCCAGACAGCGGTCGTGAAGCCCACATTGTGTCCAATACACAATTGGGACAGCACAGTTTTCAACCCGGACACCTCTAAAATAATTACAATTTTTTTTTCAAATTAATGCAGCTATTGTTGAGCGTAATAGCTGGTGGCGCATGGGCAGCAGCACCTTGTAATGTGTTCCCGGGCAGTGGAGAGGAGACACAGACAGCAGGAGGAAATATAACAGCAGGCAGCGTGAGGAGGATAAGTGTGTGGCAGACTGGCATTTGGCAGCAGGCAGGAGGGCAGGCAGCGAGACATAGTAGGCCCTGGGTCCTAGCGGTGGTACCAGGGCCGTAAATGAGCAGCATGAGGTTCCAGACAGCCGTCGTGAAGCCCACATTGTGTCCAATACACAATTGGGACAGCACAGTTTTCAACCCGGACACCTCTAACATAATTACAATTTTTTTTTTCAAATTAATGCAGCTATTGCTGAGCGTAATAGCTGGTGGCGCATGGGCAGCAGCACCTTGTAATGTGTTCCCTGGCAGTGGAGAGGAGACACAAACAGCAGGAGGAAATATAACAGCAGGCAGCGTGAGGAGGATAAGTGTGTGGCGGACTGGCATTTGGCAGCAGGCAGGAGGGCAGACAGCGAGACATAGTAGGCCCTGGGTCCTAGCGGTGGTTCCAGGGCCGTAAATGAACAGCATGAGGTTCCAGACAGCGGTCGTGAAGCCCACATTGTGTCCAATACACAATTGGGACAGCACAGTTTTCAACCCGGACACCTCTAAATTAAATACAATTTTTTTTTCAAACGGATGCAGCTATTGTTGAGCGTAATAGCTGGTGGTGCATGGGCAGCAGCACCTTGTAATGTGTTTCCTGGCAGTGGAGACACAGAGACAGCGGGAGGAAATATAACAGCAGGCAGCGTGAGGAGGATAAGTGTGTGGCAGACTGGCATTTGGCAGCAGGCAGGAGGGCAGACAGCGAGACATAGTAGGCCCTGGGTCCTAGCGGTGGTTCCAGGGCCGTAAATGAACAGCATGAGGTTCCAGACAGCGGTCGTGAAGCCTACATTGTGTCCAATACACAATTGGGACAGCACAGTTTTCAACCCGGACACCTCTAAAATAATTTTAAAAAAAATTTCAAATTAATGCAGCTATTGTTGAGCGTAATAGTTGGTGGCGTATGGGCAGCAGCACCTTGTAATGTGTTCCCTGGCAGTGGAGACACACAGACAGCAGGAGGAAATATAACAGCAGGCAGTGTGAGGAGGATAAGTGTGTGGCAGACTGGCATTTGGCAGCAGGCAGGAGGGCAGGCAGCGAGACATAGTAGGCCCTGGGTCCTAGCGGTGGTTCCAGGGCCATAAATGAACAGCATGAGGTTCCAGACAGCGGTCATGAAGCCCACATTGTGTCCAATACACAATTGGGACAGCACAGTTTTCAACCCGGACACCTCTAAATTAATTACAATTTTTTTTTCAAAATAATGCAGCTATTGTTGAGCGTAATAGCTGGTGGCGCATGGGCAGCAGCACCTTGTAATGTGTTCCCGGGCAGTGGAGACACACAGACAGCAGGAGGAAATATAACAGCAGGCAGCGTGAGGAGGATAAGTGTGTGGCAGACTGGCATTTGGCAGCAGGCAGGAGGGCAGGCAGCGAGACATAGTAGGCCCTGGTTCCTAGCGGTGGTACCAGGGCCGTAAATGAGCAGCATGAGGTTCCAGACAGCGGTCGTGAAGCCCACATTGTGTCCAATACACAATTGAGACAGCACAGTTTTCAATCCGGACACCTCTAAAATAATTACAATTTGTTTTTTATTTATTTTTTTCAAATTATTGCAGTTATTGTTGAGCATAATAGCTGGTGGCGCATGGGCAGCAGCACCTTGTAATGTGTTCCCTGGCAGTGGAGACACACAGACAGCAGGAGGAAATATAACAGCAGGCAGCGTGAGGAGGATAAGTGTATGGCAGACTGGCATTTGGTAGCAGGCAGGAGAGCAGGCAGCGAGACATAGTAGGCCCTGGTTCCTAGCGGTGGTACCAGGGCCGTAAATGAGCAGCATGAGGTTCCAGACAGCGGTCGTGAAGCCCACATTGTGTCCAATACACAATTGAGACAGCACAGTTTTCAACCCGGACACCTCTAAATTAATTACAATTTTTTTTTTCAAATGAATGCAGCTATTGTTGAGCGTAATAGCTGGTGGTGCATGGGCAGCAGCACCTTGTAATGTGTTCCCTGGCAGTGGAGACACAGAGACAGCGGGAGGAAATATAACAGCAGGCAGCGTGAGGAGGATAAGTGTGTGGCAGACTGGCATTTGGCAGCAGGCAGGAGGGCAGGCAGCGAGACATAGTAGGCCCTGGGTCCTAGCGGTGGTTCCAGGGCCGTAAATGAACAGCATGAGGTTCCAGACAGCGGTCGTGAAGCCCACATTGTGTCCAATACACAATTGGGACAGCACAGTTTTCAACCCGGACACCTCTAAAATAATTACAATTTTTTTTTTTCAAATTAATGCAGCTATTGTTGAGCGTAATAGTTGGTGGCGTATGGGCAGCAGCACCTTGTAATGTGTTCCCTGGCAGTGGAGACACACAGACAGCAGGAGGAAATATAACAGCAGGCAGTGTGAGGAGGATAAGTGTGTGGCAGACTGGCATTTGGCAGCAGGCAGGAGGGCAGGCAGCGAGACATAGTAGGCCCTGGGTCCTAGCGGTGGTTCCAGGGCCGTAAATGAACAGCATGAGGTTCCAGACAGCGGTCATGAAGCTCACATTGTGTCCAATACACAATTGGGACAGCACAGTTTTCAACCCGGACATCTCTAAAATAATAACAATTTTTTTTTCAAATTAATGCAGCCATTGTTGAGCGTAATAGCTGGTGGTGCATGGGCAGCAGCACCTTGTAATGTGTTCCCTGGCAGTGGAGACACACAGACAGCAGGAGGAAATATAACAGCAGGCAGCGTGAGGAGGATAAGTGTGTGGCAGACTGGCATTTGGCAGCAGGCAGGAGGGCAGGCAGCGAGACATAGTAGGCCCTGGTTCCTAGCGGTGGTACCAGGGCCGTAAATGAGCAGCATGAGGTTCCAGACAGCGGTCGTGAAGCCCACATTGTGTCCAATACACAATTGAGACAGCACAGTTTTCAACCCGGACACCTCTAAAATAATAACAATTTTTTTTTTCAAATTAATGCAGCTATTGTTGAGCGTAATAGCTGGTGGCGCATGGGCAGCAGCACCTTGTAATGTGTTCCCTGGCAGTGGAGACACACAGACAGCAGGAGTAAATATAACAGCAGGCAGCGTGAGGAGGATAAGTGTGTGGCAGACTGGCATTTGGCAGCAAGCAGGAGGGCAGGCAGCGAGACATAGTAGGCCCTGGGTCCTAGCGGTGGTTCCAGGGCCGTAAATGAGCAGCATGAGGTTCCAGACAGCGGTCGTGAAGCCCACATTGTGTCCAATACACAATTGAGACAGCACAGTTTTCAACCCGGACACCTCTAAAATAATTACAATTTTTTTTTTTTTTCAAATTAATGCAGCTATTGTTGAGCGTAATAGCTGGTGGCGCATGGGCAGCAGCACCTTGTAATGTGTTCCCTGGCAGTGGAGACACACAGACAGCAGGAGTAAATATAACAGCAGGCAGCGTGAGGAGGATAAGTGTGTGGCAGACTGGCATTTGGCAGCAAGCAGGAGGGCAGGCAGCGAGACATAGTAGGCCCTGGGTCCTAGCGGTGGTTCCAGGGCTGTAAATGAACAGCATGAGATTCCAGACAGCGGTCGTGAAGCCCACATTGT
Organism: Hyperolius riggenbachi; assembly: GCF_040937935.1. Classification (NCBI taxonomy): domain Eukaryota; kingdom Metazoa; phylum Chordata; class Amphibia; order Anura; family Hyperoliidae; genus Hyperolius; species Hyperolius riggenbachi. Next base: position 31,454,746 of record NC_090650.1, on the reverse strand, counting down.
GTCCAATACACAATTGGGACAGCACAGTTTTCAACCCGGACACCTCTAAAATAATAACAATTTTTTTTTTCAAATTAATGCAGCTATTGTTGAGCGTAATAGCTGGTGGCGCATGGGCAGCAGCACCTTGTAATGTGTTCCCTGGCAGTGGAGACACACAGACAGCAGGAGGAAATATAACAGCAGGCAGCGTGAGGAGGATAAGTGTGTGGCAGACTGGCATTTGGCAGCAGGCAGGAGGGCAGGCAGCGAGACATAGTAGGCCCTGGTTCCTAGCGGTGGTACCAGGGCCGTAAATGAGCAGCATGAGGTTCCAGACAGCGGTCGTGAAGCCCACATTGTGTCCAATACACAATTGAGACAGCACAGTTTTCAACCCGGACACCTCTAAAATAATTACAATTTTTTTTTTCAAATTAATGCAGCTATTGTTGAGCGTAATAGCTGGTGGCGCATGGGCAGCAGCACCTTGTAATGTGTTCCCTGGCAGTGGAGAGGAGACACAGACAGCAGGAGGAAATATAACAGCAGGCAGCGTGAGGAGGATAAGTGTGTGGCAGACTGGCATTTGGCAGCAGGCAGGAGGGCAGGCAGCGAGACATAGTAGGCCCTGGGTCCTAGCGGTGGTTCCAGGGCCGTAATACACAGCATGAGGTTCCAGACAGCGGTCGTAAAGCCCACATTGTGTCCAATACACAATTGGGACAGCACAGTTTTCAACCCGGACACCTCTAAAATAATTACAATTAAAAAAAATAAAAAATAATGCAGCTATTGCTGAGCGTAATAGCTGGTGGCGCATGGGCAGCAGCACCTTGTAATGTGTTCCCTGGCAGTGGAGACACACAGACAGCAGGAGGAAATATAACAGCAGGCAGCGTGAGGAGGATAAGTGTGTGGCAGACTGGCATTTGGCAGCAGGCAGGAGGGCAGGCAGCGAGACATAGTAGGCCCTGGTTCCTAGCGGTGGTACCAGGGCCGTAAATGAGCAGCATGAGGTTCCAGACAGCGGTCGTGAAGCCCACATTGTGTCCAATACACAATTGAGACAACACAGTTTTCAATCCGGACACCTCTAAAATAATTACGATTTGTTTTTTATTTATTTTTTTCAAATTAATGCAGTTATTGTTGAGCATAATAGCTGGTGGCGCATGGGCAGCAGCACCTTGTAATGTGTTCCCTGGCAGTGGAGACACACAGACAGCAGGAGGAAATATAACAGCAGGCAGCGTGAGGAGGATAAGTGTATGGCAGACTGGCATTTGGCAGCAGGCAGGAGAGCAGGCAGCGAGACATAGTAGGCCCTGGTTCCTAGCGGTGGTACCAGGGCCTAGTGTTGGGCGAACATCTAGATGTTCGGGTTCGGGCCGAACAGGCCGAACATGGCCGCGATGTTTGGGTGTTCGACCCGAACTCCGAACATAATGGAAGTCAATGGGGACCCGAACTTTTGTGCTTTGTAAAGCCTCCTTACATGCTACATACCCCAAATTTACAGGGTATGTGCACCTTGGGAGTGGATACAAGAGGAAAAATTTTTTTAGCAAAAAGAGGTTATAGTTTTTGAGGAAATCGATTTTAAAGTTTCAAAGGGGAAACTGTCTTTTAAATGCGGGAAATGTCTGTTTTCTTTGCACAGGTAACATGCTTTTTGTCGGCATGCAGTCATAAATGTAATACATATAAGAGGTTCCAGGAAAAAGGACCGGTAACGCTAACCCAGCAGCAGCACACGTGATGGAACAGGAGGAGGGTGGCGCAGGAGGAGAAGGCCACGCTTTGTGAGACACAACAACCCAGGCCTTGCATGAGGACAAGAAGCGTGCGGATAGCATGCTTTGTACCGCCATGCAGTCATAAATTTAATAAAGATAAGTGGTTCAATAAACAGGGACCACGCGGCAACGCTAACCCAGCAGCAGCAGACGTGATGGAACAGGAGGAGGCGCAGGAGGAGAAGGCCACGCTTTGTGAGACACAACAACCCAGGCCTTGCATGAGGACAAGAAGCGTGCGGATAGCATGCTTTGTACCGCCATGCAGTCATAAATGTAATAAAGATAAGAGGTTCCATAAACAGGGACCGGCAACGCTAACCCAGCAGCAGCAGCAGCACACGTGATGGAACAGGAGCAGGCGCAGGAGGAGAAGGCCACGCTTTGTGAGACACAACAACCCAGGCCTTGCATGAGGTACCGCCATGCAGTCATAAATGTAATAAAGATAAGTGGTTCAATAAACAGGGACCACGCGGCAACGCTAACCCAGCAGCAGCAGACGTGATGGAACAGGAGGAGGCGCAGGAGGAGAAGGCCACGCTTTGTGAGACACAACAACCCAGGCCTTGCATGAGGACAAGAAGCGTGCGGATAGCATGCTTTGTACCGCCATGCAGTCATAAATTTAATAAAGATAAGTGGTTCAATAAACAGGGACCACGCGGCAACGCTAACCCAGCAGCAGCAGACGTGATGGAACAGGAGGAGGCGCAGGAGGAGAAGGCCACGCTTTGTGAGACACAACAACCCAGGCCTTGCATGAGGTACCGCCATGCAGTCATAAATGTAATAAAGATAAGTGGTTCAATAAACAGGGACCACGCGGCAACGCTAACCCAGCAGCAGCAGACGTGATGGAACAGGAGGAGGCGCAGGAGGAGAAGGCCACGCTTTGTGAGACACAACAACCCAGGCCTTGCATGAGGACAAGAAGGGTGCGGATAGCATGCTTTGTACCGCCATGCAGTCATAAATGTAATAAAGATAAGTGGTTCAATAAACAGGGACCACGCGGCAACGCTAACCCAGCAGCAGCAGACGTGATGGAACAGGAGGAGGCGCAGGAGGAGAAGGCCACGCTTTGTGAGACACAACAACCCAGGCCTTGCATGAGGACAAAAAGCGTGCGGATATAGCAGCAATGCTTTTTGCCGCCATGCAGTCATAAATGTAATACAGATGAGAGGTTCAATAAACAGGGACCGGTAACGCTACACCATCCCAGATGTTCATTGGTCATGTTACTTGGTTGGGGTCCTGGAGTGTTGCGTAGTCGTTTCCAATCCAGGATTGATTCATTTTAATTTGAGTCAGACGGTCTGCATTTTCTGTGGAGAGGCGGATACGCCGATCTGTGACGATGCCTCCGGCAGCACTGAAACAGCGTTCCGACATAACGCTGGCTGCCGGGCAAGCCAGCACCTCTATTGCGTACATTGCCAGTTCGTGCCAGGTGTCTAGCTTCGATACCCAATAGTTGAAGGGTGCAGATGGATTGTTCGACACAGCTACGTCATCTGACATGTAGTCCTTGACCATCTTCTCCAGGCGATCGGTGTTGGAGGTGGATCTGCACGCTTCCTGTTCAGTGGGCTGCTGCTGCATGGGTGTCAGAAAATTTTCCCACTCCAAGGACACTGCCGATACCGTTCCCTTTTGGGCACTAGCTGCGGCTTGCGTTGTTTGCTGCCCTCCTGGTCGTCCTGGGTTTGCGGAAGTCAGTCTGTCGGCGTACAACTGGCTAGAGGAGGGGGAGGATGTCAATCTCCTCTCTAAAGTCTCCACAAGGGCCTGCTGGTATTCTTCCATTTTGACCTGTCTGACTCTTTCTTCAAGCAGTTTTGGAACATTGTGTTTGTACCATGGATCCAGAAGGGTATAAACCCAGTAATTGGTGTTGTCCAGAATGCGCACAATGCGTGGGTCGCGTTCAATGCAGTCTAGCATGAATTGAGCCATGTGTGCAAGAGTCCTACCAGAATCCTCATCATCCTCTTGTGAGCGTTGTGATAGTTGTTGTGATGCATCATAGTCGTCACCTTCCTCCTGGTCTGCTTCTGCTGACCATTCGCGCTAAATTGTGGAAGTCCAACGTGCACCGCTCTGGCCCTCGTCAGTGGTGGCATGAAATTCCTGCACCAACTCCAGCTGTTCCTCCTCCTCTTCTTCGTCATAGCTGCTGGGGCCAGCGTTCCCTGAGGCGGATGGCCTGATGTTGGTACCATCACGCTGATCGTTTTCTCCTTCGGATTCCCCCAGTTGCATCATGACAGCTGTTTCCTTGATTTTCAACATTGACCTCTTCAGTAAACACAGCAGTGGTATGGTAATGCTGACTGAAGAGTTGTCACTGCTCACAAGCAACGTGGATTGCTCAAAATTTTGGAGGACTTGGCAGAGGTCCAACATGTTGGCCCAATCGGATCCACAGAAGCTTGGCAGCTGGCCGGATGCGCCTCGGTACTGCGCCGTCATGTACTGGACCACTGCACTCTTCTGCTCACAAAAGCGTGCTAGCATGTGCAGCGTAGAATTCCAGCGCGTAGGGACATCACACAGCAAGCGATGGTGGGGGAGATTGAAGCGCTCCTGCATCTTGGCGAGTGCCCCCGAAGCAGTACTGGAATTTCTACAATGTTTGGCCACTCGACGCACCTTCAACAGAAGATCGGCCACGCCTGGGTATGTCCTCAGGAACCGCTGAACTACTAGGTTCATCACGTGCGCCAGGCAAGGGATGTGTGTCAGCTTAGCCAACCTTAAAGCGCGAATGAGATTACTCCCATTATCACACACAACCATGCCCGGTTTCAAGTCCAGCGGTGCCAGCCACAAATCCGTCTGTTCCTTTATTCCCTTCCAAATTTCCTCCCCTGTGTGCTGCTTATCCCCAAGGCAGATCAGCTTCAGCAACGCTTGCTGACGCATGCCAACAGCTGTGCTGCACTGCTTCCACGATCCTACTGCTGCTGGGTTAGCGTTTCCGGATGAGGTACAGCTTTGAGATGCGTTGGAGGAGAAGGAGTCAGAGAGGTAGGTGCTGCTGTTGTTATCCAGTGGGAGGGACGGCGGTGCAGCTGTTTGCGGCGTGGGCAACACCCGCGCCGTAGCAGGTGAGGAATCGCTGCCAGGCTCCACAAGGTTCACCCAGTGCGCGGTAAGGGAGATGTATCGACCCTGGCCGAACGCACTCGTCCAAGTGTCAGTGGTGAGGTGAACCTTGCAGGCAACGGCATTCTTCAAGCTTCGGGTTATTTTGCTGACCACGTGCTCATGCAACTCAGGCACTGCAGAGCGCGCAAAGTGGTAGCGGCTGGGAACCACGTAACGTGGGATGGCCACTGACATCATGCCCTTGAAGCTGTTTGTCTCCACCACTCGATATGGCAGCATTTCGCAGGCCAGAAGCTTGGCTATGCTGGCTGTTACTGCCACGGCCCGGGGGTCATTTGCTGGCAATTTCCTCTTGCGCTCAAACATCTCTGACACAGACAACTGAACCGTAGCGCTGCACACGGAAGGGCTGTTGGTTGTTGTGTTTGATGAACACTGGGAGACCTCAAGAGCACTACTCCGGAAAGTGACAGTGTCAGCGTCGTCTGATGTTTGTGAATGTTGTGAACCACGCAATGGCTGGGCTACTGCTGCTGCTGAGGCGGGTCTGGTGGTGAGTCTGGTGAACCCAAGGGAGGCAGTGTTGCTGGTACCCTGTCCTGCCGCGTTTGCCCACAGAGTGGGATGTTTGGATAGCATGTGGCGGCTCATGCTGGTGGTGGAGAGGTTGTTAATACTTTTCCCCCTGCTCAGGCGAGTCTTGCACACCTTGCAAATCGCCATGGTAACATCCTCAGTGCAGTCTTCAAAGAAAGCCCAGACTTTGGAGCACCTGCCTCCTTGCTGGCGATTTCTGTTTCCTCCTCTTTTGCCTCTCACTCTAACTTCCACGCTTGTGGTGCCTGAAATTGCGCGCCGCCTACCTTGTGGCACAAGGCGAACTCGTGCAGCAGTGAGTTCTTCAACAGACTCATCTGTGCTGCTGCTACGACGGCGATGTTCTCGTTCACAAATAAAATCTGGGTCTCTGTCCACATTGTCCATACCCTCCTCTTCCATCTCCTCAAACTCGTCATATGTCATTGTGGGGGGCCGCCGCCGTGGAGTAGAGCTCCCCAGAACAACCTCTGCGCAGCTCACTCCAACGTCATCTTCCAGATCTTGTCGGCCGACCTCCTGCAATTGCAACCCCTCCTGCCCAACTTGCTCTGGGATTTGGGTTTCCGAGTCCTCCTCGGACTCGCCTTGTATTTCAGTGCGCGGTGCATTTCCCACAGTTAATGGTTGTGAATCCGGGCACAACATTTCTGGCTGTTCCTCCATTGACCTTTCATAGGTGGAAGTTTGTTGGGCTGGGAATAGCTCCTGCGAATACCCCATTGTGTCCTGAGGTAATTCATAGGACTGGTTATCTGGCAGTTGTGTGCGTGGTGTCGCTGCCGGTTGTGTCAGCTTTGTGCCCACTGGCTCCTTGTAACTGGCTGAGGACTCGGACCTCGTGCGTGATGTGCTGGTGCTGCTTAACCCACTGCTGGATGCTTGAGAGGTCATCCAAGTAATTATCTGGTCCTGTTCTTTTGGATTTGTGAGGGTTGTTGTCCTGGACAACATGGGCGGTATTGAGTGGGTTTTCTTGGGTGCTCCCCTGTGGCCTGTACGTGAACCGTCAGGGGAAACACCTCTTCCCTTGCCCCTTCCTCTTTCACCGGATTTCTTCCTCATTTCACTTATCCTTACAGTACACGCTGACTGGCAGCAGTACAGTGGCAGTACAGAAATGCTATACAGTACCACTATTCCCAGCAGCGACACAGAGCACAATGCTATACAGTGGCGGGTGAGCGGTGTACTACTGTTCCCAGGCCCAGCAGACACAGAGTGGAAGTAAACACAATGCTATATAGTCTGGCTGAGCGGTGTACACAGAGTGGCAGTACACACAATGCTATATAGTCTGGCTAAGCCGTGTACACAGAGTGTCATTAAACACAATGCTATATATAGCGTGGCTGAGCGAGGTGCACAGTGGCAGTACACACAATGCTTTATAGTCAGGCTGAGCCGTGTACACAGAGTGTCAGTAAACAATGGTATATAGTCTGGCTGAGCGGTGTACACAGAGTGTCAGTAAACAACGGTATATAGTCTGGCTGAGCGGTGTACACAGAGTGTCAGTAAACAACGGTATATAGTCTGGCTGAGCGGTGTACACAGAGTGGCAGTAAACACAATGCTATATATAGCGTGGCTGAGCGAGGTGCACAGTGGCAGTACACACAATGCTATATAGCCAGGCTAAGCCGTGTACACAGAGTGTCAGAAAACACAATGCTATATATAGCGTGGCTGAGCGAGGTGCACAGTGGCAGTACACACAATGCTTTATAGTCAGGCTGAGCCGTGTACACAGAGTGTCAGAAAACACAATGCTATATATAGCGTGGCTGAGCGAGGTGCACAGTGGCAGTACACACAATGCTATATTAGTCAGGCTAAGCCGTGTACACAGAGTGTCAGAAAACACAATGCTATATATAGCGTGGCTGAGCGAGGTCCACAGTGGCAGTACACACAATGCTATATATAGCGTGGCTGAGCGAGGTGCACAGTGGCAGTACACACAATGCTATATTAGTCAGGCTAAGCCGTGTACACAGAGTGTCAGAAAACACAATGCTATATATATAGCGTGGCTGAGCGAGGTGCACAGTGGCAGTACACACAATGCTATATATAGCGTGGCTGAGCGAGGTGCACAGTGGCAGTACACACAATGCTATATATAGCGTGGCTGAGCGAGGTGCACAGTGGCAGTACACACAATGCTATATTAGTCAGGCTAAGCCGTGTACACAGAGTGTCAGAAAACACAATGCTATATATAGCGTGGCTGAGCGAGGTGCACAGTGGCAGTACACACAATGCTATATATAGCGTGGCTGAGCGAGGTGCACAGTGGCAGTACACACAATGCTATATATAGCGTGGCTGAGCGAGGTGCACAGTGGCAGTACACACAATGCTATATATAGCGTGGCTGAGCGAGGTGCACAGTGGCAGTACACACAATGCTATATTAGTCAGGCTAGCCTAAGCCGTGTACACAGAGTGTCAGAAAACACAATGCTATATATATAGCGTGGCTGAGCGAGGTGCACAGTGGCAGTACACACAATGCTATATATAGCGTGGCTGAGCGAGGTGCACAGTGGCAGTACACACAATGCTATATATAGCGTGGCTGAGCGAGGTGCACAGTGGCAGTACACACAATGCTATATATAGCGTGGCTGAGCGAGGTGCACAGTGGCAGTACACACAATGCTATATATAGCGTGGCTGAGCGAGGTGCACAGTGGCAGTACACACAATGCTATATATAGCGTGGCTGAGCGAGGTGCACAGTGGCAGTACACACAATGCTATATTAGTCAGGCTAAGCCGTGTACACAGAGTGTCAGAAAACACAATGCTATATATATAGCGTGGCTGAGCGAGGTGCACAGTGGCAGTACACACAATGCTATATATAGCGTGGCTGAGCGAGGTGCACAGTGGCAGTACACACAATGCTATATATAGCGTGGCTGAGCGAGGTGCACAGTGGCAGTACACACAATGCTATATTAGTCAGGCTAGCCTAAGCCGTGTACACAGAGTGTCAGAAAACACAATGCTATATATATAGCGTGGATGAGCGAGGTGCACAGTGGCAGTACACACAATGCTATATATAGCGTGGCTGAGCGAGGTGCACAGTGGCAGTACACACAATGCTATATATAGCGTGGCTGAGCGAGGTGCACAGTGGCAGTACACACAATGCTATATATAGCGTGGCTGAGCGAGGTGCACAGTGGCAGTACACACAATGCTATATATAGCGTGGCTGAGCGAGGTGCACAGTGGCAGTACACACAATGCTATATATAGCGTGGCTGAGCGAGGTGCACAGTGGCAGTACACACAATGCTATATTAGTCCGGCTAGCCTAAGCCGTGTACACAGAGTGTCAGAAAACACAATGCTATATATATAGCGTGGCTGAGCGAGGTACACAGTGGCAGTAAACAATGCTATATATAGTGTGGCTGAGCGAGCGGTGTACTACTGTTCCCAGCAGCGACACACAATGACTGGGGGGGACCCTGGCTAGCGTGGCTGGAGAGCGAACTACCCTGCCTGCCTACCCAAAGCTAAACCCACAGACAAATGGCGGAGATATGACGTGGTTCGGGTATTTATTTACCCGAACCACGTGACCGTTCGGCCAATCAGAGCGCGTTCGGGCCCGAACCTCGTGACCCGTTCGGCCAATCACAGCGCTAGCCGAACGTTCGGGGAACGTTCGGCCATGCGCTCTTAGTTCGGCCATGTGGCCGAACGGTTTGGCCGAGCACCGTCAGGTGTTCGGCCGAACTCGAACATCACCCGAACAGGGTGATGTTCTGCAGAACCCGAACAGTGGCGAACACTGTTCGCCCAACACTACCAGGGCCGTAAATGAGCAGCATGAGGTTCCAGACAGCGGTCGTGAAGCCCACATTGTGTCCAATACACAATTGAGACAGCACAGTTTTCAACCCGGACACCTCTAAATTAATTACAATTTTTTTTTTCAAATGAATGCAGCTATTGTTGAGCGTAATAGCTGGTGGTGCATGGGCAGCAGCACCTTGTAATGTGTTCCCTGGCAGTGGAGACACAGAGACAGCGGGAGGAAATATAACAGCAGGCAGCGTGAGGAGGATAAGTGTGTGGCAGACTGGCATTTGGCAGCAGGCAGGAGGGCAGGCAGCGAGACATAGTAGGCCCTGGGTCCTAACGGTGGTTCCAGGGCCGTAAATGAACAGCATGAGGTTCCAGACAGCGGTCGTAAAGCCTACATTGTGTCCAATACACAATTGGGACAGCACAGTTTTCAACCCGGACACCTCTAAAATAATTACAATTTTTTTTTTTCAAATTAATGCAGCTATTGTTGAGCGTAATAGTTGGTGGCGTATGGGCAGCAGCACCTTGTAATGTGTTCCCTGGCAGTGGAGACACACAGACAGCAGGAGGAAATATAACAGCAGGCAGTGTGAGGAGGATAAGTGTGTGGCAGACTGGCATTTGGCAGCAGGCAGGAGGGCAGGCAGCGAGACATAGTAGGCCCTGGGTCCTAGCGGTGGTTCCAGGGCCATAAATGAACAGCATGAGGTTCCAGACAGCGGTCATGAAGCCCACATTGTGTCCAATACACAATTGGGACAGCACAGTTTTCAACAAGGACACCTCTAAATTAATTACAATTTTTTTTTCAAAATAATGCAGCTATTGTTGAGCGTAATAGCTGGTGGCGCATGGGCAGCAGCACCTTGTAATGTGTTCCCGGGCAGTGGAGACACACAGACAGCAGGAGGAAATATAACAGCAGGCAGTGTGAGGAGGATAAGTGTGTGGCAGACTGGCATTTGGCAGCAGGCAGGAGGGCAGGCAGCGAGACATAGTAGGCCCTGGGTCCTAGCGGTGGTTCCAGGGCCGTAAATGAACAGCATGAGGTTCCAGACAGCGGTCGTGAAGCTCACATTGTGTCCAATACACAATTGGGACAGCACAGTTTTCAACCCGGACACCTCTAAAATAATAACAATTTTTTTTTCAAATTAATGCAGCCATTGTTGAGCGTAATAGCTGGTGGTGCATGGGCAGCAGCACCTTGTAATGTGTTCCCTGGCAGTGGAGACACACAGACAGCAGGAGGAAATATAACAGCAGGCAGCGTGAGGAGGATAAGTGTGTGGCAGACTGGCATTTGGCAGCAGGCAGGAGGGCAGGCAGCGAGACATAGTAGGCCCTGGTTCCTAGCGGTGGTACCAGGGCCGTAAATGAGCAGCATGAGGTTCCAGACAGCGGTCGTGAAGCCCACATTGTGTCCAATACACAATTGAGACAGCACAGTTTTCAACCCGGACACCTCTAAAATAATTACAATTTTTTTTTTTCAAATTAATGCAGCTATTGTTGAGCGTAATAGCTGGTGGCGCATGGGCAGCAGCACCTTGTAATGTGTTCCCTGGCAGTGGAGAGGAGACACAGACAGCAGGAGGAAATATAACAGCAGGCAGCGTGAGGAGGATAAGTGTGTGGCAGACTGGCATTTGGCAGCAGGCAGGAGGGCAGGCAGCGAGACATAGTAGGCCCTGGGTCCTAGCGGTGGTTCCAGGGCTGTAAATGAACAGCATGAGATTCCAGACAGCGGTCGTGAAGCCCACATTGTGTCCAATACACAATTGAGACAGCACAGTTTTCAACCCGGACACCTCTAAAATAATTAAAAAAATTTTTTTCAAATTAATGCAGCTATTGTTGAGCGTAATAGCTGGTGGCGCATGGGCAGCAGCACCTTGTAATGTGTTCCCTGGCAGTGGAGAGGAGACACAGACAGCAGGAGGAAATATAACAGCAGGCAGCGTGAGGAGGATAAGTGTGTGGCAGACTGGCATTTGGCAGCAGGCAGGAGGGCAGGCAGCGAGACATAGTAGGCCCTGGGTCCTAGCGGTGGTTCCAGGGCCGTAATACACAGCATGAGGTTCCAGACAGCCGTCGTGAAGCCCACATTGTGTCCAATACACAATTGGGGCAGCACAATTTTCAACCCGGACACCTCTAAAATAATTACAATTAAAAAAATAATAATAATAATGCAGCTATTGTTGAGCGTAATAGCTGGTGGCGCATGGGCAGCAGCACCTTGTAATGTGTTCCCTGGCAGTGGAGACACACAGACAGCAGGAGGAAATATAACAGCAGGCAGCGTGAGGAGGATAAGTGTGTGGCAGACTGGCATTTGGCAGCAGGCAGGAGGGCAGGCAGCGAGACATAGTAGGCCCTGGGTCCTAGCGGTGGTTCCAGGGCTGTAAATGAACAGCATGAGATTCCAGACAGCGGTCGTGAAGCCCACATTGTGTCCAATACACAATTGGGACAGCACAGTTTTCAACCCGGACACCTCTAAAATAATAACAATTTTTTTTTCAAATTAATGCAGCTATTGTTGAGCGTAATAGCTGGTGGCGCATGGGCAGCAGCACCTTGTAATGTGTTCCCTGGCAGTGGAGACACACAGACAGCAGGAGGAAATATAACAGCAGGCAGCGTGAGGAGGATAAGTGTGTGGCAGACTGGCATTTGGCAGCAGGCAGGAGGGCAGGCAGCGAGACATAGTAGGCCCTGGTTCCTAGCGGTGGTACCAGGGCCGTAAATGAGCAGCATGAGGTTCCAGACAGCGGTCGTGAAGCCCACATTGTGTCCAATACACAATTGAGACAGCACAGTTTTCAACCCGGACACCTCTAAAATAATTACAATTTTTTTTTTTTCAAATTAATGCAGCTATTGTTGAGCGTAATAGCTGGTGGCGCATGGGCAGCAGCACCTTGTAATGTGTTCCCTGGCAGTGGAGACACACAGACAGCAGGAGTAAATATAACAGCAGGCAGCGTGAGGAGGATAAGTGTGTGGCAGACTGGCATTTGGCAGCAAGCAGGAGGGCAGGCAGCGAGACATAGTAGGCCCTGGGTCCTAGCGGTGGTTCCAGGGCCGTAAATGAACAGCATGAGGTTCCAGACAGCGCTCGTGAAGCCCACATTGTGTCCAATACACAATTGGGACAGCACAGTTTTCAACCCGGACACCTCTAAAAGAATAACAATTTTTTTTTCAAATTAATGCAGCTATTGTTGAGCGTAATAGCTGGTGGCGCATGGGCAGCAGCACCTTGTAATGTGTTCCCTGGCAGTGGAGACACACAGACAGCAGGAGGAAATATAACAGCAGGCAGCGTGAGGAGGATAAGTGTGTGGCAGACTGGCATTTGGCAGCAGGCAGGAGGGCAGGCAGCGAGACATAGTAGGCCGTGGTTCCTAGCGGTGGTACCAGGGCCGTAAATGAGCAGCATGAGGTTCCAGACAGCGGTCGTAAAGCCCACATTGTGTCCAATACACAATTGAGACAGCACAGTTTTCAACCCGGACACCTCTAAAATAATTACAATTTTTTTTTCAAAATAATGCAGCTATTGCTGAGCGTAATAGCTGGTGGCGCATGGGCAGCAGCACCTTGTAATGTGTTCCCGGGCAGTGGAGACACACAGATAGCAGGAGGAAATATAACAGCAGGCAGTGTGAGGAGGATAAGTGTGTGGCAGACTGGCATTTGGCAGCAGGCAGGAGGGCAGGCAGCGAGACATAGTAGGCCCTGGGTCCTAGCGGTGGTTCCAGGGCCGTAAATGAACAGCATGAGGTTCCAGACAGCGGTCGTGAAGCTCACATTGTGTCCAATACACAATTGGGACAGCACAGTTTTCAACCCGGACACCTCTAAAATAATAACAATTGTTTTTTCAAATTAATGCAGCCATTGTTGAGCGTAATAGCTGGTGGTGCATGGGCAGCAGCACCTTGTAATGTGTTCCCTGGCAGTGGAGACACACAGACAGCAGGAGGAAATATAACAGCAGGCAGCGTGAGGAGGATAAGTGTGTGGCAGACTGGCATTTGGCAGCAGGCAGGAGGGCAGGCAGCGAGACATAGTAGGCCCTGGTTCCTAGCGGTGGTACCAGGGCCGTAAATGAGCAGCATGAGGTTCCAGACAGCGGTCGTGAAGCCCACATTGTGTCCAATACACAATTGAGACAGCACAGTTTTCAACCCGGACACCTCTAAAATAATTACAATTTTTTTTTTTCAAATTAATTCAGCTATTGTTGAGCGTAATAGCTGGTGGCGCATGGGCAGCAGCACCTTGTAATGTGTTCCCTGGCAGTGGAGACACACAGACAGCAGGAGTAAATATAACAGCAGGCAGCGTGAGGAGGATAAGTGTGTGGCAGACTGGCATTTGGCAGCAAGCAGGAGGGCAGGCAGCGAGACATAGTAGGCCCTGGGTCCTAGCGGTGGTTCCAGGGCCGTAAATGAACAGCATGAGGTTCCAGACAGCGCTCGTGAAGCCCACATTGTGTCCAATACACAATTGGGACAGCACAGTTTTCAACCCAGACACCTCTAAAATAATAACAATTTTTTTTTTCAAATTAATGCAGCTATTGTTGAGCGTAATAGCTGGTGGCGCATGGGCAGCAGCACCTTGTAATGTGTTCCCTGGCAGTGGAGACACACAGACAGCAGGAGGAAATATAACAGCAGGCAGCGTGAGGAGGATAAGTGTGTGGCAGACTGGCATTTGGCAGCAGGCAGGAGGGCAGGCATCGAGACATAGTAGGCCCTGGTTCCTAGCGGTGGTACCAGGGCCGTAAATGAGCAGCATGAGGTTCCAGACAGCGGTCGTGAAGCCCACATTGTGTACAATACACAATTGAGACAGCACAGTTTTCAACCCGGACACCTCTAAAATAATTACAATTTTTTTTTTCAAATTAATGCAGCTATTGTTGAGCGTAATAGCTGGTGGCGCATGGGCAGCAGCACCTTGTAATGTGTTCCCTGGCAGTGGAGAGGAGACACAGACAGCAGGAGGAAATATAACAGCAGGCAGCGTGAGGAGGATAAGTGTGTGGCAGACTGGCATTTGGCAGCAGGCAGGAGGGCAGGCAGCGAGACATAGTAGGCCCTGGGTCCTAGCGGTGGTTCCAGGGCTGTAAATGAACAGCATGAGATTCCAGACAGCGGTCGTGAAGCCCACATTGTGTCCAATACACAATTGGGACAGCACAGTTTTCAACCCGGACACCTCTAAAATAATAACAATTTTTTTTTCAAATTAATGCAGCTATTGTTGAGCGTAATAGCTGGTGGCGCATGGGCAGCAGCACCTTGTAATGTGTTCCCTGGCAGTGGAGACACACAGACAGCAGGAGGAAATATAACAGCAGGCAGCGTGAGGAGGATAAGTGTGTGGCAGACTGGCATTTGGCAGCAGGCAGGAGGGCAGGCAGCGAGACATAGTAGGCCCTGGTTCCTAGCGGTGGTACCAGGGCCGTAAATGAGCAGCATGAGGTTCCAGACAGCGGTCGTGAAGCCCACATTGTGTCCAATACACAATTGAGACAGCACAGTTTTCAACCCGGACACCTCTAAAATAATTACAATTTTTTTTTTCAAATTAATGCAGCTATTGTTGAGCGTAATAGCTGGTGGCACATGGGCAGCAGCACCTTGTAATGTGTTCCCTGGCAGTGGAGAGGAGACACAGACAGCAGGAGGAAATATAACAGCAGGCAGCGTGAGGAGGATAAGTGTGTGGCAGACTGGCATTTGGCAGCAGGCAGGAGGGCAGGCAGCGAGACATAGTAGGCCCTGGGTCCTAGCGGTGGTTCCAGGGCCGTAATACACAGCATGAGGTTCCAGACAGCGGTCGTGAAGCCCACATTGTGTCCAATACACAATTGGGACAGCACAGTTTTCAACCCGGACACCTCTAAAATAATTACAATTTAAAAAAAAATAATAATAATGCAGCTATTGTTGAGCGTAATAGCTGGTGGCGCATGGGCAGCAGCACCTTGTAATGTGTTCCCTGGCAGTGGAGACACACAGACAGCAGGAGGAAATATAACAGCAGGCAGCGTGAGGAGGATAAGTGTGTGGCAGACTGGCATTTGGCAGCAGGCAGGAGGGCAGGCAGCGAGACATAGTAGGCCCTGGGTCCTAGCGGTGGTTCCAGGGCCGTAAATGAACAGCATGAGGTTCCAGACAGCGGTCGTGAAGCCCACATTGTGTCCAATACACAATTGGGACAGCACAGTTTTCAACCCGGACACCTCTAAAATAATAACAATTTAAAAAAAAAAAAATTAATGCAGCTATTGTTGAGCGTAATAGCTGGTGGCGCATGGGCAGCAGCACCTTGTAATGTGTTCCCTGGCAGTGGAGACACACAGACAGCAGGAGGAAATATAACAGCAGGCAGCGTGAGGAGTATAAGTGTGTGGCAGACTGGCATTTGGCAGCAGGCAGGAGGGCAGGCAGCGAGACATAGTAGGCCCTGGTTCCTAGCGGTGGTACCAGGGCCGTAAATGAGCAGCATGAGGTTCCAGACAGCGGTCGTGAAGCCCACATTGTGTCCAATACACAATTGAGACAGCACAGTTTTCAACCCGGACACCTCTAAAATAATTACAATTTATTTTTTTTTCAAATTAATGCAGCTATTGTTGAGCGTAATAGCTGGTGGCGCATGGGCAGCAGCACCTTGTAATGTGTTCCCTGGCAGTGGAGACACACAGACAGCAGGAGTAAATATAACAGCAGGCAGCGTGAGGAGGATAAGTGTGTGGCAGACTGGCATTTGGCAGCAAGCAGGAGGGCAGGCAGCGAGACATAGTAGGCCCTGGGTCCTAGCGGTGGTTCCAGGGCCGTAAATGAACAGCATGAGGTTCCAGACAGCGCTCGTGAAGCCCACATTGTGTCCAATACACAATTGGGACAGCACAGTTTTCAACCCGGACACCTCTAAAATAATAACAATTTTTTTTTTCAAATTAATGCAGCTATTGTTGAGCGTAATAGCTGGTGGCGCATGGGCAGCAGCACCTTGTAATGTGTTCCCTGGCAGTGGAGACACACAGACAGCAGGAGGAAATATAACAGCAGGCAGCGTGAGGAGGATAAGTGTGTGGCAGACTGGCATTTGGCAGCAGGCAGGAGGGCAGGCAGCGAGACATAGTAGGCCCTGGTTCCTAGCGGTGGTACCAGGGCCGTAAATGAGCAGCATGAGGTTCCAGACAGCGGTCGTGAAGCCCACATTGTGTACAATACACAATTGAGACAGCACAGTTTTCAACCCGGACACCTCTAAAATAATTACAATTTTTTTTTTCAAATTAATGCAGCTATTGTTGAGCGTAATAGCTGGTGGCGCATGGGCAGCAGCACCTTGTAATGTGTTCCCTGGCAGTGGAGAGGAGACACAGACAGCAGGAGGAAATATAACAGCAGGCAGCGTGAGGAGGATAAGTGTGTGGCAGACTGGCATTTGGCAGCAGGCAGGAGGGCAGGCAGCGAGACATAGTAGGCCCTGGGTCCTAGCGGTGGTTCCAGGGCTGTAAATGAACAGCATGAGATTCCAGACAGCGGTCGTGAAGCCCACATTGTGTCCAATACACAATTGGGACAGCACAGTTTTCAACCCGGACACCTCTAAAATAATAACAATTTTTTTTTCAAATTAATGCAGCTATTGTTGAGCGTAATAGCTGGTGGCGCATGGGCAGCAGCACCTTGTAATGTGTTCCCTGGCAGTGGAGACACACAGACAGCAGGAGGAAATATAACAGCAGGCAGCGTGAGGAGGATAAGTGTGTGGCAGACTGGCATTTGGCAGCAGGCAGGAGGGCAGGCAGCGAGACATAGTAGGCCCTGGTTCCTAGCGGTGGTACCAGGGCCGTAAATGAGCAGCATGAGGTTCCAGACAGCGGTCGTGAAGCCCACATTGTGTCCAATACACAATTGAGACAGCACAGTTTTCAACCCGGACACCTCTAAAATAATTACAATTTTTTTTTTCAAATTAATGCAGCTATTGTTGAGCGTAATAGCTGGTGGCACATGGGCAGCAGCACCTTGTAATGTGTTCCCTGGCAGTGGAGAGGAGACACAGACAGCAGGAGGAAATATAACAGCAGGCAGCGTGAGGAGGATAAGTGTGTGGCAGACTGGCATTTGGCAGCAGGCAGGAGGGCAGGCAGCGAGACATAGTAGGCCCTGGGTCCTAGCGGTGGTTCCAGGGCCGTAATACACAGCATGAGGTTCCAGACAGCGGTCGTGAAGCCCACATTGTGTCCAATACACAATTGGGACAGCACAGTTTTCAACCCGGACACCTCTAAAATAATTACAATTTAAAAAAAAATAATAATAATGCAGCTATTGTTGAGCGTAATAGCTGGTGGCGCATGGGCAGCAGCACCTTGTAATGTGTTCCCTGGCAGTGGAGACACACAGACAGCAGGAGGAAATATAACAGCAGGCAGCGTGAGGAGGATAAGTGTGTGGCAGACTGGCATTTGGCAGCAGGCAGGAGGGCAGGCAGCGAGACATAGTAGGCCCTGGGTCCTAGCGGTGGTTCCAGGGCCGTAAATGAACAGCATGAGGTTCCAGACAGCGGTCGTGAAGCCCACATTGTGTCCAATACACAATTGGGACAGCACAGTTTTCAACCCGGACACCTCTAAAATAATAACAATTTAAAAAAAAAAAAATTAATGCAGCTATTGTTGAGCGTAATAGCTGGTGGCGCATGGGCAGCAGCACCTTGTAATGTGTTCCCTGGCAGTGGAGACACACAGACAGCAGGAGGAAATATAACAGCAGGCAGCGTGAGGAGTATAAGTGTGTGGCAGACTGGCATTTGGCAGCAGGCAGGAGGGCAGGCAGCGAGACATAGTAGGCCCTGGTTCCTAGCGGTGGTACCAGGGCCGTAAATGAGCAGCATGAGGTTCCAGACAGCGGTCGTGAAGCCCACATTGTGTCCAATACACAATTGAGACAGCACAGTTTTCAACCCGGACACCTCTAAAATAATTACAATTTATTTTTTTTTCAAATTAATGCAGCTATTGTTGAGCGTAATAGCTGGTGGCGCATGGGCAGCAGCACCTTGTAATGTGTTCCCTGGCAGTGGAGACACACAGACAGCAGGAGTAAATATAACAGCAGGCAGCGTGAGGAGGATAAGTGTGTGGCAGACTGGCATTTGGCAGCAAGCAGGAGGGCAGGCAGCGAGACATAGTAGGCCCTGGGTCCTAGCGGTGGTTCCAGGGCCGTAAATGAACAGCATGAGGTTCCAGACAGCGCTCGTGAAGCCCACATTGTGTCCAATACACAATTGGGACAGCACAGTTTTCAACCCGGACACCTCTAAAATAATAACAATTTTTTTTTTCAAATTAATGCAGCTATTGTTGAGCGTAATAGCTGGTGGCGCATGGGCAGCAGCACCTTGTAATGTGTTCCCTGGCAGTGGAGACACACAGACAGCAGGAGGAAATATAACAGCAGGCAGCGTGAGGAGGATAAGTGTGTGGCAGACTGGCATTTGGCAGCAGGCAGGAGGGCAGGCAGCGAGACATAGTAGGCCCTGGTTCCTAGCGGTGGTACCAGGGCCGTAAATGAGCAGCATGAGGTTCCAGACAGCGGTCGTGAAGCCCACATTGTGTCCAATACACAATTGAGACAGCACAGTTTTCAACCCGGACACCTCTAAAATAATTACAATTTTTTTTTTTTCAAATTAATGCAGCTATTGTTGAGCGTAATAGCTGGTGGCGCATGGGCAGCAGCACCTTGTAATGTGTTCCCTGGCAGTGGAGAGGAGACACAGACAGCAGGAGGAAATATAACAGCAGGCAGCGTGAGGAGGATAAGTGTGTGGCAGACTGGCATTTGGCAGCAGGCAGGAGGGCAGGCAGCGAGACATAGTAGGCCCTGGGTCCTAGCGGTGGTTCCAGGGCTGTAAATGAACAGCATGAGATTCCAGACAGCGGTCGTGAAGCCCACATTGTGTCCAATACACAATTGGGACAGCACAGTTTTCAACCCGGACACCTCTAAAATAATAACACTTTTTTTTTCAAATTAATGCAGCTATTGTTGAGCGTAATAGCTGGTGGCGCATGGGCAGCAGCACCTTGTAATGTGTTCCCTGGCAGTGGAGACACACAGACAGCAGGAGGAAATATAACATCAGGCAGCGTGAGGAGGATAAGTGTGTGGCAGACTGGCATTTGGCAGCAGGCAGGAGGGCAGGCAGCGAGACATAGTAGGCCCTGGTTTCTAGCGGTGGTACCAGGGCCGTAAATGAGCAGCATGAGGTTCCAGACAGCGGTCGTGAAGTCCACATTGTGTCCAATACACAATTGAGACAGCACAGTTTTCAACCTGGACACCTCTAAAATAATTACAATTTTTTTTTTCAAATTAATGCAGCTATTGTTGAGCGTAATAGCTGGTGGCGCATGGGCAGCAGCACCTTGTAATGTGTTCCCTGGCAGTGGAGAGGAGACACAGACAGCAGGAGGAAATATAACAGCAGGCAGCGTGAGGAGGATAAGTGTGTGGCAGACTGGCATTTGGCAGCAGGCAGGAGGGCAGGCAGCGAGACATAGTAGGCCCTGGGTCCTAGCGGTGGTTCCAGGGCCGTAATACACAGCATGAGGTTCCAGACAGCGGTCGTGAAGCCCACATTGTGTCCAATACACAATTGGGACAGCACAGTTTTCAACCCGGACACCTCTAAAATAATTACAATTAAAAAAAAATAAAAAATAATGCAGCTATTGTTGAGCGTAATAGCTGGTGGCGCATGGGCAGCAGCACCTTGTAATGTGTTCCCTGGCAGTCGAGACACACAGACAGCAGGAGGAAATATAACAGCAGGCAGCGTGAGGAGGATAAGTGTGTGGCAGACTGGCATTTGGCAGCAGGCAGGAGGGCAGGCAGCGAGACATAGTAGGCCCTGGGTCCTAGCGGTGGTTCCAGGGCCGTAAATGAACAGCATGAGGTTCCAGACAGCGGTCGTGAAGCCCACATTGTGTCCAATACACACTTGGGACAGCACAGTTTTCAACCCGGACACCTCTAAAATAATAACAATTTTTTAAAAAAAAATTAATGCAGCTATTGTTGAGCGTAATAGCTGGTGGCGCATGGGCAGCAGCACCTTGTAATGTGTTCCCTGGCAGTGGAGACACACAGACAGTAGGAGGAAATATAACAGCAGGCAGCGTGAGGAGGATAAGTATGTGGCAGACTGTTATTTGGCAGCAGGCAGGAGGGCAGGCAGCGAGACATAGTAGACCCTGGTTCCTAGCGGTGGTACCAGGGCCGTAAATGAGCAGCATGAGGTTCCAGACAGCGGTCGTGAAGCCCACATTGTGTCCAATACACAATTGGGACAGCACAGTTTTCAACCCGGACACCTCTAAAATAATTACAATTAAAAAAAAATAAAAAATAATGCAGCTATTGTTGAGCGTAATAGCTGGTGGCGCATGGGCAGCAGCACCTTGTAATGTGTTCCCTGGCAGTCGAGACACACAGACAGCAGGAGGAAATATAACAGCAGGCAGCGTGAGGAGGATAAGTGTGTGGCAGACTGGCATTTGGCAGCAGGCAGGAGGGCAGGCAGCGAGACATAGTAGGCCCTGGGTCCTAGCGGTGGTTCCAGGGCCGTAAATGAACAGCATGAGGTTCCAGACAGCGGTCGTGAAGCCCACATTGTGTCCAATACACACTTGGGACAGCACAGTTTTCAACCCGGACACCTCTAAAATAATAACAATTTAAAAAAAAAAAATTAATGCAGCTATTGTTGAGCGTAATAGCTGGTGGCGCATGGGCAGCAGCACCTTGTAATGTGTTCCCTGGCAGTGGAGACACACAGACAGTAGGAGGAAATATAACAGCAGGCAGCGTGAGGAGGATAAGTATGTGGCAGACTGTTATTTGGCAGCAGGCAGGAGGGCAGGCAGCGAGACATAGTAGACCCTGGTTCCTAGCGGTGGTACCAGGGCCGTAAATGAGCAGCATGAGGTTCCAGACAGCGGTCGTGAAGCCCACATTGTGTCCAATACACAATTGGGACAGCACAGTTTTCAACCCGGACACCTCTAAAATAATTACAATTTTTTTTTTTTCAAATTAATGCAGCTATTGTTGAGCGTAATAGCTGGTGGCGCATGGGCAGCAGCACCTTGTAATGTGTTCCCTGGCAGTGGAGAGGAGACACAGACAGCAGGAGGAAATATAACAGCAGGCAGCGTGAGGAGGATAGGTGTGTGGCAGACTGGCATTTGGCAGCAGGCAGGAGGGCAGGCAGCGAGACATAGTAGGCCCTGGGTCCTAGCGGTGGTTCCAGGGCCGTAATACACAGCATGAGGTTCCAGACAGCGGTCGTGAAGCCCACATTGTGTCCAATACACAATTGGGACAGCACAGTTTTCAACCCGGACACCTCTAAAATAATTACAATTTTTTTTTTAAATAATGCAGCTATTGTTGAGCGTAATAGCTGGTGGCGCATGGGCAGCAGCACCTTGTAATGTGAATACACAGCATAAGGTTCCAGACAGCGGTCGTGAAGCCCACATTGTGTCCAATACAGAATAGGGACAGCACAGTTTTCAACCCGGACACCTCTAAAATAATTAAAAAAAATTTAAAAAAAAATAATGCAGCTATTGTTGAGCGTAATAGCTGGTGGCGCATGGGCAGCAGCACCTTGTAATGTGTTCTCTGGCAGTGGAAACACACAGACAGCAGGAAGAAATACAGCAGCAGCAGCAGGTGTAATGTGTGTGTGCGCCACTTCATGTCCCCCTCTCGACGACAACAGGGGCCAGGAATTCGCCTTCCACCCAAGCCTGGTTCATTTTGAGAAACGTCAGTCTGTCCACAGACTTGTGAGACAGACGAGATCGCTTCTCAGTGACGACTCCACCGGCTGCACTCAAGCAATGCTCTGACAGTACGCTGGAAGGGGGCAGGAGAGCACCTCCAGGGCGTACTGCGCAAACTCGCTCCAGATCGGCAGGTGCTTGACCCAATATTCCATGGGATCAACAGGGGCCACGCTGTCAAACCCACTGAAGGACCCCATGTAGTCAGCCACCATGCGGGTCAAGCGCTGCCTGTGACTGGAGAAGGATGCTGCTGCAGGCACCTCCTCTCTAGTCCTTGGCAACTCTACACTTATGTAGAGCTCTTGGGTCAGAGACAGCAGGTCTGTGGTGCGCGTGCGCTTGCTGCTGGTGGATGCAGGCACCTGCTGCTACCTCTGTGCTGGCTGGACAGTGGGGGTGGATGTCTGAGGGAAGGCTTCCTCCAAGCTCTCAACAAGGGACAGCTGCAAATCCCTCATTTGTTGCGCATGGTCTCCTCCTGCAGGCAGGAACTGGCTGAGCTTCCCCTTCAGACGTGGGTCCAGCATCATGCAGATCCAGATGTCCTCCCTCTGCTTCATCTGGATCACCCTTGGGTCCTTGCGCAGGCACCTCAGCATGTGCGCTGCCATTGGGAAGAGTCTGGCCACGTCTGTTGGCACATAATCGGCAGCCCCAGAGCCGACAGTTCTGTCCTCCTCTGCCTCTTCCACCTCATTCTCTCTCCACCCCCGCACTAGTCCAGCTGCGCTCTGCTGCTCCCCCCAACTCCAAGCCCTCCTCCTCCTCAGAAGTGGCCTGTGAAGCTGCCTGCAGCTCCTGCTGGTCCAAAGCTGCCGCTCCCTCTTCCAGCAATGCATACAGGGCCCTGTCCAGCACACACACCAAGGGGACCCACTCGCACACCATTGCATGGTCCCTGCTGACCATGTTGGTGGCCTGCAGGAAGGGTGCCAGGACTGAGCACACCTGCTGCATGTGCCCCCAGTCCTCTGTGGAGATGATGGACGGGAGGTTGGTGGTGGCACGCCCAGTTGCAGTGATGGAGGCAACTGTTGCACGTGCAAGGTACTGGCTGACAGCCTGCCTCTGTTAAACCAGATGCTCCAACATCGCCAGGGTGGAGTTCCAGTGAGTTGGAACATCGATCATGAGCCGGTGCTGTGGCAGGTGCAGCTCCTTCTGCACCTCTTCCAGGCTCGCTACGGCTGCAGGCGAGAGCCGGAAATGACGCACGACCATCCTTGCTGCCTCAAGGAGTCGGTCCATCCCCTGGTAGGTCCGCAGGAACTTTTGGACTACTAGGTTCAGAACGTGCACCAGGCAGGGTATGTGGGTCAGGTCTCCCCTGCTGATGGCAGCAACCAGGTTTGCCCCATTGTCGGACACCACCTCTCCGACTCTGAGGCCTCTGGGGGTCAGCCAATTCCTCTCCTGCTCTCGGAGTTTGGCCAGGACGTGGTTCGCCGTCAGTTTGGTCTTCCACAGGCTGACCAATTCCAGCAGCGCTTGGCAGTGGCGGGGCTTCACGCTGCTGCTGAGGCGGGGGGTTTGGGCTGGTGTGCCGGAGGATGGAAGCGGATCAGAGGAACCTGCTGCTGTTCCGCTGACCCTGCATGGTGGCACCACCCACTGCGTTGTTGGTGCTGCTGCTCTGACAGTGCCCGATGCTGCTCCCCCCTCCTCACCCCCTTCCACCAAGCTGAACCAATGCGCGGTGAAGGACAGATAGCGGCCTGTCCCCAACCGGCTGCTCCACGAGTCCATGGTGACGTGGACCCGTTGACCCACTGCGTGCTCCAGCCCTCTCCCGACATTGGCCATCACAGAGCGGTGAAGTGCAGGGATGGCCGTGCGTACAAAATAATGTCAGCTGGGGATTGGCCAATCGGGGGCTGCACACATCAGGAGCGCACGCATGTCGCTCCCCTCCTGCACAAGGGAATAAGGCAGGAGTTGGTAGCACATGGCCCGTGCCAGCAAGCCGTTCAGCTGACGCACACGACGGCTGCTGGGAGGCAGAACCCTGACCACCCCCTGGAAGGTGTCGCTGAGCAGGGTCTGGCGACGCCTTTTGCTGGCACGGGAATCAGTGGAGGGAGCAGAGGAGGCCACTGAGGACTGGCTGCCAGAACAGGCCTCAGTGTCGGCAGCAGGAGTTGCAGAGGGAGGAGGAGCAGTGCGTTGCTGACGCACTCCTGCTGGTGCTGCTGGAGGAGGTGGAGGAGGGCGGGTGGCTGCTGCCGACGGCTTTGAAGTGGTGGCGGGTCTGCCACTGCCAGCTTTCTTCAACTTCACGAACTCCTCATGCTCGTGAAAGTGTTTCCCTGCAAGATGGTTGACCAGAGAGGTTGTGCCAAATGCAGAGGGCTCCTCTGCTGAGCTGCTTGCGGCACTGGTTGCAGGTGGCATACTTGCACTCCAAATATGGCAGGGTGAAAAAATTCCAATTTGGGGAGGTGAAGTTGCCCCTTCGGCTGGAAGGTGCTGCTGCCGCTGGTCTCCCTGTGGTGGTTGGGGGGGGGGGGGGGGGTGTTCTTGGTGCGGCTGGTGGTGGCACTGGCAGAACTCGTCTCCTGATCAGCACGCTGTGTGGCCTGCATACCACGCCCACTTGTGATCCTGCCCATGCCTGCGATGCTGATCCTTCTAGCAAAGCCCACAGACGCATCCTCCTCCTCAGAGCTGATGACATCCCCACTCCCAGGACCTGGCACCCAGTCTTTGTCCTTCACCCTGTCATCATCATCATCCTCCCCCTCCGCAAACATGTCCTGCTGGGATCCCCCAAACTCCCCTTCTGCATGCATGGGCGGATGGACAGTCACCACTGTCTGACTGTCCAAAGCATCATCCCCCAAAGTGCCCATCAGCATTTCTTCCTCCGCCAATTCTGCCGCAACAGCATTCCATAACACCACTGCGCTTGAGGATAAGAGGGTGCTGAGTGACAGGGTGCTGGAGTCGTCCGCTGGGGCTGGAGAACTGCATTCCTCCTCCTCCTCCTGCTCCCCAGGCAGTGCTGGTCGGCTGCTGCTGCTCTTGCGAACAGGAGTGGTGGCGGGGGTGGAGGACTCTGTTCCAGAGCTAATGGTGGCCTGCTCATCCACCATCAGTTCCACCACAGCGTCTGCGTCCTTCTCCTCAATAGGACGGCTATGACCTGGCGTTGGGAGGAACATCTGGGCCACACGCTGCTGCTGCTGCTGCTGCTGCTGCTGTGTCTCTGCAGCGTGACTCCCAGCTGTTAGGCGGCCAAGGCGTCCACGGCCAGTGGCTAATGGCGGAATAGCCACTGGTGCAGACGCAGAACTGCGCATGGTGGCGGTGGCTCGGCTGCCACGCCCACGACCTCCTCTCTTGGCGATGCCCTTGCTGCCCTTGCTGCCCCTGCCTAAACCGCGGTTGCCAGTGCCAGACATTGTATATTTTTAATATTATACAAATGAAAAAAAAACGTATGTATGTAAAGGCGGGTGGGACAAGTGGGGTACTTTAATGGGGTGGGACTGGTGGTGGTGGGTGTGTGAGGTGACAGACAGGTGTACTCTACAGCAGAGATCGGTGTAGCGCTAACGAGAGACTGCGCACACAAAGACCCTAGCTGACGCTGACTGACGGTGTCCCTATACACAGACTACAGTACAGTACAAGTCAGCAAATACACAATAGAAGTAACAGAAAAAAATAGGATGGGTGTAGCACTAATGAGAGGGTGCGGACAGCGCAGATGTGCAATGCGCACACAAAGGGCTTGATTCACAAAAGAGTGCTAACTGTTAGCACGGCCGTTTTCGCGTGAATTTTCGCATTGAGCGCGATCGCGAATTTTCGCGCTAAATGATAACAAATTTTCGCGCTAACCCTAACCCTATACTCAGACTAGAGTACAGTACAGTACTACTAACTAAACAATAGAAGAATCTAGCTAAATAATAGAACAGCCAGGTGTGACTAGATTACAGAGAGCAGATACAGCAGGACAGGTATAGCAGTAAAGCTGGGCCTTGCTAACTACAAAATAGTACAAATCTATCTAACACAGAAGTAGTAGTAGTACAGGAGTAGGACAGGTGAGAGCACAAGTAAGGTACTAACTAGAGACTAGAGCACAGAGCAGGGCAGGCTGCCTTGCCTAGGCACAGGGCCTAGCTGCTGGCTGCAGGCCTGCAGCAGCACCAGTGACAGTCTCCCTCCCTAGTCCCTAGTAATCACACAAACTAAACTGCCTAAAATACAATCTATCTACAATACAAAGCAATACAGTTGAATATCAAGTGTTGGAGTGTAAAAACGCTTGGTTTAGAACAATAGAAATGCACTTGCACCCACTTGCACACAGACAAAAAGCACTGGAGCAGTCTCTCAGTACAGTTAGTCAGTAAGTCGCAAGCAGGACAAGTGAGACAAGATGGCGTCCGGTATTTATAGAGGGGGGCTTGGCCAGGCTCCCCCTCTGTGATTGGCTGCAGTCAGAGGGCTGGGAGCCCTCTGATTCGCTTGTGAGAACTCAAGGTGACG
Organism: Hyperolius riggenbachi; assembly: GCF_040937935.1. Lineage (NCBI taxonomy): Eukaryota > Metazoa > Chordata > Amphibia > Anura > Hyperoliidae > Hyperolius > Hyperolius riggenbachi. The sequence goes on along the minus strand of NC_090650.1, from coordinate 31,428,010 downwards.
TCTGTCGTGGCGCTATCCGAGCTCGTGATGCTATCCGAGCTCATATAGCTAGGATATCTCCGGATATCTGCTTGCTATCCGGGTGCGCTCGGATAGCACAGCCCGGATAGCTAATACTATTCGAGCTCAGTATTCGAGCTCGAATAGTGAAAAAAGATGCTCTCAGATGAGCACCACTGCATATACATACTGTGTGGGGTTGGTTAAATTGTGGACACTTAGTCACCTTTAAAGTGTAGCAGAGACGACCATCGTCAAATATTTAATACTTAACTGGGGCTTCCTCCAGCCCCAAAAGTACCGCTGAGTTCCTCGCCGTCTTCCCGAGTGCCTCCGTTCTTCTGCTAGGGGATCCGTTAATCTGGCTCAGTCACGCCAGTCGTCTCTTCTGCACATGTGCGGCTCTTATGTGCATGCGTAGAAGAGCCCGACTGGCAGGGCTGAGCCAGTTACCAGAACTGATTGTGACTGGAGGCACGTGGGAGGATTGTGAGGGACTCAGCGGTGCTTGTGGGGCTGGAGGAAGCCCCAGGTAAGTATCAAATATTTTACAATGGTCGTTTCTGGTTTACTTAAAGTACATCAGAGGTGAATAAGAATGGGGGGGGGGGGGGGGGTGGAGCAGGCATGAACAGGGGCAGTCCTCATATCTCTCCCCTATTTCACCTTGTCCCCCTCTGCTCTATCTTGAAAGCTAGGTCCGCAGCAGTACGCAAGCGCTGGGCCTGCCAGCGTGTGTCATTGATCGGGTTCCCTGGCCTTGAGCACTCTGCGCAGGCACATTATGAGTCGATTTGGGGGGAGAGGTGGGCATGAGGACTGCTCCCTGTACATGCCTGCTCCCTGCCCCGCCCCTCTCCATTCTTCGTTTTTGCAATTTTTTCAAACGCCCCGGCGATTTTCATAATCAACGTAAAAAACGCTTGTGCAATGATTCTCTATGAGAGAGTTCACATCTGAGTGGTTCATTTCCGATCCGCTCAGAAAAGCGCTGCCTGTACCGTTTTCAGGCGATTTTGCCTTAATGGAAGGTATAGGAAAAACGCAAAACATTGTGCAGCAATTGCGTGAGCGTTTTTAAGAATAAATACAATGGGCTTGATTCACAAAAGAGTGCTAACTGTTAGCATGGCCGTTTTCACGTGAATTTTCGCACTGCGCGCGCTCGCGAATTTTCGCGCAAATCGATAACGATTTCGCGTGCAAACGCGATTTTTGCGCGAAAACGATATCGATTTCGTGCGAAAATTCTCGTTTGTGCGTGAAATCGTTATCGATTCGCGCGAAAATTCGCGAGCGCGCGCAATGCGAAAATTCGTGCGAAAACGGCCGTGCTAACAGTTAGCACTCTTTTGTGAATCAAGCCCCTTGTATTTATTATTTTCCTTGTCAAAGAGTTCACTTCCTGACTGGTGTCAGGAAGTGAAACAACAAATTGCTCCACAAAAGCGCTTAGAAAAACACTTTTCTAAGTGAAAATCGCTCTGAAAGCGCTTAGAAAGGCGCTATGAAAATCACTCAATAAATTGCTCAATGCTTGAGATAGCGCTGGCGACTTATAATGTGAACTAGGCCTAAGTGATGGGGCGGGGGGTCGAGAGGGGACTCACTGGACATGAGCTGGACTTGTTTACTTATAGGGGGAGAAGATTTTGGAGGTTCCTGTTTGTGTTAACCAGCACACACCACTTCTCAAATTCAGGGGAGAGGCTTAAAAGGGTACAAGCATAGAGCTGTTAGTGGCAAGCTCAGCAAATTCCCTCCCGGAAACTGATGTGTGGCATGTGCCCCCAGTCAGGGTCGGACTGGGACACCAAGGGCCCACCAAGGAAGTTTCAGCCTGGGGCCCACCCCCCTCTCCTCCTCCTCCCTCCCCCCCCCCCCCCCCCATTTTGGGCTCACATACACATGTACTCTAGAAATTTTGCATGACTTTATGGTAGGGAATAGATTGTGAGCAATTCTGAGGACAGTCTCCAATAGGGATATGTCTAAATGCGAAACTAAATGGGTGTCACCACGCACTGGAACATCGGCGTGGTCATGATGAGTCATGGGCAGACTTAAAAAAAAAAAATACAAAACACAAAATAAGTAGCGGCGTTATTCACAGAGATTAGGTCCGACCAGATACATTGTAGATAAAATATTCAAGTAGTTACATGCCTCATGATAATTCATCAAGTAGTCAAATGGCAGCAGATACCCCCACAAAATGCAATCAGGTTGACGGCAGATACCCCCACAAGATGCAATCAGGTTGACGACAGATACCCCCACACAATGCAATCAGGTTGACGGCAGATACCCCCACAAAATGCAATCAGTTTGGCTGCAGATACCCCCACAAAATGCAATCAGTTTGGCTGCAGATACCCCCACACAATGCAATCAGGTTGGCTGCAGATACCCCCACACAATGCAATCAGGTTGGTGGCAGAGATACCCCCAAACAATGCAATCAGGTTGGTGGCAGAGATACCCCCACACAATGCAAGTCCCCCCCAGCTTGGAAGGGGGGGCAGAGGGCACAGATCAGCGGGGAAGCCTCCCCCCCTCCCTCACCTAGGGCCCCCCCTTCCGCGCAGCCCCCTCCTCGAGAAGTGCAGCCAGCAGCGAGCGGAGTATAGCTTACCAGCTTCAGATGATGCTATCTCCGCTCCGCATGCCGCTGCTGCCCTGCTGGTCTCTGTCTCCTATAGTGACGCTGTCCAATCACGCTCTAGCAGGAAGTACTGCGAGAGCGTGATTGGACAGCGTCACACACTACAGTCAGAGACCAGCAGGGCAGCGGCATGCGGACTCGGAGCGGAGATAGCATCATCTCTGTAGCTATTCTCCGCTCGCTGCTGGCTGCACTTCTGGAGGAGGGGGGTGCGCGGAAGGGGGGGCCCTAGGTGAGGGAGGGGGGGACGCTTCCCCCCCTTCCCGCCGCTCTGTGCCCAATTCCCCCCCTTCCAAGCTGTGCCCCCCTCCAGTGGCGTAGCTAGGGTGTTTGACACCCGGTGCGGATAATTTACCAACACCCCCCCCCAAAAAGCAAAGCGCGCAGCGACAAAAAAAATGGGTGTGGACATGACATCACATGGGTGGGGGGTAATTGTAATGTAACTGTAACAGTAAGGCAGTGGGCTAATATAGGTAGCCAGAATAGTTTCCCTCAGCATAGGTTAGATAGGTAGGTGCCCCCAGTATAGGTTAGTTAGGTAGGTGCCTCCAATATAGGTAGCCAGTATAGTTGCCACCAGTAAAGGCTAGCAAGGTAGATGCCCCCAATACAGGTTACATAGGTAGCTGCCCCCAGTATAGGTTACATTGGTAGGTGCCTCCAGTATAGGTTAGATAGGTAGCTGCCCCCAGTATAGGTTAGATAGCTAGCAGGGTGAGAGGGCGGGCAGATAGCTAGCCGGGTGGGCAGATAGAAAAAAGGGGGAGGGGGAAGAAGTGGTGCGGTCATGGAAGAATTGGGTGTGGTCATGGACCAGAATGTGGGTGTAGTCATGGGTGGAGACAAATTTGCATGAATGGTGGGACATTAGATTAGGACAGTGGTGGCGAACCTTTTGAAGGCAGAGTGCCCAAACTGCAACCCAAAAGTCACTTATCTATTGCAAAGTGGCAACAGCAATTTAAACTAAATAAAAACGTTTTAACTCATACATGAACATTATGGAAAATCCAAGTTGAAAATAAACTGTGAAGATAAACAATTTCATCCATCCAACTCCTGAAAAATGTTTTTTTTTTTGTTTTGTTTTGTTTTTTTAGAACCTCCCAGTTTTATTTTCTGTTTTAAAAAGTAGCTATTGTCTCATATGATGATGATTCAGCTTTTTCCATAGTCTCGCAGTTAGCAATCATGTGACCCTCAACAAGACAAATTCAGCAATCATGAGGTCCCCCATCAAGACAAAATCAGCAATCATGAGGCCCCTAACAAGACAAATTCAGCAATCATGAGGCCCCCAACATGACAAATTCAGCAATCATGAGGCCCCCAACAAGACAAATTCAGCAATCATGAGGCCCCCAACAAGACATTCAGTAACCATGAGGCCCCCAACAAGACAAATTCAGTAACCATGAGGCCCCCAACAAGACAAATTCAGTAACCATGAGGCCCCCAAAAAGACAAATTCAGCAGTCATGAGGCACATAAATAAACAGCATTTCACATAAATAGGCAGAATGCCCCATTAATATGGTAGACACCTCTCACCTGGCTTCTGAATCTCCTCTACTGGCTGCTGTGCCAGGCAATACTGTTTTTGGCTGGATTGGGGATGATGTGTGGGCTGAAAGGCCTGGCGGTGATGCTGTGGCCGGCCTGGCGGTGATGCTGGGCTGTACTTGGCTGGTTGAAGTAAATGTTGGCCTGACTGTTGGTGGTGATGCTGTGGCCTTTTTGACAGTGATTCTGGGCTGGTTGGCTGGTGGTGATGCTGGGCTGGCCTGGATAGTTTAGGTAGTGACAGGTGCACCCTAGTTTAGGTAGCACCAGGAGCCTCCCAGCTTAGGTAGTGACAGGACCCCCAAGTTTAGGTAGCGACAGGAGCCCCCCAGTTTAGTTAGTGACAGATACCCCCCAGTTTAGGAAGTGACAGGAGCCCCCAGTGTTTGTAGTGACAAGTGCCCCCCAGTTAAGGTAGTAACAGGTGCCCCCCAGGGTATGTAGTGACAGGAGCCCCCAGTTTAGGTAGTGACAGGGCCCCCCAGTTCAGGTAGTGACAGGTGCCCCCAGTTCAGGTATTGACAGGCGCCCCCCCCCCCCCCCCAATTCAGTTAGTGACAGGTACCCCCAGTTTAGGTATGACAGGAGCCCCCCAGTGTATGCAGTGACAGGGACCCCCCCCCCCCAGTGTATGTAGTGACAGGAGCCCCTAGTTTAGGTAGTGACAGGGCCCCCCAGTATAGATAGACAGGTCTATAGGTGTCCCCAGTTTAAATAGCCAGATCTATAGGTGTCCTCAGTGGCAGCGGAGAGAGAAGAGAAGCGGTGGGGAAGGGAGGACGTTTCCCCCTCCCCTCACCTTGGGGCTCCCCCTCTCTCGCTCCCCCCTTTAGAATTAAGTGATGCGGCAGGCAGCGCCGCTGTGCCTGCCGCTTCTTTTCTCTCTCCGCTGCCACCCCAGGGCGGGCGGGCCAGCCACGTCCGGGTAGCTAGGGGGGGGGGGGCAGCAGCTAGCCAGGGGAGTGCGCATGCCCCATTTTGCCCTATGTAGGGACGCCCATGGCATGGTAGGCAGATAGGTAGCCGGGTAGGCAGTTATGTAGCCGGGTGGGAGGGTAGGCAGATAGGTAGCTGGGTGGGCAGTTAGGTAGCCGGGTGGGAGGGTAGGCAGTTAGGTAGCCAGGTGGGCAGATAGGTAGCTGGGTGGGCAGTTAGGTAGCCGGGTGGGCAGTTAGGTAGCCAGGTGGGAGGGTAGGCAGATAGGTAGCTGGGTGGGTAGATAGGTAGCCGGGTGGGCAGATAGGTAGCCGGGTGGGAGGGTAGGCAGATAGGTAGCTGGGTGGGTAGATAGGTAGCCGGGTGGGCAGATAGGTAGCCGGGTGGGCAGATAGGTAGCCGGGTGGGCAGATAGGTAGCCGGGTGGGAGGGTGGGCAGATAGGTAGCTGGGTGGGTAGATAGGTAGCCGGGTGGGAGGGTAGGCAGTTAGGTAGCTGGGTGGGTAGATAGGTATCCAGGTGGGCAGATAGGTAGCCGGGTGGGCAGATAGGTAGCCGGGTGGGAGGGTAGGCAGTTAGGTAGCCGGGTGGGCAATTAGGTAGCCGGGTGGGAGGGTAGGCAGATAGGTAGCTGGGTGGGTAGATAGGTAGCCGGGTGGGAGGGTAGGCAGTTAGGTAGCCGGGTGGGCAGTTAGGTAGCCGGGTGGGCAGTTAGGTAGCCGGGTGGGAGGGTAGTCAGAAGGGTAGCCGGGTGGGAGGGTAGGCAGTTAGGTAGCCGGGTGGGAGGGTAGGCAGATAGGTAGCTGGGTGGGTAGATAGGTAGCCGGGTGGGCAGCCAGTTAGGTAGCCGGGTGGGTAGATAGGTAGCCGGGTGGGAGGGTAGGCAGTTAGGTAGCCGGGTGGGCAGTTAGGTAGCCGGGTGGGAGGGTAGGCAGAAGGGTAGCCGGGTGGGAGGGTAGGCAGTTAGGTAGCCGGGTGGGCAGTTAGGTAGCCGGGTGGGAGGGTAGGCAGTTAGGGAGCCGGGTGGGCAGTTAGGTAGCCGGGTGGGAGGGTAGGCAGAAGGGTAGCCGGGTGGGAGGGTAGGCAGTTAGGTAGCCGGGTGGGCAGTTAGGTAGCCGGGTGGGAGGGTAGGCAGTTAGGTAGCCGGGTGGGAGGGTAGGCAGAAGGGTAGCCGGGTGGGAATGTAGGCAGTTAGATAGCCGGGTGGGCAGTTAGGTAGCCGGGTGGGTAGCCAGTGGGGGCCCCGACTCCTATGCTCCCCCTCACCTGGGTGTCCCCCCTCCAATTACAAGCCGCGGGGATTGCAGCCCGACTGTTTTTTTTTTTTTTTTTTTTTTCCCTTAAAAAAAAACTATTTTCCCCGGGGGGGCCCCCTCCTATCCTCCCCATCCCTCACCTCGGAGGGCCCCCCTCCTGTTACGAGCGGCGGGTACAGCAAACTTCCGGCGAGGTAAAGCAGAAGATAGAGGTCCAGCTTCCTCCCAGTCGCTGTCTCCTTTGTAATTGCCGCGCACTAAACCAGGAAGCAGTGCGAGCGGCATAGAGGAGACAGCGTAGTCCGGGAGGTAGCTGGACCTCTATCTTCTGCTATACCTCGCCGGAACTTTGCTGTACCCGCCGCTCTACCGCCGCTCGTAACAGGAGGGGGGCCCTCCGAGGTGAGGGAGGGGGAGGATAGGAGGCCCCCCCCCCCCCCCCCCCCCGGGGAAAATAGTTTTTTTTAAGGGACATAAAAAAAAAAAAAAAAAAAACAGTCGGGCTGCCCTCCCCGCGGCTCTCCCCTCCAGCGCACCCCTTCTAGGGGCCCCCAGGAGGAGGGGCAGTCGGGGCCCACCGATGGGACCGTCGGTGGTTCGGCGGCTCTGTCCGAGCCTGCCCCCAGTTATGAAAGAGTTTCTCGAGAGAAGAGCAAGTTGGAGAGGAGATACGGCTGAAGAGAAATCACAGCAGTGAGAGGGGATTGAAGGTGCCCATACATCAGACGTTGTAGGTGAAGATTGACCAAGAAACAGATCTCACTCTGATCAAAGAGAGATCTGTTGCCTGCTCATACACCAGCAGACTGATTCCCGAGAGATTTTCGCATGAAATCTCTTGGAGATCTGCCTTATGACACTGCTTAAATCTCAGGGGAATTGGCCATGTGACACTGCCTCCATCACTCCTCAGTTGCCAAGGAAATGGGCCTCTAATTTGTGTTTTCCCCCAGACCAAGAGGTCCCAGTCCTCCCCTGTTGGGCACTGTTGTCATTTTATTGATTCCAAAACCTTTAGAACTAATTATTGGAACTCAAATTGGCTTGGTGAGCTCAATGACCCCTGACCTACATACGCAGGTGAATCCAATTATGAGAGAGTATTTAAGGAGGTCAATTGTAAGTTTCCCTCCTCTTTTAATTTTCTCTGAAGAGTAGCAACATGGGAGTCTCAAAACAACCCTCAAATGACCAGAAGACAAAGATTGTTCACCATCATGGTTTAGGGGATGGATACAGAAAGCTCTCTCAGAGATTTCAGCTGTCTGTTTCCACAGATAGGAACATATTGAAATGGAAGACCACAGGCTCAGTTCAAGTTAAGGCTTGGAGTGGCAGACCAAGAAAAATCTTGGATAGACACAAGCGACGAATGGTGAGAACAGTCAGTCAACGCACAGACCAGCACCAAAGACCTACAACATCATCTTGCTGTAGATGGAGTCACTGTGCATCGTTCAACCATTCGGCGCATTTTACACAAGGAGATGCTGTGTGAGAGAGTGATGCAGAGGAAGCCTTTTCTCTGCCCACAGCAAAAACAGAGCCACTTGAGGTATGCTAAAGCACATTTGGACAAGCCAGCTTCATTTTGGAATAAGGTGCTGTGGACTGAAAAAAATTAATTTTTTTTGGGCATAATTAGGGGCGTTATGCATGGAGGAAAAACACCAGCTACCTACAGTAAAATATGGTGGTGGTTCCATCATGCTGTGTGGCTGTGTGGCCAATGCAGGAACTGGGAATCTTGTCAAAGTTGAGGGACGCATGGATACCACTCAGTATCAGCAAATTCTGGAGACCAATGTCCAGGAATCAGTGACAAAGCTGAAGCTGCGCCGGGGCTGGATCTTTCAACAAGACAACGACCCTAAACACTGCTCAAAATCCACTACGGCAGCAGAGGAACAAGTGCAGTGCTCTGTAATGGCCATCTCAGTCCCTAGGCCTGAATATAATTAAAAACCTGTGGTGTGAGTTAGAGAGCTGTCCATGATCAGAAGCCATCAAACCTGAATGAACTAGAGATGTTTTGTAAAGAGTAATGGTCCAAAATACCTTGAACCAGAATCCAGACTCTCATTGGAACCTACAGGAAGCGTTTAGAGGCTGTAATTTCTGCAAAAGGAGGATCTACTAAATGTTTAATTTCTTTTTTGGGGTGCCCAAATTTATGCACCTGCCTATTTTTTTTTTAAACAATTATTGCGCACTTTCTGTAAATCCAAAAAACCTAATTTCACTTCTCAAATATCACTGTGTGTCTCCTATATGATATATTTAACTGATATTTTTTATGGTAACAACCAATGATTTATACAGGAAAATCATGACGATTAACAAGGTTGCCCAAACGTTCGCATCCCACTGTATGTCTATCATTACCCATCAGTATTCTCATTACCCTGCATCAACTCCACACTGACCCACTCACCTGCTGAGATGTGAGCTTCCAGATTCACTGCTAATGGCCAGAAGGGGGCATCAGAGTCAGGTTGTGTATGCTGCAATATCAATGGGGAGTTGTTGGTAAGCCAAACTCGAGCATGTAGCAATGCAAGGGTGACATAAGGGGGGCCGTGGGTGGTAGCAGGGTGTGGTTATCGGCAGTACAGGGTGAGAGATGTAGTTACCCCAAGTAGTTGGCCAGCAGCAGGGTAAGTGGTGGGTATCAGCAGTAGATATTTTGTGTAGTTGGATGCCAGCAGTGTGTGTTAACAGGGGGGGAGCAGAGTTAGTGTTAAGTACTATACAGGTACCTACTTGGCAGCATTGCAGGGAGTATAGCTATGCCAGGTAAGTAGATGGCAGCAGTGCAGGGAGTATACCTACCCCAGGTAAGTAGAGGGCAGCAGTGCAGGGAGTATACCTACCCCAGGTAAGTAGAGGGGAGCAGTGCAGGGAGTATACCTACCCCAGGTAAGTAGAGGGCAGCAGTGCAGGGAGTATACCTACCCCAGGTAAGTAGATGGCAGCAATGCGGAGGGGGGGGGGGGTAGCTATCTCATGTAGGTAGATAGCAGCAGTACAGAGGGAGTGCAGGTACCCTGGGTAGGTGGATGTCAACAGTGCAACAGGGATGTTAAGTATTCAGGGGTGGCAGTGTGGTTGGGGATTTAGGTACCCCAGGTAGGTAGGTATGTGTCATCAGTGCAGAAGAGATGTAGGCAACTCAGGTAGGTGGATACCAGCAGTATAAGGAAGGGGTTGGGGGAAGGGTATGTATCCCAGGTAGGTGGATGTCAGCAGTGTGTGTATGTGTATTTACCACAGATGTCAGCAGCGCAAACAAGTACCTCAAGTAGGTGGACGTCCGCAGTGCAGGGGGGTAGGTACCCCAGGTAAGTAGATTTCAGCAGTGCAGGGTGGTTTGGTAACCCAGGTAGGTGGACATCAGCCGTGCAGGGGGAGAAGTACCCAGGAAGGTAAATGTCAGCAGTTGGGGGGGTAGGTCCCCCTGGTAGGTAGATATCAGCAGTGCTCGAGGGGTAGGTAATGGTATCCCGGGTAGGTAGATTTCAGAAGTGCAGGTGAGGTAGGTGTCCCAGGTAGGTGGATGCCTGTAGTGCAGGAGGTAGGTGCTGACAGCAGCACAGAATAATGTGATTTGTCGCTTGTCTGCTGCAGCTCAGGTCTCCTGTGTTATCAGCACTGCAGTGACACCTTCTTATGGAGAGGGGAGGGGTGACTGGAGGGGTGGCTGCTGCCGCCTCAGACTCTGATCACAGACAGGAGACACGCTGTACATACAGGATGGAGCAGACACAGGAGACATACTGACATTATGCCAGCATTTATCATCCTATTCTCCCATCACTAAATTCACACATCTCTCTGCAGAATCCTGCCAGGATTTCCTGGGTACCTTTCTACCAGTCTCAGTGTACCCAGGCCAGAATTTACCTCACAGGAGCCTATAGGCACAGATGTCCTGGTACCCTACACTCCGCCCTCCATGAACCTACAAACCCCC